>NC_065544.1:30429709-31029709 GCF_932294415.1 Quercus robur
TCGACACGGTTTGATACCCAACAAAAATATTGGAATACTTGCCCAAGAAAACTAAAATTCATATTTTTGATAGAAACCCTGACCCAACATTTATAATCGAAACGCGAACCAAAGGTATAAGTGTAACACCTTGACCCAATGATTATAATTGAATCACGAACCAAAGGTATAAAGTTTGAACGCCACAAGGAAGAATCCCTGATAAGTTCACAGTTCTTGAAGAACCAAAAGAAGAGTAAAGCCACACCTTTTTTTTTCTGATTTTTATTCAATAATACTCCTCTATTACAATGAGTGCATGCTATTTATAGGACATAACTGAAAATAGGAAATCTAAAAACGTACTAAATAATAAAACCCTAAATAAAAGTTGATTTGGTCTAAAATTAGCAAATCCAAAATAGGAAAATAGCTAAAAAACGTTCTAAATAATAAAAGCCTAAAATTAAGGTAGATCTGGTCCGAAATTAGAAGCTCCAAAATAGGAAAAATATCTATTGACTGATATGGAGTTGGAAAATCAATCAGCCATTAATTCACACCATAAATAAAGCCCAATTAAGCCAAATCAGCCCTCAATAGCTTGAATTAAATTTAGTACGCCTTCATCTTTCTTTGGGCCTAACTTGGAATGTCCTGCGTTTGAATTAGCCCAAATCTCTTGAATCAGCCTATTAAGTGCTTCTTTGATCTTCTTGGATCTTGCTTTAGTAATAGGCCCAACTCGAACATGCAATGGATCCTTAAATGCTTGTTGATACTCATCATACACTCATCCCTACATAGTGCTGGTAAAGCAAAAGTTGAGGTGCATGAGAAGTTAATGGCTCTTTAAGATTAAGGAAGAAGTAACCAAGCAATTGAAAGTTGGGTTCATCAAGCCTGTGCACCAAGCTGAGTGGATAGCCAATGTCGTTTCAACTCCTAAAAAAGATGGGTGAGTAAGAATGTTTATGAACTTTCGAGGTCTCAATAAAGTTTGCCAAAGAATGACTTCCTTTTCCCCCATATATATGTTCTTGTGGATAACACTGTCAGTAGTGCATTGATGTCTTTCATGGATGAATATATGTTTTCTTTGAATATAAGATTAAGATGACACCCAAGAATTGGCTAAGACCTCTTTTACCATTGAGTGAGGGATTTACTATTACATGGTTTTACTGTTTGGGTTGGAGAATGTAGGTACTACCTACTAAAGGATGACCACAAACTTGTTACTTAATATGATGCACAATGAGGTCAAAGTGTATATGGACAACATGATAGTAAAGTCGAAGGATCGAGAAATACAAACTTAGATTGAACCCCAAAAGTGTACATTTGAAGTGATTGTTGTAAAGTTGTCGGGATTCTTGGTAAGAGACAGAGGGATAAAAATGGACACATCTAAGATTAAAGCCATTTTGAACATGCCTCCACTCACAAATGAAAAAGAGATATGAGAATTCTTGGGGGGATTGCAATAAATTAGTAGGTTCATTACCAAACTTACTTTTACTTGTGGATCCATCTTTAAATAGTTAAGAAAGAATAAACCTCAAACATGAAACAAGGAATGTCAGAAAGAATTTGACACGATCAAAGAATATCTACTTAACCCACCTATTCCAGTGCTTCTAGAACTTGGGAAATCCCTACTCCTTTACCTTTCTGTTTTCAAGGATGCTGTGGGAAGTATCTTTACTACTCGAGCAAGAGATTGCATGATTATGAGACTTGATACACTCCTATAGAGAAGTCTTGTTTCGCCCTTGTGTGGGCCGTCTAGAAGTTAAGGGATATTCTGCTACTTTTTTAGGTATGAATTATTG
Source organism: Quercus robur (assembly GCF_932294415.1). NCBI lineage: Eukaryota > Viridiplantae > Streptophyta > Magnoliopsida > Fagales > Fagaceae > Quercus > Quercus robur. The sequence goes on from NC_065544.1 coordinate 30,431,524, forward strand.
CCAGAATGGATCCTTAAAGCATCTATTTGAAAAAGCTTGCTTTGAGTGGAAGATTGTTAAGGTGGTTGATCTTTGAACATGCCTCATTCAGTAGACTAGTAATTGAGTTAGGGGCATACATATATAATGATGAAATTACATTATTTTCATCTTTTTTATTATTATTTATAATTTGATATATGCAATGTGGGTAGGGGATTTGAATTCAAATTGTTTTTTTTTTATTTAAAATTTTATATAAGATAGAAATTCTACTCTAGCCAAATTTAAATGTATATGTGTATGAAACTCACTCTTGGAGACTTGAACCCCAGTCCTTATCCCTCACATCCCACAAGTATTTATACTTGTAGAGTAACTATAGTACTAAGGGTTTGCGGTGGTAATTCAAATTGTTTAAGTTGAAAACACTTAACGATGTTAGTTAAGATATATAACTCTTGGCAACATTTTCAAAGTTTTATATGGACTAAATTGTAAAAATTTAATACTAGTACTCAAATTAGGAAAAAAAAATTGACCCAAAATTAAATAAAAAAAGGTGTAATTTAAAAAGACAAAAGAAAAGAAGTCCGCAATTTCCCAAGTACAAAAATTGGTCGGTCTAAAACTAAAAGGGTTGATATATAAAGGACTTTCCCTTTGCTTCAGTTTGAAGAACGCGAGCCTTGTGCACTTGCTAGTACACACGCGCCTCTTTCAAAGTACCCTACGAACAAGAACTGGTACAAACTCTTTCTCTTCCATTATTTAATTCAAATATTTCTCAAAGAGTTTCGCTTTCCACTCTTCTTCAAGAACAATTTCTACTCTCATTGATGCATTTATTTTATAAATATATCTTTAAATTTTCTTTAAGGGTGTAATTGGGATTGGTTCTTGTACTCTTGGGTTGGCAAATTTTTTGGCTTTTGATTGAGCTTTTTTTCAAGAATGTGAGTGATGTTCGAATCTTTAGTTATAAAGTTATGAACTTTCATAGAAAATTACAACCAGGCTAGGTTTTTGTTCATTTGGAATTTCTGGGAATTAGGGTATTTGGTTGTTTTTGAGGCAAAGTGAGTTTAATTTGTGTGATATCACAAATTATCACATTATTGTTTCTGGTACTTGTAGAGTCTTTTAAGAAAATTTGAGGGATACCCATTTGAAAATTCAATGTTTATGTGACAGTTCTAAAGCTTTGTTAATTTAAGCCCAATTCTTTTTATTTTATCTTTTTTGAAATGGGTTGGCATAATTGATATTGTTTGTAGTTCAGTTCATATATTAATGCTTTGTTAGGTTGATGAGAAAATTTGAAGTAAAAGAAGTAATATATTGATGCTCTGTTAGATTAACGAGAAATTTGAAAAAGTTTAGCTACTAAAATCTGAGGCTATGTCAAACCGAATGCACTGTAAGAAATTAAGATGAATTTCAAATTGGTGGTGGACCATAGCTTGGCTGTTGATGTGATAGGGTAAATTTTTTTGATTGGTTGCTGAGAAATTAAGATGAATAGTAGGAGAAGAAATATTTTGAAGATTAAAACTAATAGTACAAATTTGTTTTCTTTAATCAATTTTTTTATCAAGAAATCAAGATTGTTGTAGGATTCATTTTTTTCCCTCTTTTATTTTCTTTCATTTTCTTGTTAATGGTTAACCAAACACGTTTTTGTTTCAATTTTGAATAAAATATATTTATTAAATTTCAAAATAAGTTTTTAAAATTATTTTATTCATTTTTTTTTTCTTGTTATAAAGTGATCGCATGCAGTGCACTTGATTATTTACACTTTTAGAGGTTTGAGTCTTTTGTGGTTTGAGTCTTGATAGTGTTCCTGAGTAGTTGTGGAAACATGGAAGGGATTATCATGTGGGTTTTGCTGCACCTTTGTTCCAACTAAAGTGGCCTACTTTTGCTTATTTGTTTGCTTATGACGAAATTTAAATGGTTAATCAACTGGCGAGTAGAGGAAAGATGTTATTGAATTGCAATTGTAACAAGTGACAACAAATTTGGTGATGTCGTCCTCTATGAATATTTTTAAAAGTGGCGATTCTTAGAAAATGGTAAATGTTTATAGAGAAGTGAGAGCTTGAAGTTAGGGTCAATACAAAATACATCTTAAGTATGTGTTAAACAATCTAGTCCACTCCAAACTATGCTAGGCCGCAAATGAAATACATACAGTTGAGATGCATGCCATCATAAAACCTCGAAGCCTGCAAATTGAGGACCTTGGCATTAAAGTATTAAGCTTTAGTAATGGAAAATTCAAATCCTCAAAATTTCTCTCTAATCCCCTTCTTGATGCCACAGAATACCAAGAGTTGCAGCGTTGTTACAAGTCACAAGCTTTATCATCAACAGACGTGCTTTTCAACTTTTGTTTTTCTTGTTTAATGAGTTTTTTTTTTGGTCAACTGTGTTAAGTTGATGAGAATTTGTTTTCCTGTCCACATTTCATTTTGATTTGAGGAATTTATTTGGAACTTTCTTGTAATAAAGACTGAACATGATGAATATACATCCACACTTTTTTTAGTCTGTTTAAAAATTGTTATTTGTGAATGAGAAAATATGAATTATGGAAACAATTATGGTTTTTAGTGAGGTGAAAGATGCTTGGAGAGATGATACCTCAACTTCCAATGGACTGAGAGTCTTGAGACTTTGTTCAACTGAACCATATTCTCTCTGTGCCCATGTACTCTAAAGATTAGGACTCATACTTAAGATTTGTTTGAATTCCACCACTATCACTTGGGAAATTAATTGTGTCTAAGAATTGGCAGGATTATGTCTATACTTTATATAAGGGCAGCTCTTTTCTTTTTTGATAAGTAAGGGCAACTCTTTTCTTTTTAATAATTTTTGTTAGTTGTTTGGAAATCTCGTGAGTGCAAGATTGACTTTTGCTCTCTTCCTCCTTTTGTTAAAGGCTTTTGGTAGTAGGATTTATAGCAATTTTTTTAAGTTTAGGTAATCTCATTGAGAAAAGCGCAAAAGGGGCGCAACCCTTGTGCACAGCTTGTACACAAGAGAAACACCAAAAACTGATATATTTATTTTAATGTTTAATTATTATTATACTTAATAATAATAATTATGTAATTATTTTACTTATTATCTTGGATCAACTTGCTTCAACTAGCTGAGGTCATCTACATTGACTCAGCCCTGCCTAAGCCATATCATCTGTTAAATATTTTATCATCATCTTCTTTGTCCCTATTGTCCTAGCTATTTTGGTCTATGATTTGTTTTTACTCCTGTACATTAAGTCAAATCAGACTCTCATGCTGGTAATGTTGGATGTGTTTATTACACATTGCCAAACCATTTGAGATGTCCTTTTGTCATTCTATAATTGATTAATGCCACCTCCACCTTCCTATGCATGCCTTGTGTTTCTCATTCCATGTTCCCTCATTGCTGCTCATTCTTCTTGACATTAATATGTTGACTACCTTTCTCTTATGGGCTTATTGCCCAGCATTTTACATTATGAAGCAGTAAAACATAACTCTTTATCAGTTTACTACATTAAGTCACATATTATGTATGTTTGGCAAAATTCATATTTTTCCATTTTCGTGTTACACTACATGCTAATTTGAAACTTCAATCTTATCATGCTATATGTTGGACAATTCTAAGGTGTTTGTGGTGATTGTTGGTTCTGCAGTTGTTTTTGCTTTCTAGAGGCTTGTGACTTTGCTGAATGGCCAATAATCCTCGATTTTCAGGTGTACAGGTAGTGTGCCCAGAGAACTGTTTCTTATAGTGTTTATATCTTATGAAACAGTTAGTTCTAGAGAGGATTTTCTTTTATTTCAATATAAAGCATTTATACCATAAGGCTTTTATACCTTAGAGTAACTTAAACTCTGAAGGAAACATCAACTGGGCTTCCCTTTTAAATTTATGTTTCCAGGTTCATGTGTTTTAAAAGGTTGGTTTTCCAGGCTCATGAGCTTATATCCCTTGAAAGCCAACTTTTTATTTATTATTTATTTTTATATAAAAAAGGTTGGTTTCAAGGGATATAAGCTCATGCATGGAAGCTTTTCTTAGTTAGGATCTGTTACCATAGTGACCAAAAGATGGGGTTTTTATTGATAAAATTGATCTATTGGTTTTTTCTTTCTTTTGCTAATTAATTTTTCTTTTTGTTGGCAAAGCCTCTTCAGCCTCCAATAATTGGTTCGATGGAACCTCCCCGAAGTTTTGTTCCACCCATGTCTTCTCAAGTAATGCATCCTTTCTAGCTGAGTTTGTATCACCTGTATATATTATTAACATGAATAAAAATAAAATCTTTTTAAATAAATTTTTTTTTTTGCTGCAGTTCCGACAGGTGGTTCCAGCACAGCAACCTCAGCAGTTCAATCCTGTGCCTTCTCAACATTTTTATCCTGTTGGCAGAGGTGTTCCGCTAATGAATGTTGGATTGCCTCCTCATCAAACTTTGCAACCCCAATTCTCTCAGCCAATGCCGCAGTTACCCCCGAGAGCTGGTCAGCCAGGTCATGCTACACTGCCATCACAGCCAATTCCATTGCCAGTTGCTCAGCCAAACATGCACATTGCATCTGAAAAACCAATTCCTCAGCTTAATGCTCAAAATCCCAATAACTATTCACCTGGATTAGGTGGCCCAGAAAGACCTCTCACTCCGTCATATACTGTAAGATTTCAAAGTATTCTCATTTCTGAATTTCATAATTTATTCCAATTCTTTGGGCCTTGAATCTATATAATTACATTTATGCAGTTTGCACCATCTTCTTATGGTCAACTACATATAAATTTTAATGCACCCACCCAGTATCAGTCTACATCTCAAATGCATCCACCCAGTATTTCTTCTTCGAGACAACTTAGTTTATCATCTGAAAGCCAGAGCACTGCCCCTGTTACATCTCTGCAGCACAGTGTTGAACAACCTTCAGTTCCCACTTCTGTTGCATCGGTAAGGTGTCTTTCTTTTTCTCCTTTTAATACAGTTGCTGAGTTCTTCAGCATCATGGTCAAATTGTTTATGCTTCTTTGCTGTCTGAAATGCTATTTATCTGGATTCTTGACATGTACACACTTATCAAAATTTTCAGGCAACAAGTGTCCAGCCAAGCTCCACTAGAGAGGCCTCGACAGATTGGATAGAGCATACTTCTGCTGATGGAAGAAGGTATATGATTCTAATCAATTAATTACCAGTAAAGACAGACAAATCCCACCACAAAAAGGGGAATTTTTTTTTTAACCTTAATGAATAAAGTCAATAAACATCTAAAAAATCATTGCCAAGAGCCTTGTGGTTCAATTGGTTGGCATCTCTGGTGTTTCTGAAGGAGACATCCAGGGTTCAAATCCCCCTCCCCGAACTATCGAATTATAAAAACTAAAAAAAAAAATCTTTGCATTGAAACACCTTGTACTCCTTGTGTACTTGAGTTGTGCCCCTTCTTTTTAATTATAAAAAAAAATAAAAAGGCTCACCATAGGTTGAGGAAGTTTTTGGATGTTTGTGGAGTGAAGTTTTTAAGATGTTTTTGGCTTAGTGGGTGATGTTGTAGACAGTAGTTGACATATTATTTGGATGGAGGAATTGGTTTGGGAAACACTATTTGAATGTTTGAAATCTTACTCCGTTATGTTTGATGTGGATAGGAAGGGAATAGCCGTACGGTCAAGGACATTGAGAGAACTCTAGATCAATTGAAATCCTTGTTGATTTGTACCTTGTTTGATTGGTCTCATGCTTGTGTTTTACACATTGTAATTCAGTTTTTTAGACCAAAACTCTTTTTGCTTTTTTGTAATATTAAGATGCTTTGTGTTCATCATTGTGAATATGAAGGAAGATACTTTTTTTATTTATCAAAAGGGGGAAGGTTGACGCTATTGAAGAGCACACTTTCGAGCTTGCCTAGATATTATTCATCTTTATTCACCATTCCCACTAGTGTAGTGAATAGAATAGAGGTTACAGAGGAATTTTCTATGGGGTGGTTTAGGAGAGTTCAAACATCATTTGGTTGGATGGGATAAGATGTGTACTCCCTTGGCTAGTGGAGGGTTGGGGATTTGGAAACTTACTACTTTCAATCAATCTTTGTTGGGTAAGTGGTTATGGAGGTTTGGGTTGGAGGAAAACTGACTGTGGAGGTGGGTAGTTACTGTGAAGTATGGGGAGGAGTGGGGTGGGTGGTATTCAGAACCTGTTCGAGATGCCCATGGTTGTGGGTTGTGGAAGTGTTAGAATGAGGGGAGTTCGTTTTTTTACGGTGCATTCGGCTTGATGCGGGCCTCGGTAGTCAAATTCAATTCTGACATGATTGTGTAGGGATTAGCCTTTGAAGATGTTTCTTGTCCTGTTTGAAACTGCTGTGGATAAGGTGCTTTTGTGGAATCGTTGTTGGAGAGACAGGAGGAGGGGGAAAGGAGGAGTTGGGGTCTGGGCTTCATGAGAAGTTTTAATGATTGGGAGATTGGTGGGGTGGCTTCATTCCTCCATTTGTTAGATTCTCATGTTCCCCATTAGGGAGGGAGAAGATTGGATGAGATGGACGCTAAAGAATAGTGCGGTTCACTGTGTGATCTTTTTATGAGACCTCGCCATCCCCTATGCATTTCCCTTGGAAAGCCACATGGAGGGTTAAGGCTTCTCAGAGAGTTTCCTTTTTTGTGTGCACAATGGCTTGGGGGAAAATTCTTACTTGTGAGAACCTACTTAATAGGGGGTTGTTCAATGGTGAGTTCTCATGTTGTATGTGCCTTTGTAGCGGTGAGACTGTGGACCACCTCTTAATACATTGTAGCGTGGCTTTTGAGTTGGGGAGTTTTGTATTTTGGACGTTTGGGATTTAGAGGGTATTACCAGAGAAGGTTCTTGATTAATTATGTGGGTGGTGGAATGGGGCACCTAATCATTTTTCAGATATCTAGAATTTTGTTCCATTGACTTACTTTTAAAAATGTGGAGTGCATGCCAACTCAATTGCTAGCACCCTTCATTAGTTCTCTTTATGAGTTGTTTTTTTCTTTAGGTCTCCCAGACAGTAATCTATCTAATTTTTAATAGAGTCGTTCATATGTAGTTAGTTTTTCCGATAATTCTTTAGGCTACTTTGTGCCTTTTTTCATGAGGTAGTCTTATTTCAATAAAATTATTCTTACCTAAAATAAATAAAATGAAGTATCTTCTACTTAAATATTATTACTTGCTTTCAGTTGAGGAATGCTTTTTTTGGCTAAAGACTATTATCCTGTGGAGTATTATGACCCAGCTGACAACCAATCCCAAGGGTTGTTGAGATTGCAATATCTGAATTTTATTACACTAAGACATAGGGTGAAGTTTGTCTTTGAGTAATTCAAACACTTTAAATGTATATATATCTGATGAGATCAAGTGTAGAATCTAGGGTTAAAGGTTTGCATGTGCTTGTGGCGGACTAAAGGTCTAGTTTGATTTGTGGATCCAGGGTTTACAACTTTTGAAAAAAGAAGGGTTGGGGTTCAACAATGACTATGGTTTTTATATATAAAAAAAAAACAATAACTATGGTTCTTTAGGGAAGAGAAACAATTTGATTTTGGGTTGCAAAGAGTTAAGAGGTTAGAAGAAATAAAAAAATGAATGTCCACAATCTATGAACAGTACATGTGAATAGTGCACATGAAAAGTACCAGGGATAAAATATCAAATAGAATGAACAGAGAGAGAGAGAGGGGGGGGGGGGGGGAAGAGAGAGAGCAATAAGGACGATGTGCCTCAGTACTCAAAACATTGAAAATTTTATCGATCAATTCCCCTTCGTTTTAGTGAAATAACACACTTATATAAACCCTAAATCTTCACTACTCCTAATACAAATAAAACTCATACTTTTAGTAGCGAACCAAATAAGTTTGACTAGTAAACCAAACCCTTATTGAATTGATCCGAAGGCCACATATACAGACCCATAAAGTAAATAAGACTTGCAAATTTATACAATGAAACCCAAAGCCCACAATTATGGTCCATACCTAACAATTACAAAATTATTAAAATACTCGACTTGAGAATAACCAAATAAAACATAAAATAAAAATACAAAAGCCTAATTAACTACCATAGAAACTTATTCTTGGGCTTTACCTTAACCTTAGGCTTCCTAAGAGGATATTGTTTCTCTAACCAAGCTATGGTTGCGTGATCATTGTTAGTCCATCTTGGCACCCTCTGCTTTTTTTTTTTTTTGGGGGGGGGGGGGGGTGGGTGGGGTGGGGAATTGGAACTGTATCCTTGCATAGAGGTGCTACAATATTCTCCCTTTGTCTATAGAGTACCACAATATTGTGCTTATTGCAATCGTTTTTCAGTCATTATTTATATTCCATAATTGGTTTAATTTGTTATTTGTTACAAATTCTGACTATTCTTTTCCACATTAATCATTCAGATACTATTTTAACAAGAGGACAAGGCAATCTAGTTGGGAGAAGCCTTTAGAATTGATGACGCCAATTGAGGTGAGTCTTGCCTTCTCCACTTCTTCAAATATATGACATGTTAGTTATTCTATTGAATAGTATTAAAATGTATGGTGGATATGTGTGCTGGTATACATATCTCTCCTGTGATTTACATGTCTAACTTGGTTCTGCGTTAGCAAATTTCTTGTTTTACAATTATTATTATTATTTTTTTGCATTGCTTGTTATTCCATAAACATTTTTTCAGTGGTCTAGTGAAAAGATACTTCCAGTTGTTCATATGGAATGATTTTCCTGTCAAGCAGACATGCATCAATCTTGAACTTTTTGGACTTAGTGCAAGGGCGATTGCATCCAATAGGTGCTTGCTACTGTTAGATAATAGCTTTTTAGCTCTCTTTTGGATGAAGTTGTGGAAGAATTCTCTGTCCATATTAATTTGTTCCTCTGACTCTTAATTATGGCTGGAAGCTGTGTCTTATGAATTGGTCAGAAGCTTTTCATTGTGATTTACTCCCACTACCTCTCTGTTGAGAACAGAAGGAATGTATATCTCTTGCCTTTTGTTTTTTTTGATTTTTTTGTCCTTCCATTTTTTGTTTGAGGTTGTAAATGAAATGATTATTTAGTTCACTTTTGTATTTTTATTGGAAAACACGGGTTCTCATCTCTCTTTTGCACCCACTCCCAATTTTGATATTGCATGGGAAATAATTACTCTATGGGGTATTTTTTGGAATTAAATGAAACTGTTCACATAATTTCTCTGCTGATGTATTGCATAGTCTAGTCACAATATCTTTGAATACAACCTTCATTGTTGATTCCATGCTTGATATTGTTTCTCTACTAGTGTGTTGCCATGTACTAAATCTTTGACCTTATTCGTCTACCATTTGATGTACTCCAAGGTATTCTCTCTTGGTAAGAATTGCTGAGATATCATGACAGTTTTCTGGTTTTGGTATAAATTTTCCTTTAGACCTATAAAGTTATGGTGTTTTCAATTCCTTTGGAAAGTTGTTTCTATTTCACTCGTTTATTATCCATATATATGCTGTGTGACTTCCGTAGTTTTAAAGATGGTTACAGGTACATGCTGTGCTACTCTTTTGAGAGGTAGGATATGCTGTGGGTCTTTGCTCCTTTCTCTACCTACTATATAGCTTGAATGTTAGTAAATTCCATCATTTGTATTACTTCCTTGATTGTTATAATTTTATTTGGTTGAGGTTTTGTTGATTCATAAATAAATGGTAATAGATTGTCTCTTGCCCTGTTTTCATGATAGGATGTGCATTATTCTTTTTTTTGATAGGAGGATGTGCATTATTCTTGAGCGTACACATCATTTTTTCTTTATTTGTTTTAGGCTTAATTTTTTTTTTAGACCAAGTGTTTGAATGTCAATGTACAGCATGTAGGCTCCCATTATATAATTTTATTACTCATTTAATTTGATAAATTACAGTGCTTTTGATCCTTATTTCCTATACCTGCTGCTGTGGCTAACCGTATTGAGAAACTTCAATGGAATTTCTTATGGGGTGGGCTAGGTGATGAGCCCAAATTTCACTTGGTTAGATGGGCTACTGTTTGTACTCCTTCTTCAAGTAGCTTGGGGATAAGGAAGGTTACACTTTTTAATGAAGCTTTGCTTGGGAAGTGGCTATGGAGATTTGGGATTGAAAGGGATGCTCTTTGGAGGCGAGTGATAGAGGTGAAATATGGATGTGTCCGCTGGTGTACCAAATTTTTTTTTTATGGTCCATATGGTGTTGGTTTGTGGAAAAATATTAGTAGGGGATGACCTTCTTTTTCACGTCATATTTTGTATGATATTGGTGATGGGTCAACGGTGAGGTTTTGGCAAGACTGTTGGTGTGGGGAGACATCTCTTCCAGTCACCTATCCTGAATTGTTTAGGTTTTTCCAAGATAAGGAGGCAAGTGTGGCGAAGCTTATGAAGTCCACTAATGGAGTTCTTTTTTGGGATGTAAGTTTCTTTAGGGGTGTTCATGCTCGGGAATTAGAGGCTGTGTTGAGCTTCATGGATACCATACATGGAGCTATAGTAAGGGGGTTTGGTGAGGATAAGATATGTTGGAAACCAGATAGAAGTAAAGGATTCATGGTTAACAATTATTATAGTCTTCTAGTGGGCTCTAATGATTATTGTTTTCCATGGAAAAGTATTTGGAAGCAGAAGATCCCTTCTTGAGTGGCGTTCTTTGTTTGGACTGCTACTTTAGGGAAATGCTTGATGATTGACAATATACGTAAAAGGAAGGTTTGGATATTGGATTGGTGTTATATGTGCAAGTGTAACGGTGAATCAGTTAACCATCTATTTCTTCACTGTCCAGTTGCTATGGATTTGTGGTTTATGGTTTTGGGTTTATTTGGAGTAAGCTGGGTTATGCTGTAGTCTGTTATGGGGCTCCTAGCTTGCTGGCAAGGCAGACTTGGTCATCATAGGAATGGTCATATATGGTTAATTATTCCCCATTACTTAATGTGGTGTCTTTGGAGGGAAAGAAATAGTAGGTGTTTTGAAGGTAATGAGAGATTCATACCAGACCTCAAGCTATTTTTTTTAGAGCTTTATTAGGTTGGTTGGCTACTTTGCGAAACCAATCATTCTCTACCTCTCTTGATTTTCTTGATTCTTGTAATTTTTGTTGACCCCTTGTACACTCCTTGTGTACTAGAGTGTCCCTTTTTTTATATCAATAAAACTTATTACTTATAAAAAAAAAAAATTTGATAAATTACATGTCAATTAAATAAGTGACAGAGAATATGGCTTCAGATAGAATAGAATGGATGAAAAGAATACATGTGACTAACCATAAGTAATTTGTTGAGAATCCATAGTCTACCCCAAAAAAAATTGGGACTAAGGCTTTGTTGTTGTTGTGTTGATTTGATTAAACAAGAAAACAATCCTTATATTATATTTCTTGATGTTTATTATTTGAGATCTATAGTTTTGCACTTCTTGACTCATTAAAGTTGTGGTTTCCTATGTTTACATGATAGGATGTGCATTATTCTTATAATGCCAGTATTGTCAGGATGAATGCGTGCAGAATAAGAAATGAAAGTTGATTGTAATGTCTATGTGGCATGGGCTTGGATATGAGTGTTGAGTGTGGGTACATGTACTGGTCTTCCTGTTGTCTGCATCCAAAGTGTCACATAGCCCAGTTTCTGTTGTGTTGAAATAGTATGCCAGATAGGATGGTGAGATGAGGATGCGATGACAGAACATTGGCTGAGATGGATTGGTCATATCCAATGTAGGTAAGGATTGAGTGCTAATGCTAGGGGGCTGAGGGTGTTAGCTAGTACGAGATGACTTGAAACTGCATCATTCCTAGTGATCTAGTAAAATTTTTTTTCCTTAATAGAGAGCATAATGGTTAAATAAGATTTATAGTGAATTGGTAGTATTTGCTATCTGCAACACCTTCAATTTTTGAACCTTCAAATCACACCATTCCCAAATTTTTAATAGGGGAGTTTATTTTATTTTTTCCTTAATGAATATATGGAAGTGTCATATTCTTAATCCAATTGAATCCAAATTGTTGGAATAATTTCATCAAGAAGTCAAAAAGGAACCCAAGAAAAGTAAAATTTAGCGTTATTTTCTCCAATAATCTCTAGCTTAACAGGCACCTCCTCTTGCTTGCAAGTACTAGGTGGAGGGTGAGGTCATGAGTTCAAGACCCATTGGGTGCATGTGTAACTCGTCAATAAAAAAACTTTTAACATTTCTTCATTGTCAAATGAGGGGCCTTCCAGTACATGTCTTTTCTGAAGGGGTATGGATATCCTTTACAATTTTTATTATATAAACTTAAAAATAACGTGTTCAAATGCCAGAGAGCAACTATAACCTTGCCCAGACCTTTGGCGTGAGAGAGTGTCATCTCTTGAAAAGGTTCCAAAACCTCTTACTGGTGGGCTTCTACTTGCTTGAAAGTTCTCTCCTTTTCTTTTTAAAGGTGGAAAAAAATTGATCACAAATTAAAAAGCACCTTTAGTTATAGTTAAATTAAAACCACCCTCCCTCTTTTTCCCCTTCTGTTTATGTTATTATTGTTTCAGTCTTTTTTCCTTACTAAAGTCTGGTTAAGTTACCATTATCATCTGGAATAAGCTATTCATTTCCAAGATTTCTTAATTGGGAAATTTTTATGGGCTACAGTATTTATTTATTTTTTACTACTGTGACAGAGGGCTGATGCATCAACTAACTGGAAGGAATATACAAGTCCTGATGGAAGGAAGTGTGTGATCTAATATTTGATTCCTTGAAGCCATTCCTTTATTAGCTTTGCAACCTCTGAAGTCATTGGTGACTTATTTCCCGTTTTTGTGATTTTGTTGCAGGTACTACTACAACAAGGTTACCAAGGAATCCAAATGGTCTATCCCTGAGGAGCTGAAGGTTTTCTCCCTTATCAACAAATTTATCTTCATACCTGTTTTTGATTTTTTCCCTCTTGTTATTTTCTCTTCTTCATCATACTGAGCATATACTTTGCTTCAAGTTGGCTCGTGAGCAAGTTGAAAAGTTGTCTGTTGTGGGAACACAGCTGGAAACATCTGTAAATCCTCCTGCCTCAGCTTGTATTCCTCCCGCTGTGGTTGAAGCACCATCTGGTCGAGATACTGCATCTTCTGCTGCTCAAGGAATTGCTTCAAGCCCAGTTTCAGTGAGACCTGATGCCCCTGCTGGTGAACCTATGTTGGTTTCTGGGTCCTCTGCTTCAACTGTTATACCTTCTTCTATGGATGAAAATGCAGATGGAGTGCAGACACTTCCAAATGTTGTTACTCCATCAACTGCTGTTCCAGAAAGTGCTGAAGCCTCTGTCACCGTGGCCTTTACCACTCAGGACTCAATGTATGGTCAATCTAACTAATTTTGAGTGTTCTGATTGTAAATTGCAAATGGCATGTACTTGTATTTACTTCTATGCTTGAGTTTTATAGGAATGAGGTCAACGAACTTTCATCTCAAGATATTCTTAGTTCTGTAGATGGAGTTCCTGTAAAAGCTGCAGAGGTATGCCTTTTTTAATTAATAAAAATTTTTAGTTGTGGTTATGTATATTCTCAAAGACAGTAAGTTTTTGTAGGGAGTTGATGCGGTTAACTCCTTGGAGGAAGTTAAGAAAGATGAAACAGGGGAAAAAATGCATGACATTGCATTGGAAGCAAAACCAGTTGATCCAGAACCCTTAATTTATGCCAATAAACTGGTATGATATAGAACTCACTGCATTCAAGTCTTTTTTTATTGTTGCCTTTCTGGACATTGACTAGTAATTGTCACTGGCCTTTTCTTTTTAGGAGGCTAAAAATGCATTCAAAGCACTTTTGGAGTCAGCTAATGTTGGGTCTGAGTGGACCTGGGATCGGGTACTTTTGTCAATATTGTCTTCTGTTTTTGCTATATATTTTAGTGCCTGACATCTTACTTAAATATCAGGCCATGAGAGTAATAATTAATGACAGAAGGTATGGAGCTTTGAAGACACTTGGAGAGCGGAAGCAAGTTTTCAACGAGGTAAATCATTGTGAGGACGTATTTTTAACTTAAGTATTTAATATGTCAATAGTTTTGTCTGGTTCTGGCTGTGTGCTGGCATACATTCATAAATTTGATACTTCTGGAATAAAGTATTATCTAGCTTATTCATTAAGTACAACTCCTGTTTTCACTTATCAAAAAAGTACAAGTCCTTTTTTCCTTTTATTTCTTATCTTAGAATCGATTGTTTTGTTTCAGTTCTTAAGTCAAAGGAAAAAACAGGAAGCTGAGGAAAGGCGCATTAAACTGAAAAAAGCACGGGAAGAATTTAAACAAATGTTAGAAGTATGTTGTCTGCTGCTTCTGGAAATTTCTTCCACCATATTCAAATAATGTAATTCTTATTCTTTTCCTTTTCTGATTTTCCACTGACTTTTTGACAGGAGTCTACAGAGCTAACATCATCCACAAGATGGAGGTCTGTGTTTCTCTAAATGGCATCAAATTAAAATTTTTCTTCTTAAATAAGACCTATGTTAAAATTTTCATATATCATTGTAAGTTTCATTATTGTTTTTCTTTGTTATGGGGATTTTCGAACAATCATTCAGCAAAGTAGTGAGTATGTTCGAGAATGATGAACGTTTTAAAGCTGTTGAACGAGATAGGGATCGCAAGGATTTGTTTGAAAGCTACTTGGAGGAGCTCAAAATCAAGGTAAAGTTCGGTTTCCTCTATTGCTCTCATTTGCTTTTTGGATATGCATTTGTGTAATTGAGTTTTATGTTCCCATCCCTATTTTGTCCCTATTTTTTAAAATATTTTTTTTAATGAATGATAAGATTTTAATTAAGAAAAAAGGGCCCCTTAGTACACAAGAAATATGTTACGAAAGCCACATTGTCAAGAAAAAGAAAAACTATAATTGAAATCAAGCAAAGAAGATTGTGAATGATTTGAAACAACCATCCACTCATGCAAAACACACAAACAATAGTTAAGATCCACTGGAGGCTTCTCAATACCTTCGAAAGCTCTACACCAATGCACCATCTAGGAAATCTCCCCTTCCAACAAGCCAACACTTAAAAGAACTCTATGCGGCATAACCCATTGAACTCCAAACAAACAGATAACTAGGAATTCAACTCACATGCATACTTACAATGGATGAACAGATGGTCAACTGTATCCCTAACCTTCTTATGCATGTAACACCACTCAATCATACAAACCTTGTGGTGACATAGGTTATCAATTATAAGAATGTTACCCAATGCAGCACTCCATGTAATAAGGGCAACCTTAAGCGGAGCTTTGACCCTCCAAATATTCTTCTAGGGAAAATAAGTGATTCCTCCAACAGCAAGCTCTCCATAGTAGGTTGCTAACACACTTGATCTTCAACATCCTTGTTGATTCTGGTTGAGTAGAGAAGGTCCATGAACGTGATCATTGCTTCCAACTTCCTATCATTTAATAGACATTTAAAAGTAATCCCAAACCATAGAACCATCTCTCCAACTCAATTAATCCAGTAGCCCCTTATCCTATGCTATACTATACAAAATTGGAAATACATCCTTTAGAACCTTGTGTCCACACCATGAATGTAGCCAAAAACGAACACCGGTCCTTTTCCCGACAGAAAATGAATTAAACCTAGAAAAAGATCCCAACCGGATCTAATATACTTCCATAAACAAACTCCATACCTCTTCTAACCTCCTTTGAGCATTACACACCCCAATTGCAACCGTACTTGCGATTAACTACTTGCCACCAAAAGCCCTCAGTATACTGCCGCTCCACTGCCCTGTTCAGCAGCTTGCTCAAGGCCTCCATCACTATAACAAACAATAGTGGTGATAAGGGATCTCCATGCCTAATGCCCCTGGAGCTACTAAAAAAACCACTGGGAAGTGAATCTACTTATTCAAGAAAAAAACAAATCATCTACTCTATCTATAAATAAAAATCCATGCACTCACAATCAGCTCCTTTTATAGCTGAAGTTGAAAAATAACCCGTTGCCATAAATGTTCTTGCTCAACCCCAAATCTCCAACCAATTAGTGCTTGATTAAAAATGCTTGGGTTGCGAATCTCCAA
The DNA here is from genome assembly GCF_932294415.1 of Quercus robur. Taxonomy (NCBI): domain Eukaryota; kingdom Viridiplantae; phylum Streptophyta; class Magnoliopsida; order Fagales; family Fagaceae; genus Quercus; species Quercus robur. The sequence continues at coordinate 30,447,658 of NC_065544.1, forward strand.
TCCTCTGTTCTTCAAAGAGCATACCATCCCCCAATCCACTAAGTGTGTGCTAGGATAAACTTATAATCCAGCTTATATAGAACTTTTTAAAGCCTCTTCTTTACTAAGTACGGTTGAACTTTTACCTAATTTTTTTTTTTTATAAAGCAAAATAAGCCAATAAAATAAACCATCACAAACAAACCCTATGAAATTTCTTGGCATCTTTCATTCCACCAATAGAAAATCTCTTTGGAGCTTCTTCCTCTTGATGAATGTGATCCTCCCACCATTTGAAAGAGATAGCTTCTTCCAACTGGCAAGATGTTCCAACTTTCCTATTCACATGCGGCTTGTTGGAAAGATATCATAAGCAGTTGGGCTAACCTCCCACCAGTGAAAGTGAGATCTTGGCATGATACTTGGTGTGGCAACTCTAGTCTTAAGGATGTGTTTCTAGTGTTGTATTGCAGTAGATGAGAATGCCTTAGTTGCGTCTCATTTGAATGGAGGGCAAAGTTGGAACCTTCATCTAGTAGATTGCTGCAAGATTGGGAGTTGAGTTTGTGGATTTCTTTGAGCTATTGTATTCTAAGTGCTCATTTGGATAGCACTTATGCTGTGTCTGCGTTTCCTCCGTTTTTTTTTTTTTTTTTTTTTTTTTTTTTTTTTTTTTTTTTTTTTTTTTTTTTTTCAGCTGCAATGTTTGACCTGTTTTTCTGTGAACACTGCACTTGTGCACTGTTCACGGGTCCCACAAACTCCACTTTTTATCAACTTTTTCATTAAAAATGGGTCCCACAGCACTATTCACACATTTAAAAATTATTTTGCTACAGTGTTTTCAGTTTTCAGTTTCAGCAAAATAAGTTCTATCCAAATAGACCCTAAAATTCCATCGGGACAAGGGGCGGATGCAAGTCAGATCTATTTGTGACCCTTGGAGTAAAAAAATATGACATCTGTTCTAACTATTATGTAGTGAGGGGTTCTACATGGCTTTTTGACTTATAAGAAAAAAAAAAGGGGGGGGGGGGTGGTTTCCACATAGGTTTGCTTTCCTTAAAGGAGAAAACTGGTTTCGGTTTGACCAGTTTTCCTGACTCCCCTTTTCTTATTTTTTAAAATTTTCAATTTGTCCAAAAAAGAAAAAAAGTGAGGTAATATTTTAGGCACACATAAAAGCTAGCCCAATATTAAACTAAAGAATGTTAAGCCCACACCAAAACTAGCCCACATTGAACTAAAGAATTGTTAGGTCTACAAAAAAGTTAGCCCATACATTCATGTTTGAAATTCTTGGATTGTAGTATTTATGGAAAGTATAAATACTTTTTGTCTTTTTTTTTTTTTTTTTTTTTTTTGAGTAACTCTTTCCCTTTACCTTTTGTTTTTGAGCAGCAAATTAAAAGATTATTAAAAAAAGTAAGTCTTTGTAAATCTCTCTTCTAGGCTCAAAATCAGGAGGTATCTTTGTAAATAAATTTAGGACTTCCCTAAATAAAATAGAAAGCCATATAAATCTATTTTTAAAATTTATTTATAGTATTAAATAATTATTTATGTTGTAATTGCTTTGACCATCAGGTGGGCTAGAAAACCGGGAGCCACTCCCTTATTCAGTTCTTTGTCTTGTATGATTTTTACTTATCAAAAAAATATAATGATTCAACCACTACATATTGTTTAATAAATCAATCTCACTTGTCAAATAAAATTAAGAAAGAAAATAGAAAATGGCTGAAGGGGAAAAAGAAGTTGAAGTTTCCAACCTTTTTTTATTGGTAAGTCACAGACACACCCAATGGGTCTTGAATGCACGACCACACTCTCCACCTAGCATTTATAAGGGTAGGAGCTGCCAATTGAGGTAGAGCTCATTGGCAAGTTTCAACTTTTTAATTGAATTGAGTGCCTTTATGTGTTCAACATTTTTCCATATATGGTCATTGGTCTAAATCAACCTGTTTAATATGTCATCCTCATCTTGGTGCATTTGTCTTGGTTCATTCTGAATTCACAAGGTTTTGAGATTCATCCAAAATACTGCTACATAATCAGAGTCCATATGAATTACAAAATAAGGCCACAAACAAGATGATGATTATTATTATCATTAAAGCATATCTCTTAACTTAGTTTCCATTTGTGGACAATTTGCTCCTCCTCTCACCCTCCAACTAATGTGAAAAATTGTCAGAATTCTTTTTTTAAAAAGAAATTATCTGTATAGTTGGTCATAATTAATAACCAATATTACACAAAAATTTAAAGAAACTCTAAGCATAAAATTGCAAATTGGGGGCCTAAATTCAATATCGATTTCTTATTTAACCAATACATAGAGAAATTGAATTTGAAATTAATAGACCCCTAATTCATTACAATCCAAATTCAAGAATTTTGAGTAAGAAAAGTTCACATTCAAATTGAATCCTATTCCCAGCCAAACACAAAATAAAAATCTCAAAATATTAAAATGGCATTTGTACCTTGGTGGCATTGAATTATTGATTAAGCTCTCCAAGTTCTGCAAATCTAGTAATCAGAACCAAAAAGCAATTGAACACAAAATTCACTATTTGTTGCAAGTCTGACCTTGGAATATTTTGGATTGCCAGTCTTTTCTTCTCATTTATTTTTTTTTGATAGGTAAACATTCTGATAGAGGGTAAGAAATCAGAAATGGAAATATGATTTGTAAAACCCCAAACATGCGCCCACTGAAACAAAGTACCGAAGAGGAGCTTTTAAAAGATCTAAGGTTCTCTCCTTGTCTTCAAAGAAGCGTGTATTACGTTCTGTCCAAACCAGCCACATTAAACATGCTGGGACCTATTCCATATGGTTGACAGATGCTTTCCAAACCAGTTTCTCCAAGCAAAGTGGAGAGGGCTAACTGTCTTTGGCATTACCCAATGGATCCCAAAAACCTCGAAAATTGCAAAATGCATGAGAAAACTTACAGTGGAGAAGAAGATGATCCACAGTTTCCCCATCACAATAACACAAACAACACTTGTTAACCAAAAACTGATATCTCTTAACTAGAATATCGATAGTGAGTATCCCATCCCTAGCTGCTGTCCATAAGAAGAAAGACACCTGTTTAGGCACCTTTGCGCACCAAATACACTCCCAAGGAAAAACTTCATTGTAGGAACCAGACAGCAACTTATAGAAGGAACGCACATCAAACACCCCCTTCTTAGTCAACTTCCAAGTCAAAGTATCATCCCCCTCACCCCTCAGCATATTTGAATACAGAAAATGAAAGAACAAACATTTTCCTGCTCCCAATCCTTGAGCTCAATCCTTTGGAGCTCGACGGAAATGAAAATTTCAGCTTCTACTTCCCTCGTCTGAGGCAGATACAATGAGGTCAGAAATCCAAGCCACTTTAGATCGAGAACGGGTAAACAGATTAGGAAAAAGGTTCTTTAAAGGATTGCTCCCACACCAAGGATCATGCCAGAAACCATATGCCAGAAACTAATATGGTGACCCTCCCCCACATTATACACTACCTGTCCAAAGAACTTCTCTGCTCCTTCTCTAATGCTCTTCCACATCCCACACCCATGAGTACCTCTTCTCATTTATGCTTCATATACATTTGGTTGTCCAGGGTTGCACCACCTATCCCTTACAATATTTTCAATTTTTTGTTTATAAAAAAATTTGACTCCTTGAGTGAATTGTTGCATGCCAACGGAAATATACTCTATTTTTTGGATAAGTTCCAATGATGATATACTCACTGAAAGTTTTTGCATCATGCTTTGTCAATTGGGAGTTTTCTGATATTTAGATCTAATCAATATGTTGAAAACTTATGCTAATAGTAATAGTAGTTATTTTTACTTGGTTTTACATGATTGTAATGATTAGCATGAGATAACAACTTATCTGTGTCCATTACATATTGTTCTTTGGTTGGAGGCCTTAGCCTGATACCAATATTTAAAGATATTGAAGGTTTTGGATTTCAAACATCTATGCTTTTAGTTTTTATAATTTGCATTTTAGGAACGAGCAAGGGTAGAGGAGGAACGCAAGCGTAATAAAATGGAATACAGGGAATTCTTGCAATCTTGTGACTTTATTAAGGTACTCTTTAGGCAATGTTCTCTCTCTCTCTCTCTATATATATATATATGCATGTATGTATGCATGTATATATATCTTTCTTGCTGTTTATCTTTGGCTATTAAAATTATACTTGTGCATTACCTTTTTGCTTCAGGCAGACAGCCAATGGAGAAAACTTCAAGACCGCTTAGAGGCAGATGAAAGATGTGCACGTCTTGAAAAAATTGATCGCTTGGACATTTTTCTGGTAATTTTGTACCTGTAGCTTTGGAGTTTTCTATTGGGTTTTCAATTTAATTTTGTTCTTTTGTCCCAGGAATATATACGTGATTTAGAGAGGGAAGAGGAGGAGAGGAGGAAGATAGAGAAGGTTCTCTAATGTTTGGCCTTTTTGTGCTAGTGTTTGAACCCACATTTCTCCCCCTTTTTCTTGTATTTATTTTGTGTAATGTGCTGATCTTAATTTGTTCAAAATAGGAAGAATTGAGAAAGGTGGAGCGTAAAAACCGTGATGAGTTCCGTAAATTGATGGAAGAGCATATAGCTGCAGGCACTCTTACAGCCAAAACCCACTGGCGTGATTATAGCACGAAGGTCAGCAGCCAAGTATTTTTTACTTTTATTTTTTTATTTTATGTCAGCACAACATATGTGGGTCCTGGTAAGTTATAGTTTAGTTGTTATGTGGATTGTATCTTGCTGCACCATGTGTTGTCTAATGTCTTTTCTCCCTCTCTAGGTTAAAGATATACCTACGTATGTGGCGGTTTCATCAAACACTTCTGGGTCAACTCCGAAAGAGCTGTTTCAAGATGTTCTTGAGGAGCTAGAGAAACAAGTAACTAAACTTTGTCTTTGTAGTTCTTGTAGATTTCAGCTTTTCAATCAATGTTCAAGAAGATTATTCCAAGATCTTAAAGCCATTTGTCCTTTGAATTCGTTTATGCAACTTAGTTAATGGGCTTTAGTTTGCATGTTTTTTTGTCTTGTAAATATGTAACTTTGATTTTTATTTTCACAACAAGCCTTTGTCACAAGATTTTTGCAGTTGGCCACGTGCATTCTCTTCTGCCATTCTATTCTATCCGAAATCATACTTTTTATTACTTCCTTAATTGACTTGTCCTTATTTTTCCTACTAAAATTATTGTTATTTTTGGTGTTCCTCGATATTTTTCATTCCCTTAACTTGAATCAACTCTCTTTCATTCCCTATTTCTAAGAGAATTTTCTTATTTCAAATCCTCTTCTTCTATGTATTTTGACTTATCTATCTTCAACATTTTCATTTTAGTTGAACTCATTTTATAGTCACATATCATTAAATTTTTTATACATAATTTCAGGATTTTCAGTGCCATATGCAAAACATTTTTTGTTTTTCTCTAAGTGAATTTAAAAAAAAAAAAAAAAAAAAAAAAATTCAAATCCTCTTTTTCTATGTATTTCCACTTATCCATCTTAATGTTCTCATTTTAGTTAAACTCATTTTTTGGTCACATATCATTAAATTTTTTATTCATAATTTTAGGATTTTCAGTGCCATATGCAAAACATTTTCTATTTTTTTTTTCTTTTTTCTTTTTTTTTTATATGTAAATAAATTTATTAAAAAAACTGAAATTAAGTACATGGGTGTATATGAGAAAAAACATAATCAAGTTCACTGATGATAAATACGATGTTTTGCTTGTAAATTTTCTGTTCATAATTTCAGGAGTTTCAGTGCCATATGCAAGCCGTTTTATCTTTTTATTTATTTATTTTTAAGTAAATAACCTTTTTTAAAAAGAAACTCAAATCAAGTACACAAAGTCTATACAAGAAAACATAATTAAGTACACTGATGATAAATACAATGTTTTACTTATTGTAAAAAATAGAACAAGAACTTGCCACATTATATACTCTTCCCATCCATAAGTTCTTGTTTCTTATTCATCTGCACCAAAAACTTTTCCACATGAATAGCCAATGCTAATAATTTTTTTAATTACCATTAGATATGTACTACAAGTCAATAATTCCTTCATCCCTATTTATTACATTTTAGATGATGGGTTAATGTTGAGAAAAATTAATTACAGTTTCCTGAAAATATTTTAATTTTCCCAGAGGACAACATTTTTGGGACTGAGGGATTTTTCTTTCTGAGCCAACTGGTTTATGATTTGGTTAGATTTTATTTGAAAAGGAGAATCCAAATCAAAACAGCAACTGTTGTTTGCAAATATGTTAGGGTTGTAAGGCTAATTCTCGTATTTGGTAACTTTTGGGCTTATAGTATCATATACATCCTGTGTTGAAAACAGTGGCGCTTTAACAATAACTTGGAAACCTTTGATTTGCAGTATGATGAGGATAAAACTCGAATAAGAGATGCAGTGAAGCTTGGAAAGGTATAATATATCAAAGTTGTCTTGTTTCTACTTGCAACAATTTTGTTAGGTGTCTAATGTGCTGGTGATCTTCAGATTATGCTGTCATCTACCTGGACACTTGAAGACTTCCAGACTGCTATTTCAAAGGATGTTCATTCTCCGCCAGTATCAAATGTCAACTTAAAGGTCTCTATTTTACTCTCAGTAGTTGATTATTCTTTATTTCCTGTGTCAGTGCAGGGCATGTTCTTTTTGTTTTATTAGAATGCTTTGTTGCTCAACACACACATCTGGATACATATATTCCTTAATTTACTTAGCTGGACAACTTTAATCAATTGACTTGGTATCACAGTACTAAAAACAATTTTTTATTTATCAATTGCTTTGACACCTTGTTCTGTCTTGGGTTGGAGACATTGGGTGAGTGTGTTGCTTAGTTGTGGATTGGTGTTGTAAGTGTAAAAAGAGTGGTGACTCAATAATTCACCTGCTTTTCTGTTATGATATTGCATAATAATTATGGTCTTTCGTCTTGTGTTTAATTGTGATATATTGGGTTATGCCTAAGAGAGTAGTTGATTTGTTGGCGTGTTGGAAGTTGTTTTGGAAGATATCAAAATGAAGATATTTGGAATGCATTTCCTTTGCGTATAATGTGGTACATTTGGAATTGAACGGGGTACATTGGTGGTGCAGGAGAATTTTATTATAAAATTTAGTTTATTTATTTTTGGATATCAATTGTGTTCTTATTTTAGGCCCTTGTATTTTTATTTTAAGGTTTAGGATATTTTTGGCATTCAATAAGTAGGGTTTCCTACGCCAATTAGAATTAGGGTTTTGTTTCCCATATGAGCAAACTATTGTACTCTTATGTGGAGCTGATTTGGATGAATTAATTTTTTTTTTTTTCAGTTTCTTTGGTCTGGTGCCAACTCCAGCCAACCTTAGGTGCTAACTCCTAGTGGGTTTTTCACTTGGTGCCGACTCCAAGCAAGCTTAGAGCATTCACATAGGCCTCCTCAGATTTTTAGTTAAACTAAATAAAATAAAAAATAAAAAAACTACTTTTTGTAGTTTAGCTATCTTTAATTTTCATTCACATACATCAGACTCAATACTACGTCACTATTATAAATTTATAATTAAATATTATTTTCCTCCCCTTCACATTTTTAATCCTAAATTTCACAACTGCCCAACAAACTCACAACCCAGCAAACACCCACAATGCAAGCAGTGCTGCACACCCTTAACCCAAAAAACTCTCCTGAACCACCACCATAGCACCACCATCGTTGGAATCTTCACTTAGATCGATCTCGGCACTATCACTTAGCTCAATCTTGGTACAGTCACTTAGCTCGGTCTTGGAGTGTGAATTGGATTTGCTCAACAAATGGGTCTTCTTCTTCCCATGTGAATCAGATATGGGTTTTTGAGGGGTTATCTGGGTTTGATGTTGGATTTAGGTGATTGATGTGGTTGTGTTTGGGTGTTTTATTGTCTTTAGTGGTGTCATGGTGGTGGTTCGGGATAGAGGTTTTATTTTTTATTTTTTGTCTCTGGTGTTCCCTTGTTAGAATTCTGATCCTTTAGCACTTCAAAACTTGAGGTCGAGTTTTCTCCAACTAGGGATAGAATGTTGCAGGATGCACAAGGAGGATTTTATTATAATTTAGTTTTTTTTTTTTTTTTTTTTGATGTCCCTCATATTTATTTTAGGCCCTCATATTTTTATTTCAAAGTCTAGGGTATTTTTCATTCAATAAGTACAGTTTCCTACGCCATTTAGAAATTTAGAATTGGGGTTTCGCTTCCTATATAAGCAAACTATTTTTCTCTTTTGAGGAGATGATTTGGATGAATGAAAATTTCTTTCAATTTCTTTGGTCTAGTGTTGACTCCTGCCAACCTTAGGTGCCAACTCCTAGTGTTTTTTTTTGCTTGGTGCTGACTCCTAGGTTCCCATCCTTTTATTTATTTTTTCTTTCAATTTTATTAATGAATCCTTTTAGGTTGTCATGTGTCAATCGAAGTTGAAGATGATTTTTATTTAAATTTTTTTAACGTTATATGTATGATTGGATGGCTGCCGTATGTGTCCATTCTTTCTCTAAATTGCTTAGTTTCTTGATCTTTGTAATTTTAGACGACTTTTATGGTGCATCTCATGTATACATCCCATGTATCTGGGCTGTGCCCTTATTTGCATAATCAATAAAAGTTCTTACTTATAAAAAATTCTCTTTTTTTTCATTGCTTACTGTTCCCCCAAACTCATAAAGTATCTAGTTTCCATGCTTCTCCAAGTTTTTCCCTCAAGTAACCTCTGCAAATCCTTTGAGACCTTTATAGACTCATTAATGAAATAATTCTAATCAAGGAAATACAAATATATGTAGAGTTTTTTAACCAATCCATTTGTAGACAAGGCACAGGATTTCCTTCTAACCCAATTATAGGTTATATGTAACTTTCCTAAAACTATCTCTACAAATGGCGAAAAAGTCTCAATTTGGAATTTGGGACATTTCAGAAAATATTTACTGCAACAAATGTCTTTATTGGTTTAAACTTTTAAATACAAGGTTGTGAAAGCTTGAAGAACTTTTAGTGGCAAAGGCCTCCTGAGAAGAATTTTCTTTAACAAACTCTACAAATAAAATAATGGTAGTCAAAATGAAGAATTAGAAACATTCCACCTGGGGATGGCAATTTTGCCCCGCCCCTCCCTGCTTCGCCTTGCGTGGGTTTTCCTTGCCCTACAAAGGTCGTGGGACGGGGATAGGCCAAGATTTTAGCCTCGCATCATGGGGCAGGGTGGGGATGGGTTTAGACTTTTTAGACCCATTTTGCCCTACGTTGATAAGGGTTATAATTGTAAATTTTTCATACCCTAAAACCTCACTATTTAAACAAACATATTAATATTATCTTATTTTATTCTACCCAACGTGACTCTCTACTTCTATTTTGTTATGTGTTATACTATGAGATTTTTTTTTATTTTTTATTTTTTTTATTGTGATATTGTCTTGTTAAACACTTGGATAATATTATTCAGTTTTTGCTAAAAATTAGTTTGATTTGATGGGATAAATTTAGTTGTAATTTCAAGTATATTTTTATTAAAGAAACAGGTTTTATTAAAGAAAATTGTAGTAGTTGTGGGGAAAATTAATAAGAAGTAAAGTTTTACAGGGTGGGGTGGGGATTCGCAGGGCCCCAAGGGGTGGGGATGGGGAAAGACAACCATGTGGGGCGGGGGCGAAGACCCCATCCTTCGGCACTGCCCCACCCCATTGCCATCCCTAGTTCCACCATTTATTTTCTACAACCATGCCTTCTAGTTTCAAATTTAAGTGGCAATGCTACTTATAAAAAAAAAGGTTGCAATGCTTAAACTGGCACTATCTGTTTTGTTATTATCTCTTAATGTCTCCACCATTATCTCCTTAGATGATGTCTGTTATTAACTCAAGTACTTATCCTGTAACCTGCGCAGCAGTGCTTCTTATAAATGCTATCGATAAAATTTTGGATGAAAAGCTTTTTTCATACCTAGAGGTTGTCTACAGTTTACAAAAATGCTTTAGTAAGACACTAAAAGAACAATGCTTGCATGCAAGGCATTGCTTATGATTTCATATATCTATTATCATCTGAAACTTTATATAAGGTGCCATCACATGTAAGATATGCCCATAGTACCTATCTACATTGCTAATAGTTGGGCTGCCAGTAATAAGAATTATGGTATATGACCATCGCATTACAAATGTGATGCTCTAACCTCTGAGCTAAGTGGGCTCACCTAACAAAAACTTGTTTACCAACCACACATTGTCTAACCAAATCAGTATTTTGTTGTATGTGTATTATATCAAGGCCTGGAATTTTAGAAATGTTTTGTTAACTATGATGAGTTCTCTCTTACTGATAAGCAGTCATGTTGTATGAAGTAATTGAGTTGCTAAAGGCTTGTATACATCTATTGAGAAAATCAAAGATTTTCTGAATCTATTCATTTAGAAAATTTCTTGTTTCCTGCAGTGTGTGCATTTTTCTTGTACCTTATGCCCCCTTAATGATCTGACATGATGTTCTACTACACTGCAGCTGGTATTTGATGAGTTACTGGAACGAGTTAGGGAGAAGGAAGAGAAAGAAGCTAAAAAGCGTAAACGCCTTGCGGATGACTTCGCTCATCTACTTTGTTCAACAAAGGTGTAACATGCTTTGTAGCAACTATGAGATGCACTCATTATGTAATGGTTGAGTATCAAAAGGATTTTGTCCGTCTATCTAATTATTTACTTCATTGCAGGAAATATTTGCATCTTCAAAGTGGGAGGACTGCAAACCACAGTTTGACAGTAGCCGGGAGTTCAGGTAATTTTTATTAGTAATTGAAACAATGGTACTTTGTCTTAGGGTCCATTTGGAATAGTTTATTTTCGTTGGCTTATTTTGCTTTAAAAAAGTTGGGTGAAAGTATTGTTGTACCTAGAAAAAGTGAGGCTTTAAAAAGCTAAACATAATTTGGCAGTGAAGATAAGCTAAAATTTGAACTTATACAAATACACACACTTAAAACTCTTTTTGTATAAATCATTTTTTTGGAATTGATTGTTGTTTACCAGATGGATGATTTCACACTTCTACTTATTTAGTGCCAAATTCTATATTGTTTGAGAGATTTTGTTCTATTAACTTCTTGTCCATTGGTGGACACCATGAGCAGCAGTTGACAACCTTGTCCTCTTTGGATACTTTCATTGCTAAGAAGGGCAAATACTCTCTTTTTCTTCTTGGGGTGGGTGGGGGGGGGGGGGGATACATACTAGAAAGTCATTATGTAAGTATTAATGTTACTATTTTTATTTTTCACCTATCTTTTTAATTGCAACAATGCTACTCTCAAACTTCCACCAATATTTGAATTCTGTCCGATCCATTTCCCATGTGACTTTTAGATGTGACTTGACACATGACACTGTCTAGATTGACATGGTACCCTTTTATTCTATCTAGCAACAGATTTGCAGTATCCTTCTGGCAATTTTCTTTTTCAAATTTGTTGTTGATAAAGACATGTTAATTAAATTTAATTAACAATGAAAGTCCTTTTTCTCTCTCTCTCTCTCTCTTACACCTTTCTTTGCAAATTGTAATAAAAGTTTGTCCTCTCCCACATTAAGTTTAGCATTTCCAAATGCTTGTTCTGCTGCATTTTTAAAGCTAACTTCCCTGAGGGGGTGTATGGACTATGGAGATGTCACTGAGGGCAGTGGTGAAGAAGCAGAGGAAGAAAGGGAAAAAGGTGAGGGAATGGTGGTTGTGGAGGGAGTCGAGGTAGGAGGCAAGAGGGACATTGAGAGGTGGATGGCCGGCGGTGGTGTTCTTGGGCTTGGATTGGATATGGGAAGGGGTGGTGGGGATGTATCTTGGGCTTGGGATTTGATTTAGGGTTAAACACATGAAACTTTAGGGTTTTGTTTGGAGAGAGTGGGCGAAAGGGTGGTTTTTGAGAGGTGATTTGGCGCAATTAGTTGACTAGTGGGGATTAGCTGTTGCTTTGGCTGCATTATTATGCCATTTATGTAGATGAATGTGTGTGTGTGAGAGAGAGTTCAGTGTTTTGGGGGATTTTGTGGCTCTTGTATTGTTTTGGCAGCGGTGTGGTTATTGTTATGGGATGGTTTGGGCCACGAGCATGGCTGTGGTTTTTGGGATTGCTGGTGTTAGGTTTCAGAATTTCAGGCCATGGATGTGGCTGTGGAGTTGGTGTAGGGTTTATGTGGCAGGGAATAAGGTGGAGGAAGAGAGAAAACACTGTAAATCAGCATTTCTCCTCAATTCTAAAATATAAATTTATGAGTTTTCAGTTTAGGTGGCATCTGACATGGTTGAGGTACCAGCAATTTAGCCATTTCACTAACTTTGTTGGCTTGAATTTGGACGGATGGATGAGAGTGATTAATCTTGTGGTTGGTTGTAGGAATTGGATGGGTAAACCAAATATTTGGAATATGGTTCCATGATGTTTGATGTGCATCATATGGAGGAAATGATATAGACATACGTTTGAGGATATGGAGAGTACGGGTGAGAGGCTTATTGCCACCTTTTTTGTTGGCACTTTGTTTGAATGGTCTTGTGCTCAGGGTTTCATATCCAGAGATTCCATTCCGTTATTCTTAAAGTCTGTCCTTCTGTACATAATTTGTTGTAATTTTTTTTTGTATTCTTTGACTACTTTGTGCCCTCCATGCATGAAGTAGTCTTCTTTTAACAAAATAGATGTCAAAAAAAAAAAAGAAGATTTTTGCAGGATGGATGAAAATTGGAAGAATGCCAATTGCAATCAGAAAGTTAAAGACAAATTGGAACATTAATGAAAGATTTGTTTACTGACTAGTTATTTTATTGTTATTGGAAAAAATAATGACAAATGAAAATAAATAACCTAGAAATGCTACCCGTGTTTTAATGGTCATCAAATTTCTAATTATATTGTACCTATAACTTATGTGGGCTTATCATAAAAAGAAAAAAAAAAAAATGCTGTACGTGTTGGTTTAGCTTTTTTGGACTTATGTAAACTGTCAAATTCATTCTTAGATGACCTTTGCTTGACATGAAGTATAACAGTTTTGAGTACCCTTGTGTGTAGTTCCATAGGAGAAGAGAGCTTTTGCAGGGAGATATTTGAGCAACATATAGCTCAACTAAAGGAACAGGCAAAAGAACAGGAGCGAAAACGGAAGGAGGAAAAGGTATTCAACTAGTACCAATTTCTACACCATGAGTATTCATCTTCTGATCATATTCGATTATTGACAATATCTGAGAGTAGAACCTTTGCCAAAGTGTTCACCAAGTGAAATGCAGAGTATTAATATGTTCACATGAGATCTGGGGGAAAAAAATTGTTTTACACATGAATTTTTATCTATGAAGCATGGATACATGCATAGGTACAACACGGTGATATGGCAATTTTTGAAAAAATAGGACATGGGTAGGCAGGATACATCTATTAAATAATTATTAAATATATTATTATTTACATTTTCTATATACTATTAAGCATTTATTTTTCATATCACGTTAAATATATATCAAGTTAAGAGTAATAATAGATAACAAAGCAAATCCATGACTATTAAAGGATGTTTAGAAATTATAATAAAAACCAAGAGTAAAGATATTTATTAATTTTCAAATGCACTATTACTATTCAGAGCATGAATGCTCTCTTTATTTTGTGAAAGGGTATTTGATTCCTCTTGTTCTTGTGTCCCAGCTGTGTTCTGAATATATATATATATATATATATATATAAAGAACACAGCTGGGATACGCATGCAGAAGTATTCTAGGTGTGTCAAGTATCCGACAAGGGTACGGAACCCCAAATGAAGTGTCTGTGATTCCTAGATTTTTATTTAGTTTGTCTGGAATATGACAATATATGTATCTCTCTCTCTCTCTCCCCCTCTGTGTGTGTGCATGTGACTGTCTTCTCTCCCTGTGTTATGTTTTAGAATGTGACGATTAACACTTGCAGAGAGCACTTGCATTTTCTGAATCTTTCGCAGAATGCATCATGCTACCCTAGCTTTTCTAGAGGCTCATTTTATTGTGCAAACCAGGTTTTCAATTTTGACCTTACTATGAATTTTTTTCTTCTTGTAGTGGTTTTAGGATTAGAGAAGTTGCTGAGGTAATTTGGTCATCTGGAACACAAATGGCAATGCATTTGTAAAGATGGTGCAATTGGGCTACGTTTTATATTCAGCAAGAAAAACAAACAAACAAACAAAAAAGTGCTCCACTTTATAAAGTAACTGAAAGTAGTATAAGTATTGAGGAAAGACTTGTCCTACAATTTAATTGGGGACCTAGTCCCCTAGGTTTAATGGCATGATGAGGAAGGATTATGCATAAATATTGGTTTGCACAGTTTAGTTATTAGCCTGTATGATAACTTAGCCTATATGTACCCTGGGAAATAAATAATAGGAAAAAAGTAGGACAGTGTCTGTATTTTTGGCTATCAATTAATCATGGGTATAATGAGGTGTATGTATGAATTGATGTTGAAAGCATAATACATATATAAGAACCTAAATTCCAGAAACTTCAGTATATTGCACAATTCATGCATGAAAAAGCAAAGATAATTTGAACTTGACTTCGCATATTCACAATTCCAGTTTCTGATTTTTATTCTGTAGGCAAAGAAGGAAAAAGAGAGAGAGGAAAGAGAGAGGAGAAAAGCCAAGCAGAGAAGGGAAAAAGAGGAAGGACGTGAAAAAGAAAAAGATGAACACTTTAAGAAGGAGAGAGCGGACAGTAAAAATGTTGATGTAGGAGATGTTCATGTCTATAAAGAGAACAAAAGATCGGGAGAAGAAAGTATTAAGAAACAGAGAAAGCGGCATCATAGTTCTGAGGATAATGTCGATGAAAATGAGAAAGTCCGGTCAAGGAAATCCCATGGATCTACCAGTGACCACAAGAAATCAAGACGGGTAAGTTAATTATTCCTTTATTGCATGTTTGAGCTGGTTTTGATTTCTCTTGGTTCATTTGGTTTAGTACTTTTAACACTTGCATAACATGCAACTCTTTTTGCTGATAAATGGTGCAGCATGCATCTGCTACTGAATCAGATAATGAAAGCAGGCATAAAAGACATAAGAGGGACCACCGGAATGGTTCTCGTAGATATGGGGGTCATGAGGAGCTTGAAGATGGGGAGTTTGGTGACAATAAGCAAAATTTGGTAGATACTTAATCCTACAAAGTTCTAATTCTTCCACCACCACCCTCTTTTGAGACAAAGAGGGTAGAGAGGGGGGGGGGGGGTGTGGTGGGGGGGGTGGGATATCAAGTTTGATATATAGTCATCATTAGCAAGATATTTAATTTCAAAGCAACCTTACTTATATTTGCAGTACCTTGTTATCAGTGTAAATACTGCTTTTCAGCTTAATCAGCCACATCTTTGTCTTATAGTGACTTTGGGTTTCCGAGAAATTAATTAGAGGTAAGTCCTATAACGTTTGTAACATTTTTAATATCAATTGAAGAGGTCAATTTCTAACCTTCTATAAAATGACTCATAAATGTTGGAATCTCTACTAATTTAAGCATACAGCGAAAAAGAAGTCAAATATGAAAGCAACTGTGCAAGTGTCATTGCACATCATTAATGCTAAATAAAATTCTAATTTCTTGGTTGTTGACTTGCTGATTCTTGAGGATGTAAGGTACCATTACATCTATTTGAGGAGAAACAGAATATAGTAAACAGAATTTGAGGAGAAACATAATATAGTAAACAGAACTTTGAATTTTGTGCGCTCTTTTTGTCTTCTTGGCAATTGGTGGATGTTTTACCCATTCAGAAAGAGGATATATTTTTACTTATTAAAGAAAGAACATATTTTTATTTTTTGGCATATACAAAGTACATGGAAATGTGCCAAATACTTGATAATCTCTCTGGGAATTGTAAAGCTCAAAATTAAACTCATTCCACTCTGGTATGCAATTCCTTGAAGGCTAAAAGTAATAATCCTGCTGTATTTTTTTAATTATTTATTTTTATAAGAAATGAATACGTAGAGATAAGCCATATTATATGTAAAACCATCCTGTACGCATTCGGTGTACTAGGGCACTCACCCTCCACTTTTTAACAAAGCTTCTATTAAAAAAGGAAGCACATAAAATGAAACTTTAAAATCTTATAAAATATGTGCAAAATGTATATGCTTGTAATGTAGTTAAAAAGTAGTTGGAATGTGTCCATTCAGTTTGTCTAAACCGGTTAGCAGATTGATGTGTTTGTGACATGGCCTGGCTTCTGGTTTAATGGCCTGGGCCTCTGCCTTGTTTTGGAGTCTGCAGAATATGCAAAATTATAAGGCTTAAGCTGGCTCCTTGAAGTGTTTTGCCTTTCTTAAAAAGAAAAAGAGAGAAAAAAAAGGGGGTGGGGGGGGGGGGGGGGTGGGGGTGAAGCTAGAATTATAAATCTTTGGCTGCTGTGATCTCATGTGGGAAGGATCAGGAGGATGTCATATTCAGTTTTTTTGCTCTTGGTGATTGTTGCATATCTGACACATTAAAAATGATTAGAGTGGAGAATTTGTATTGAGTACCTAAGAAATAATAATCTTCTGTTTGATTAAATTTTGATTAATTTTGTTTTTGTGTGTGTGTTTGAGAGAGAGAGGCATTTAGCTTCCACAGTGCATCATTTCCCTACGTTTGGGAGAAGAGAAAAGGAGAGGGGGGACCAAATTTTAACTATTGACTTCTCAATTCTCCCAATTTTTTTTTTGGTCTCCTCATTCTGTAGCTTTTACTTTTTGTTCTACATCCTGTGTATTATTATCTTACATTTTGGTGACAATCATCAAAACAATTACTTGTCAGACTATGATGCATTGTATGCCTGTTTGCTAGTCCTTATCATATACGTATCCTCTATATCTTTATTTTGAAGCATGAGATAAAATCTTCTTTTGGTGTATATGCCTCTGTATAATAATGTCATCATCCTTTCATATTTCCCAATGGCTACTACTATCCACTTTATGTCTATAGACTCTATAGTTAAGCATGAAGGAGCATGAATCAATTACTTTTCATTTCTGTATCTTGCTCACAAAGTTGAGGGAAATAAAGCAGTAAAAATGAGGTGCTGTTAACTCACTCAGTTGAGGAAAGGTTGATTGATTTTCATTTTCTCTAAATTTGTTGAAAGCATGCTTGTGTGCATCACTTCAAGCCCTTGCGTGGAACTAGTCACATTTGGAATTCTGATACAACTTGGTGGTTGAACAAGTATCTGTATCTGTGGATGGAGCATCTGTTTTTACCGAAAAAATAATTCAATTATTTCTTCAACAATCTCACCCATGATTGCATCTCCTATCTCCGTGCCTATTTTCCTCTTTAGTTGCTGAAAATTTCTCCATTCTTCTAATGTGCTTGACAAATCAAAATTCATCAGGTGGGTTATGTTCATAAAGTCTCCACTTGGTTTCCCCAATGAGCAAATTTGCTTATAGATGATTTGCTCCATGTCTTCCAGCTCTGAGATGTCATCAGTATACTTGAGTCTTTCACTCTTCCTTCCCTGGGTTTCTTCGGCTTCCTTCATAGGATGGAGCAGGAGTTGTTTCCTTTGCTGCAACAGCCTTTTGTTTCTCAGGTACTGAGAACAAGTCCAATTGAACCCCCTTTTTTTGGCGAAACCAACATGGCTTTTTTCCTCTATTGGTGAGTTTATTAGTACTTCCCATAGTGAAGCAGACAACATGAAGTCTCCAGCATCTCTTTTGTTTGGAATGGAGGTGTTACTTGATGGGGCTTCTTTGTTTGTGATGAAATCAGACCCTGTTTGTTGCAAAGTAAGATGCATGTTAATAATTGGAGAGCGAAGATGTATGATTATGTTTTTCATTTTATTTATCAGATAAAAACTTGTCATGAAACTGATGAACCTTTGTTGGATATTGCTTCCGTTAGTAGTGATGCGGTGCTGAGTTGCATGTCACCTTCCATGCTCATCCAATGAAATTTTGCATCTGCAGCAGTCTGTTAGCTTAGTAAGTGAGCATAATCAATGAAACTGTAGCAAAGTAATGCTGCAAGAAAAATTGAAGTGAAATCTGAAGTGTGTCCTTGCTACCATGCTTTATAATTAGAAGCTGTTGTACCTTTACTTTCAAATTCTCAATATTGAAGGTCACTGAAGTGCTAGCATGAGTGAAGACAGGATGTCTTTTAGAATGCAAAGGATGTTCTTTGACATTGCTGTTATTCGAGCGATATGCATTCAAACATTTAATGGAGAAAATCCAATTTGTTTTTTCAATTTGCCTGGTCTTTCTGATGGTCTCAGTAATGTCATCATCTTTATTGCTCCTTGTGCAATTTGAAAGCTCCTCGCTGTTTTTAGTGGGAATAAGCTTGTACATTATCGATGCTAAGGACTTTGTCGTGAATAAAATCCTTTTTCTTCCCTTGTTTATATCAAAATGGTGTGATCTCGTTTGGTTCTTGGTTGAATCAACTGACTGGTTATTGGAATTCAAGCTCTTCGTGTATCTTCTTTCTGAAAGGTAACTAGCCATGGTGAAAGGCTCTTGTTGGTCCTGGAGATGTTCTCTAAGCTGTTTTGCAGGTGCTGGCTTAGATGCAGGGAAAGCCATTAAACCTTGAAACTTGATGTAGGAGTGAAAGAGGATAAAGGTGCTAGTTTAAGATGTTAAGAGAAGATGAGGGTGTAGGGTAACAAGTGGAACTTTGAGCATGCTTGTTGTGGAGACTGAACAGTAGAACCTGATTGCATAGTTGAGATATATATATAAATGTGATGGGAGGAAAGAAAGGGGGAGGAGCCAAACTAGGGTCAGCAATCCTGTAATTGATTGGGGACAACCAAAAGTTAAAACTAGGAAACCTTCTCATTGATTGCTGACACCAACTTGTTAGAACTATAGAATCTAATTATTGCTGTGGAACCTTTCTTTTTCTCTATCTTATATCAGAAATGATGATATCTTTGTAAGATTATTTCCTTAAAATATATATTGCCCCCTAAAGTTTTGTCCTGTATTTTATTCACACATAACATTACTTATAGGAGCAAAGGCAAATTGAATGTTTCTATTACTCATTTATCTATTAAATTCTAGACAAGGTATGATTTATACTCTTAAGAGTATATATGCTTTTGTCCTAGACCTTAAATCACTCTTCCATGTTCCTCTTTCTTGGACACTATGTATATTATACTCGGTGTTAAAATAGTTGGATTGATATATATTCTTATATAATTTTGTCATGTGGGAAGGTCCCACTCTGGTACAGTTAGGTGAAACACTGAGGAAGAGAGAGGCCTCATGTTTTTTCGAATGAAGCTGTATCATGACTTGTAGAGGAAGCACTTAACCTTGAACCCAAGCTGAAGTGTCATATTGTAGGTGCATTGCATTTGCACCCAATGATCAATATTCTCTGGAAATCTAATATATTAGCCTTATGCGAGGGAAAGTAAAAATTCTATGATTGTGTTGATTATAGTTGTATAAATTAAGAATGTAGGTTGGCCAAAGCATCAAGTATTACGCAAGCGAATTTGGGTCAGGCTTATCCTATATGAAATTTGTGAGCTTGATAGCTTGTTTGCAAGTTGTGGGTGCTTTTTCGTTTTGTGTAATACGCGGTGATACAGAATAAAAAATCTCCGTTGTTCATCTCTCTCCATTTTTTTTTTTGATTTATTTTAGCAGTGATAGTTCGCCGCACTTTCAGTTTTCAATCTCTTTCCGCATCAATTCATGTGGTTTACATATAGACATTGAATGACTCAACTCATCTGTTGAGATATGTAGTTAATTATATCCAAATGTACCACGTTGCCTAATTGAGTTTATTTATAGTACCTAATTGGAACACTAAGATTATTCTGGTTGGATTAACATCCTTTAAAGTTTTTAAAGTAACTCAATGTTGTATTTTGCCAAGAGTCTTGTAGTTTAGTGGAATAGTTTGTTCTTTTTTTGGAAAGAAAATCAGAGCTCAAATTCCTTCTCACTGTTGTAACTATTGAATAAAAAAAAACCATGTTGTAATTCTTATACTCCTTTCCCTTCATTGCCAAATGAGTGGTTGTCACCCTATTAGTAATTTAAATAAATATTAAAATAGTGCTAGCTAATGTGGTAAAACTCAATTTCTTAATACATAAATAGGATTTTAAGAGTCTTAAGAAATCTACAGGATTCCAATCCATTAGGTTTCTCATCATTTTCCAAAATTTACCAAGTCAAATTAAAAAACAAAGCTCCGTTCTTTGTATGAATATGTTGTTTCTTAACAACTAAACGTTCAGTACCTAAGAGTATAGTTGGTTTTATGGTAGTCTTATAAGATTTCCTTACAATTTAATACGTATTCTATGATCATACAAGACTTTTGATGTGCTTCTCCACTTTAACCACTTTGCTTTTATACTATGATTTACATCTTTTTCATTCTCTCCATCTTTATGAATGATAAAAACAAATATCTAAAGTTCTTACTCTTTACTCTTTAGTATCTCTTGATCGTCAAATCTTACTGCCCCTTCATCTCTATATCTACTTTACTAAATTTACATTCCATATATTTTATTTTAGTTCTACTTAATTGAAAGCCTTTAGATTCTAGAGCATTTTGCCAAATTTCTAACTTGGCATTAACTCTCCTTCTAGTTTAATCCACCAAAACTATATCAATTGCAAAAGGCATACACAAAAGGGTTTCCTCTTGAATCGATTTAGTGAGCACATCAATCACTATTGTGAAGAGATACATACTTAATGCTAATCCTTGATGCAAACTTGTAGTGATAGGAAACTCATTTGTGAATCCACTCATTCTCACACTAGTTACAATTTCATTATACATATCCTTAATCAACTTTATATACTTTAGAGGAGCTCATTTCTTTTCTAAAACCCACAACATAACCTCTCTAAGGATCATATCATATATGCTTTCTTTAGGTAATAAAAACCACATGAAGATTTTTACAGGCTACTTTATATTTCCATTAGACATCTAAGTAAGAAAATAACTTCCATAATAGATCATCATGACATAAAATTAAATTGATTCTCCAATAATATTATTGTTTCATGAACATATTCAATCACCCTCTTGTTTCTTTTCCAATAGCTTTTTTGGTATTATTTTTATTATTGTATCACAATGCTTTAAACTCTTTTGGTCTTTTCAAACTATTGAACAATTTTTTTTGTTTTTTTCACATGCCCACAGTTCTTACAAGTAGGATCACTAACAAAATAAAAAGAAAATGCCAGTGGGAAGAGAGGGAAAAAATGGTTTTAGTAAATAAGAAAGGAAAGTTATGGCATTTGGTATTGTAATATGATAAGTAAGTCATACTAATTTGTAATTTTCTTAGATTTTTTTATTGTACCAAATTACATTGTTATTCTTGGAAGAATTTATAACTTTTGATAAACTTGGAAGAACTTCAAATGTGTTATTGAAATAAAGTAATCTTTGTGATATTCTTTTCGGCTTTAAAAAACGATTTATTTTTTTATTTTTATATAAAGGATAATAGATGGGGACAAACAGTGATCCCAATAAAGATCCCTTAATTTTGTTAAACCAATTTTAACCCACATATGTTTCTTCTACTAAAATTTGACAAACAGATTGTTTAAAATTTTAAAATTTTTTCCTGTTTTATTTTGAACTAAGCATGGCAAGGTCTCCACTCTCCAAAGGGTTAAAATTTTACATTCTATAAGATATGCTCAAATTTATGTGCAAATACATCCATCCTTTTCTCGTATTCTTCTCTCCTCCCTCCAAGCATTTACGAAAATTTTCCCTTAGTCAAAGATATTGATAACTTCTTATGGGTATAATTGAATGGTCCTTCTAGTACTTGAAATTTTGTTTTTGTTTTTGTTTTTTTCTTTCAATCTTTGGCTAATAGCCACAAGATATCCACTAAAACTTTAGCTTTTAATGAAGAGACGCAAGTGCTGATGTACCCTCCACCAAAATGGAGAGAGACCCAGCATAACTTTGTGGTCCAATCCAATCCAATCACATCCCATCCCTCTTTGCACACCATTGTTGAGAATTGAGATGAGGGAAGGTTCAGTTTCTCCACTTTAGTAGATGGGGTTGGCCAATATATGTGGCATGATTCACTTTGGTAAACCAGCATAACATAAGCATCTGTCTTATTTAGGGCAGGCAAATTTGCTTTTAGGTATACACAAGAAACATGCGGTGTCTCACCATCATATTGTTTTTTATTGCTCTGATGTCTGACT
The DNA here is from genome assembly GCF_932294415.1 of Quercus robur. Taxonomy (NCBI): domain Eukaryota; kingdom Viridiplantae; phylum Streptophyta; class Magnoliopsida; order Fagales; family Fagaceae; genus Quercus; species Quercus robur. The sequence continues at coordinate 30,470,006 of NC_065544.1, forward strand.
AAGATGATTGAGAGATGGCATAACAATGAATTAAAAGAGTTTCTGGCTGAACTTAAGAACATAATTATGGATTAAACCCAAATAACACTCTTGATGAATGGATTCTTCTTGGCTTTTGTCCCAAAAAGATCATATATACTCCTATTTCTATTTGCTCTACAAGACCAATAAAAGGTGATAAAAATATTGTTTCACATGTAAGCGTTTTCATAATTGCATGTTTTGTCAAGATAATTGTAGTTAAGACTTAAGGGATATTTTCTGCTGTTCTTTAAAAGAACAAAGGGTGGAATCCTCCTCTCCATTGTTGCGAGTTGTGACTAACCGTATGATAATAATAATAATAATTAGTGTATAACCTGATGAATATGTACAAGGACATTTAGAAACAATCACAATTACACATATATATGAATTCAAATTTTACCCAGTACTAAAGTTACAACTTACACATTTTTTAATCTATGAATTTTTAAAATATGTAATGATTTCTCATTTTATATATGAAATGATTTAGAATTTAATTGAGTTTGGACTCTTTGGTTTTTGCACTTAATAATTCACTTATTACAAAAATTAAAAAATTAGATAAGATATGTGACGCAAAATTGAACTTCAATTGAAGTTCAATTTAGAATCTAATTGAATTTTGACTCTTTAATTTTTAAACTTAATAATTCACTTAACACAAAAATTTAAAAACTAAATAAGACACATGACACAAAATTGAATTCCAACTTTCTCTAAACTTTAACTTTAACTTTAACTATATATATAATGATTATTATTATTATTATCATAATTGCATGATTTTGAATATTGAATAATCAAATTTTAAGTTTGTAACTTGACATCTAATCAACGTTATGCAAACGCAATCAATGAGATGATTAAAAAAAGAAAAAAAAAGAAAAAAAGAAAAAAAAAAGGAGCATTAGCTTTTATTTACTGACTCACCCCCCCCCCCCCCCCCCAAAAAAAAAAAAAAAAAAAAAAAAAAACTAAAGTATTTTACTAGATTGCGTTATTCACGAGAGAGAGAGAGAGCGCCCACCTTACATCCTTAAAAGAATAAATAAATAAAAAAAGCATAAACCTGTATTTCTTGACACTTGTGCAATACACGTTAGCCAAAAATAAAAAAACAAAGACTTGTACAATACCAGCAAAACAAATGATTTAATATACATTTGGATTAATTTTATTATTTTGATGTACAATTTTTTTAAATACTCATTTTTTAAAGGCACAAATACAATGATATTTTATCAACTTTCAACAAATAAGTAAATAATTTTAAGTTAATCTAAGAATATTGTTAGTATTAATATTAATCTTTCATAAATAATTTTTTCCTTAAAACTAATTCTCTATGGTAGGTGTAAAACACAAATATTAGTATTTGTGTCTTGTAATGAATGATTTTAGTAGAAAAGCCAAAATGTATTAAAAAAGGGTGGGAATAAGTCAAATGCATATTTTGGCTTTTAAAATATGAGGCTAGCCACCAAATCTTACTTGACATGAAAATAGTCTCAACTTTCAACTGCAATATCTAATGGTAAAAATCAAGAATGGGCACCGTTGTCCTTAAAAGAAGAACACCCCGTGAGGTAGAACAGTGGAAGCTTCTTAATTTCATTACCAATTAAATTAATATTCTCAATCTCATGCTTTAGATTCTTTTACTTTTCTCTTTTAAACTTTTAAGCCACCAACCCCGCCAGCAATCATTAATTAATTTTATTTTATAAAGAACGGTCCACTCTTTAATCTTTATACCCTTTCGTTGCATCAAGCTGCCGATTTTACTGTTGTTGGTCCTCCACTTCTTCAAAGTTCAAACTTTTCTGTGTTTTTTGAGGTGACACTCTTTCAAAGTTCAAAGAGAATTATGATTTATGAGCAAGGCTCCATTTATTAAAGGAACCAATGATTCAATATCACATTTTTAGGCAAAAAGCTCCACTAAAACTCTATATGGACTACAACCAAAATCATCATAATTGTGCATTACAACTCTGTTCCCTGAATTTGATGCAACTCGTGTTTGTTTTTGTCAAATTACTTTAGTGTCACAGACTCACTGCCGCAAGTAATTTTGATTGGGTTAAGTGCTCAAATTAAGGATTAATAATTAATAAAGAGAAATACTAACGGATGCCCTTAAAGCAATGATTAATAATCCATTTAAAGAAAGTTTTTATAGAAAAAGAAAAAGAAATTAATGTTTTAACAGTTTTTTTATTTCCCATAAAAATGGTGTCAAGACTTTTCTAAAATAGATTGTTAACCATTGCTCTAAGCGCACTCATTAACATGACCCATAAAGCTGTCAAAACATAATAAATACCTAATTATTAATTGTAATGTACATTTTATTTTTAATCAAATAATGCACATTTTTCAAATAAGAAAATACATTTGTTAACTATTCATTAATTTACACGTATAAATCCATTATGGTTGTTGAAGGTATATGTATAGTTTGAATTTATTTTTTGAAAAATATATAAAATATTATCTAATAAAAGGGAAATTTAATAGGTGCTCTAAAGACATTGATTTAGGAAATTTAAAATTTTTTTTTTTTTTTTATGGAAAATGAAAATAGTAATTGATTTTTTTGAAAAATATTTTCAATAAAGGTAATATCAAAATGTTTTTAAACGATCAATTAACAAATATCCTATACACACCCATTGTCAAGATTCTTTAATAAAATATTAAATGCAACGGTAGACAATTGGTTAGCAAAAACCATTTTGAATTTTGATCCGAATGGAATTTGTAGACATATTTAATCGTTGAGGTCGATGTAAAGATGCGATTGGAGTAATCAATTTTAAAGGGTCACTATTGTTCTAGAAATCAAAGAGAAAAAGTCCAAAAACACAAGGCAAAGGATGGTTCCAATTAGATTAGATATTACAACTTAAAAGCACATTTATTCCTGCTGACTAACAATGTGAAAACCTCCGGTAGGTCTAATTTGAGTTTTTAAAAATCTTTTAAAGTAACATAAATTCTCTCTTTAGGCTTAAGAGTTAGTATTTGGTTTCCCATTGATATATTCTTTCACACCTCTTTAAATATTTTTGAGTCACAGAAATTTGTCTCCTTTCCATCTTGTTAAATTTCTTGGCCTTCAACATCATTTTTATATTCATCTTCAGATATATTATAAAAAAAAAAAAAATAAATAAATAAAAACCTCCCAATATGATATGTTTGAAAATATTTGTATCATCTTGCTAACTCAATTACACTAGTAAGAATTGAGGTTATCAATTGGTTGGAAATCACGCCTCATAAAGTGGGGGTTACTAATTCGAATCTCTTCTTACTCTCTCCTTAAGGGCCAGTTTAGTTGGAGGGGTGGAAAAGTGGGAGGATATAAAGATTTTAATTTCCCTCCTTTTTGTTTGATTGGGAGTGAAAAAGTGGAAAGATGAAAAAAAATGAGTTTGTATAAATTTACGAATATACCCTTATTAAAAAATGATGCTCAATTTAAACCAAAAGAGATAAGCAACCAAAAAAAACATCAATCACCTAAATTTATTATAAAAAAAAAATCACGTCTAGAAAAAAAAATCACATCTAAACAAAAAAGAAAAAAAGAAAAAAAACACAAAAGAAAGCAAAAGAAGAAGAAGAAGAAAAGTATGGGAACTGGACGTTTAGGGCCCGTTTGGTTATAGAGTTCAAAAATTATTATTTAAAAAGATGTGAAAATTGTAGTTTAAAAAGTGTTATTGAAATATATGTTTTTAGTGTTTATAAAACAAAAAAATGTGTTTGGTATCATGATTTAAATAACATGTTTCAGTGTTCAAAAACATAAAATATGTGTTTGGTATGTGTGTGTTAGATGGTAAAAAAAAGCTGAATAAAGTACAAAATAAATATTTTTTAAATCAGCAAAGTACAAAAAAAATATAAAATATTGTTTAAATGCTGCCGGTACTGTTCAGTGTGGGTGAAAAAGCTGACCGGTACTGTTCAACTTAATTACAAAAATGCCACTCAGCAATGGTTTTTGTTGTTCAAAATCAGTCCCAAGCTGATTTCAAAAACTATTGTTTGAAACATATGTTTTGAGCAATATTTTTTAAACAATATTTTTTGAAATCAATGACCAAACATATTTTTTTTGTTTTTGAACAATATTGTTTAGTGTTTAAACACTAAACAATATGTTTTGAAATCAATGACCAAACACCCTCTTAGGAACTAGGAAGCCTGCCCAGTAAATAAATTTAAAAAAAGAAAAAAAAGGAAGAAAAGGCAACGTGAGGAAAGAAAAAGAAAAAGAAAAAGAAAAAATGAAAAATGAAAAAGAGCAACGTGGACAAGCCCATATGTAGTTGCACAAGGAAATTTTTGTCCAAAAATGATGTCTAATTTTTTTTTTTTTTTTTTTTTTTTTTTTTTTTTTCAGTTTTCTCTCCATTTTGGAGAGAAATCTTTTTGGTAGACTCGAAAAGAAAACACCTAGATCCCACCATTTATTTTCCTTCCTTCACACCTAACCAAACACACTCCAAAAAGTTTTTCTTCCTATTTTCTCTCTAAAGTTTTCCATCTACTCTATTTCACCTTCAAACAAACACACCCTAAGATTAAATCACTTGAGAGAGAGAGAGAGAGAGAGAGAGAGAGAGAGAGAGAGAGGGGAACTATTATAGTATAGACAATGTCAACTCGTAAACGATGTAGTAATAAATGGAAAAAGATTCTCTTCATTTGTTTTGAATGGAAATGGTCAATTGCAAAGTAAAAATTTATGTAATTACTCGCTTATGATTTATATAGTGCAAGTGGCGCCACCTCAACTAAAATTTTATTATATCAAATAAAAAATGATTCAAAGTTTAAATAATATGACACCATATTTATCTTTAAATTAATGAAATACAAATAGAGAAAATTTTGAAATTAAATGTGTCAAATACATTCCAAGCATGTTCCTACTTTACTGATTGTGTTTGTGTTATGCCTATGCGGTGTGTGATGGAAAGGTCATCCGAAATTAGCAACTAACTTTGAGTAATAATAATCACATACTCCTTATTATATATTCACTGTATATATATTGTCACATGTTAAAATTGTAAATTGTGAAATCATGTCTTTAAAATATGATTTCACAGTATGAAATAAAAAAAAACAAATTCAAAAGTAAGTGTGGATAAAGTTTGCAATATTGAATGTGTAACAAGATTTTTCGATTATCTTTTTGATCCTGTTCTAACTTGCAATATTTTTGTACCAAGTTATTGCTCCAAAAAGTTGAATTCCTAAGGTCTAAAACTAGGCGCCCCCCCCCCCCCCCCCCCCCCCCCCACACCCTAAAAAAAAAAAAAAAAAAAAAAAAATTTTACTTATTACATTTTTTTTTTCAAATGAGAAAATGGAGTTAAAAGACCATGAAGAAAATAAAAGGGTAGTTTTTGGCTTACTGATCTTATCATACTACTAGAATTTCTCATAATTTTCAACAAGTCCTTATCTCACTTTCCTTTTTGTTTATTATTATTATTATTATTAATGAGTTATATTATATTTCTCTAAAACAGTAAAACCTTGTTTCATTATTCCAACTTCGGCCCCTCATAAATCCCTATAAATTCATGCCACACAGTCCCTTCTCTCCGTGTCTCATGCTCCTTTGACAGTTCTAGTCTTCCAGAGAGTATCAAAATGTGGTCAAAGCTCAGCACCATTTGCATGGTTGCTCTCCTCCTCTTCTTCACGCTAACCTACGCCACTGCCCGCCCTGAGCCCAAATTTTCCGATGCCACTCCAATCAAGATCGATACTCAACATGTGGTACACAAATTTCCTAATATTATTATATCAAAACCAACTTTAACTAGTAGTTTTTTGATGAATCTTTTATGGGGTTTGCTTAATTTTTTGTTTTGTTTTGAAGGATGCTGAATTAGAGAAGGCTATGGTGGAGGATCTTTGTGAAGGAGTTGGGAAAGAAGAGTGCTTAGAGAGAAGAACACTTGCGGCTCACCTTGATTACATCTACACTCAGAAGCACAAGCCATGAAATTTGTCTTACTGTATTAATTCTGATAATTTCTGGGTTATGTGTATGTGCCTGTAATTTCATATATGCTATGTAGTAATAGCTACCATAGGTTATGTTTCAAGAGCTTAGTCAAGTATTTGTTCTGTATCGATCACCCATTGTTTTGTTTTTCTTTCTTGTAGGGATAGAGTTTGTCTGTATTGGTATAGAGATATTTATATTCCTGTGTAAATTAGGTAGAGATACTTTCTTATGAAGATTCCTCTTTCAGTTTCTTTCTTCTTCTCTTTTAGGCCTCCATGGTTACAAATACGCATATTTTGATGAAGAAAAAAAAAGGGTGAAATTAGCATACCAATTTTTACATATATTATATAATTTGAATGTTGAAATTTCCTTTTCAAATCAGATTAAATTTTGTACTTGATTAATCAGTGGTTTCTTGAAATTTAAGCAACATCTATTAAATTGTTAATTTTACCCCCCCCACAAAAAAAAAAAAAAAAAAAACTTCAATTTTAGGCTGAATATATAGATGCAGGTGACCATTGAAACAATAAGCATAAGTAGTGAGAGAGGGGGGAATATATATTTTACCATCAAAATCATTGCCTAATATGATTATGTCGTAAAATTATTTCTTACTTTAATATAAAAGACTATTATGAAATTGGACGCGTTGATTCTTTTTTGTCGTGGAACTATAATTTGATATGATTCCCTCCTACAAAATTCTTAGTTCTACAGGACTCTTTCATGTGTAAACAAAAAAGCCATGGTGTACCTTCATCTAAGTAGACTTTCACCTTCATTTGTACGTAACAAAGGTCGACTTTTTCTTGGAACCATATGGTCTGACCAACTTATCTACCATTTACAAGGTCAAGGACTACATCACCAAGCTTTCGATATAATTAGAAAAAAAAATAAATGTGATCTTAACTAGACAAGAAAACCTGGCACGTCATTGTACTAGAAAACAATGATCAAAAGGTCATGAATTTTATATATTGCAATGAAAACCTGGCACGTCATTGTCCTAGAAAACAATGATCAAAAGGTCATGAATTTTATATATTGCAATAACCCATTTGACATTGTTTCGTGAAAGATTGTAAAACCAAATTCCTTTGATCAATTATGAAGTTGTTTACCATTCCTTGATAAAATTAGTTGAAATGGTAATTACTTTGTTGTCAGCAATAAAGACACGTACAATGAAAGATTAATCGATGACACAAGCAAGTATAGATATCTTCATATATAATACTTTCTCTATGTCATATAATAGTCAAGATCTAATTAAGATTGACTTATCCCAACTATTCTTGTTTTCTTTCTCTAACCTGTTCTTTTTATTAAGTTTTCCCTCCGGAATTTCATTGTCCTCATTGAGGTCACTTCCAAACAAAGACAGATTTTTTTTTTGAAAGAAGTTTTTCTTTAAACAAAGAAATGCCTTCATAGCCATAAAAACAGGAGGTCTGGCCTAAACATTGTTGTCTGCATTGTCATTCAATCTACTTGAGCTCTGCACAACGGTCAAATTATTGGTCTCCTATCATTATATGATAAATGCAAGCACTGTTACAGGCACAGCAATCACCATTACCCTGCTGTTTGATGGTGTCATCAACAACTATTAACCATGTGTCTTAAGCTCTGCGCTACAAACAATACTTTTATTGTTGCTATACCTGCAGGAGTACCTTACCAAACGAATAAGAAACACATTCTTTAGAAAACTACTGTTTTGGCAATATCTTTAGTCCTAGATTTTTATGGCCACATCTTGTCAAATTTGATGATTTTCGTGCTTAAAAACTAGAATTGGTTCAATCTCACAGACGATATGATGTGCATGTATTCATGCTAGACACTCAAATTTATGGGCACAAGGGAGGCAAAGCCATAAGCTTAGCAAGGTTTTGGGCTGCAGCAGGTTGTTCTGCCTCTTTTGGTGGTGTATAACTACACAAATAGGCTATGTTAGCTGCATGACATTTGTTATATATATAGGTATATATATGGATAGGTTGTAATAATGATGTTTGAGTTTGGAGAGTATTGTTTCATAAAGTCGATAAAGTGAAAATTCAAGTTCTGGAATTTTCTAAGTGAAAATTCAAAATTCAGTATTTTTGATCGGTTAAAACTTTTACTCGATCGATCGATATGATGGAGAAAATAATCTTGAAGTCTCTGGATGATTCGATCATTATTCGATTCCTGTTCGATTGATCGAAAAGAGCATTCGATCAATCGAAAGGAACTTTCAACCGATTGAAACTGGAAAAAACTGAATTTTCTGCAGAATTTTCTTGTGACTGTTCAGAAAGTTTGAAGAAATTTCAAACCTTGTGAACAGTTTTATGAAACATTTTAACTCTCCATACATACCTTTTGATAAAATATAACCCTATGGGTATAAATAGAGACTTATGTTCTCTTGAAAAATAACTCCACAAAATAGTAAGTTAGAGAGAAATACTAGAAATCTTGTGGTTATTATCTAGAATTCCTATTTGTAGAACCCAACAACTTGGTTGTATCTTGGGGACAAATTTGCGATAACTCATTAGCAACAAGAGTGTAGGGGCAAATATTGTCTAAGGATAACAATTTTGTGCCTCCAAGTTATCTATTTATGTTTGTCTTTTGTGTTATTCTTGTTCTTTCTTTATTTTTATTATTATTATTATTATTATTTGAATAACTTCTTCCTATATTACTGTGTATTATTCCCAATAGCATTGACTTTGTAAATGTGGACTAGCTCCTGGGCAACATGTGTAGTGGTGGACCATGGTAGCATTAGATGGGCTTGACCATAGGCACTGCATATGTGTAAATATAGGTCGAAGTAACATAGTATATGGTGGTTACTAAGTAGTCACCACTTAGTTGCATGCAGAAAAAACCTTGTTGGTGTGCTGGAAGCACGGAATGGTTTCAGAACAACAAACAATTGGTCCTAATGAGCAATTCTAATAATTGGTGTAGCAAATCTAGGGGGAAGTTACTTGTATTTGCTTTTGGTGAGATTGAAATTAGATCTGTATAAATCTAGAATTTATATATATATATATACATATATATATATATATATATATTGTGTTTTTAGAGTAAATTCATATGGAAATCTAATGTAATCAATGACCTCCCAAGGCTTGACTATGGTTTCACTCGAACCATCAATTCAACATGGGTGGGAGAGTTTCCCATAGTGGCGTGGCTCTAAAATTTGTTTAAAGGCTGATCACTAAGAAATTTAGATTGTAGAAAATTTAATATAGAGATAACTTGAATATATCAATGGTACAAAAAAAACACACACACACATACACACATGCACACGCAAATGCATAAAGTATTATAATTTCTTTTTAATAGTAAAGAGAAAAAAATGAACTGATAAGAGATAAAATGAGAACTGAGAATCCTGAGATAAGAGTAATAAAGTGAGAGAGATTTGAAATAATAATAGAGAAGAAAAAATTGAAAGGGGGGGGGGGGGGGGGGGAGGAAGAGAAGGAGAGAATGAGAAAAAGAAACAGATAATATTTGCTACAACTGTGAGTCGAGTCACTGAAAAGAGAAAAATTATTGCAATTGCAAAGCCAAATAGAGCATAATTGCCAGCATCGTCAAGGAGAACTTATGACTATAATATTTCTCTTAGTACATTTTTAAGGAAAAATGAAATTAAAGATTATTTTTATGTAATGGATTAAACATGTTAAAAATTTGAATGACATATTTTTATTTTTATTTTTTTGTTTTTGAATTAGGATTTTTGTTGAATAATTTGTTCACTAGCTGTTTGGTCAAATATTGTTTTTGTTGTTATTTGAGCTAATTTTTATTATTGTTATTTATACCTTTTTTTAAAGGGGTTAAGGATTATGTTTGAGGGGAAAAAATTATTTTTGGAGTTATACTATATTTACAATATTTTCACAAAAAAGTCTTATGCGATAGTCTGTTATTGGTGGGTTACAGTGATATCAAATATAGGGTCCAAATTAGAATTAGTAACAGCTTATCACATAGGATTGTTTGTGAAGTTATTATAAAAATGTTGTGAATGTAGCATTACTTTTTTTTTTTTGAACTTAAATTCTTGTGGTTACAAAGTTAGGGCAGTCAACATTTATTAGAGTGATTAAAATAGGTTAGTTTAGTATAATATTTTTCTTGCAAGTGTATATATATACAATTTTTTTTCAAACCAGGGTGGTACTATCACCTATGACCACCCTAATTTATAGATGGAGCCGCCCCTAGTTTCTCACCCAAAGAAATTGGATTAAGCGGTAGGTTGACCTCAAACTCAAATCAACCCTTGAGTACCCTTACCATTAATATTTTAGACTTTTAGTACCTATCAACCATCATCTTGCAGTTAAGATTTTTGCCTTGAGCAATTAATTGTCTAACCATTAAGGTTGAATTCTGTAGGTGAAGATAATCTGAGTGCGCGCCTACTATTTAGTACATAAGAAGTTTGGCAGAAAAATGTTTGGGGCTAGTTTGCTCTAGTCAATATTACAATTGAATAGACCATTTATATGTAGTTTTAGTTACACAATTTTTTCAAAAAGTCATGTGACTTGTTAGAATAATATACATAGATAATCTTATAATTTGTTATGTACGTAATAGATTAAAAAACACAGCTCCAAACATGTCTGGAGGCAAATTTTATCCTATTAAGACGAGAGTGATTTTAAGAAATCTAGCTGTAGGGTTTACAATTACACCATTCATTTCTTCGCCACTAAGCCCTACGCCCCAGCCTTTTCTTTACAAATATTTAGCCTTATATAAGGTATCCATCCCCGCCCATTTCATAAATTTTCTATGACTAGATATATTTTGGGTGTGACCTAATAGTGCCCCAAGTCGACATGGTCAATAATAGCATCCATAAATCATTCTGTCTAGAAACAGCAAGCAATGGCCTACCTATATGGACCATATATTTGGGGCACATGGCTTTTGACCAAAAACGAGAGGCATTGCATTGGTGCATTTAAGATTCCTCTTAAAAAAAAAAAAAAAAAAAAAGGAGCTAGAGGCTAGAATATTCTTACTTAGGCGGGCGGCGTTTGGATATACTACAATCGGCAGAGAGTTATAAGTTAGCCTATATCCATGATTATGACACCATGATATTTGACCATTATGGATATCAGTTATGTTTTGGCTGACTATGTGATATATATTGACAAAGCAGTTCATTAGGTTATGAATAAGAGCTGCAGAATTTCTGGACGGTGTGTTTGACATTTAGTGATTACCATGCCGTACGCAATAGTCTGCAATTATTTACCCATCTGAAAAGAAATAATAATAATAATAATAATAATAACCAGCTGACTCAGTTTGAAAATATGGGGATTAAGTCAAATTCTTGATTTTTTATTTTTTATTTTTTTTTATTGGAATTTTACCTACGGCTAATTTTAAAATAATCATGCGGCCAAACATTGCCACAGAAATTATAAGTTGCCTTCTCTTGGATCCTTTCCATATTAAATATATTATCACACATGTGAAACTTTGTGTTCTAGAAACAGAGTAGCATAAGATATTCTAATGATTGACAATGATTATATATATATATAGAGAGAGAGAGAGAGTGAGAGGGGGGGGGGGGGGGGGGGGGGAACCATTAAAATAACTCATTGCACCAATTTACTTTACATGTCAAGCATAGAATTACACCTATAGGGGCGTAACTAGCAATCAAGTCTACTCAAAAGAGGAATGGGCTGAAAAGCAGCCTGATGCAATTAATTTGTAGAGGTGGGATATCAAGGCCAAACCTTCAAGTCTCAACAGCTTTACTTGGTGATTGAAAGAAAGAAAAAAGGCTAAGACAGCAATTTAAGTGAAATATGAGAGAAAGAAAGAAAAAAAATTTCTTATTCAAGTTCTTCCTTAGGTTGGCCGAAGAGTAATGGTTCTCTGGACCATATGTAACTCGGTTATACAATTCTTAATTCCTTTCCCTTTTTTTCTCCCATTCTTTTTTTGATTCCAATTCTAGGAGGATCTTCCTGACTATATATAGCTACTGGGATTGCATCATAGCCTTCCACTTGTATTGTCGTTAATCCTTCCTTGGATACTTGTCCCATCACTGCTTTGCTAGTGGCGGTAGAGTAGGATGTAGGCTGTGGGGGCATTGTTCAAGGGTTATTCTGCTATTAATGTGGAAGGTTGAGTTGGTATAGTGCATTGAATGTGGAGGTGATGGGTGCTTTATTTGGAAGCTTCATTCTCTCATTGTTTGCACGTCTCTACTTCCTTTCTCAGACTTCAGTCCTATGGCCTTGGTGATTTGTCTAAAGTCTCCTGAAGGGCGTATGCTCCTCGGGCGGGCCACCTTCCTTGGTTTCACTATCTGGATTATCCTTATTATGCTGGACTTGAGCTGATGAATAGTTGGGCCTAACTGCTCCTCGAGTCAAGCCTATTTGATAATTTTCCTTCTTTAGGCTTCCCACTCCCACAATAGCCCCCTGAAACTCCATTCCCTTTGCCATTGGGGGGAGGGGGGGTTTTGGTAGGAGGAAGGAAGGTTGGCACGCTCCGGGTGCATTCCCACGTAGGAGTGTCTTTTCAACTATCCTAGACACGTTTCTGATGTTTTGGTATCCTCAACGCTGCAATTAATGCTATAGGCGGCTGCGTGTGCCTCACGTTTTACGGTGTGATACAGATCCAACAACTGGTGTTTTCCAGAGTGAATAGGCAGGAAAATTACCACTCCTTTTTCACCCTTATATAAAGGAAGATAGAGATCATTTTCTCCATTTTCCAAAAACTTTACCTTACTTTCAGAGAGGCTACTCGAGGAGCCCAACTTCCTAAACTTGTAAATGCTTCGAGTCTTTCCTTAATATAGAGCTTTATTTATTTATTTATTTATTTTTTAAGATGGGTAGATTTGCTAGCTTAGTAGACACACTTGAGGGGAGAGAGGCTTTCAAGGCTAGGTATAACATCCCTGCAGGAGTAACTATAGAAAATTGTGAACTAGGGGAGTGGTACACAAAGGCAGAATGGGTATGTAGTTATCCCCATGATAGCCTTTATAGATGGGGGGATGAGGATCCCTATGGATGGGGTTATGAGGGACTTAATTTTTTTAGGATTTTCCCCACCTAGTATTCCTCAAACCTTTTCAGAGTAATAAGCAATGTAGCTCGGCTGAACGAGAAGATGAGGGTGGCCTTAACCCATCATGATATCAACTGGGTGTATAGCTGTCAGGATAGCAAGGATATGGGGTTTTACCTTAGGACTAAGGTTCCCACGATTAGGTTGATCTCTTGTTTTCTTGAGATAAACAAGGGCTTGGATGAGGACTTCTTGATCGTCTCAGGGGACTGACATGATGGATACCATTGCCCTATTAGAGATGGAACAACAAGTGGGGTAATTAAGGGCCTAGGATTTTGACATCATTTTTTTTATTTTTTATTTATTTACGATTTATTGCTTAGTTGCTTCTTCTCGTATACCCTGTTTTTCTGATGTACTTTCTCCTTAAAAAAAAAAAAAAGAAGTTCATTGCAAAGAACTTCAACTTAGTGAACGCCCTCGACCTTAATAGGATCCTTAAGTCCGAGATATTCCTGCACACCGATCGGCAACTTTGTGCTACCCACGTCATCCTTGGATATACCCCCATATCCACTTGCTTCCAGTCCTTGAAGAATGTGATCAAGGCCAAGGATCCTCGTCTTGAAAGGATAGATGTTGCAGTTGAGGGATTCATCAAATGTCCTTCGCCCACAGGAACTCTTCTTGTTGACCTCACTACTCAACAAGTTGCCTAATCCATTGAGGCCGAGGAGGAGCCTATACCATCTGAGGAGGAGCCAAATGAGGTTGCGAAGGAAACTTTTGTTGTGGACCTTGAGGAAGATTTTGGAGTCTTTGACTAGTTGGACCTAATCACAAGCCCAGGAACTAGCTCGAGGGCTCGCCCAACTGTACAAGCTAGGATCAACTAGGAGGCTGTGGACGTGCTAGAAGGGATGGTGGTCTAGAAAAGATCTTCCAACCTCTTTGCACTTCTAGAGTCTCATGTGGGGGTGGCCCCCTCTGAGCCTCTCATTCCACCAAGGCCTCCAACTCTCGTCTCTCTTCGGTCTTCCTCCCTTGAACCCGCCAAGAAAAAGAGAAAAAGGGACAAGAAGCAAGGCAAGGATCCTGTGGAGGAAGGGGGATCCCAGATCAGCCTCCCCCTAAGCATGCCAAAGGGGCCAAAATCGCTCGGCTCCACCAATAGTAGAGTGCCCTCAAAGGTACAAGCTTTGAGGTTACCACCGAATGTTGGCCAAGGGTTCCTGACTGGAATCCAGTGCTAAATGGCGCCTCCCTTCCCTCGGATGCATCTGTAAGGGACTTTGCCAAAGGGAGGGCCAGATATGTGGCCAACTCGGTGGAGCAGGCACTTCTCTTAGCCAGGGACATGTCTAAGTTGAGGAACTTTAAGAGGCATGAGGTGTTCTTGTCCTTGAAAATGGACTTAGCATTGGTAAAAATTCTAACTCCAACCCACCCTTTTTTTTACATATATTCTTTTCTTCACAATAAGTACTGGATTAACCCTTTCATTTTTTTTAGGCTGTTCAAGCATCCTATGTCGCCAAGGAATGGATGGACCACGCTATGGCTCAGCTTAAAGAAGAGGAGTTAAAGAAATTTGCAGCCACTAAGGCCCAAGCTTAGGCTAAGAAGAAAGCTAAGGAGACCTTCACCCGTCTGGCTGAGAGAGAGAAGGCCAAGAAGAGCGTTGAGGCTACTGTGGTTGGGTTCGAGAAGTAGACCTAGAAACAACGCTGTCATCTCTGAAAGGCAAAGGAGCGACTGGCCATTGCTAAGGAAAATATTGAAGCCTTGAAGAAATTGAAAAGATCGAGCAGGTAGCCCACGAGCACTAGAAGACAAAACCGAGGCAAAACTTTAACCTCAGCTTAAAGAAGTCTGTCGAGAATTCTGTCAGCAGGTCTAAGCTGAGGCTTTGAATGCGGCTAGGGTGAGCCCTTCATTGGAGCTGAGGAATCCAGAGAGGATTATCTTTCGTCAGCTCTTAGGACCAAGGCTGCTAGCTCGTCTGCTCTGACAACTAGCTCTTTTGCTCTGGCTCCTCAGTCTCCAGCTAGAGGTGGGCAAAAAAAGGATAAGGGTGAGAGAGAGGTTGACAAGGAGATCGAGAAATAGGGGTTAGAAATATAGATTTAGACAAAATTCCTTTGTAATGGGACTTGTATCCCTATTCCTTGTCTTTCTTATGTAACCCTTTTAGTGGTAGCTCTTCATCTTATAATTAATGAAAATTGCCTTTTTTATTTTATTTTTTAAAATGTCGTGTACATAATGCATTGCATTTCTCTTTCTCTATTCTTCTTCCCCCCCTTTTTTTTTGAAAAGAAGAGTTGCCAAAGAATAGGCAATCAAAGCCATCATGAACATCTTAAAGGTCCTAAGCATTTGAAGAACTAACTTTAAGTAAAGTAGATGTCCCGAGGGATCAAAAAACCGAGGTTCCATTTACCCTTTAAATTATTTTTAGAGTTGATATAACCAAGGCATATGAACTGAGGAGTCTAACCTAACCGAGGTTCTGTTTAACCCATAGATTATTTTTTAGAGTTAATTTACCTAGGTAGGTGACCCGAGGAGTCTAACCTAGCCAAGGTTCTGTTTAACCCGTGGATTATTTTTTTAGAGTTAATTTACCCAAGGCAAGTAACCCAAGGAGTCGAACCTTACTGAGATTCTATTTAACTTTTGGATTATTTTTTAGAGTTAATTTACCCAAGGCAGGTGATCCGAGGAGTCTAACCTGGCCTAGGTTCTGTTTAATCCTTAGATCATTTTTTAGAGTTAATTTACCCAAGGCAACTGACCTGAGGAGTCTAACCTAATCAAGGTTCTGTTTAACCCTTAGATTGTTTTTTAAAGTTTAGTGTTGGGGCTGGCCCTTGCTGTTCTAGATTTGGCTTTAGATCTTGACGGGCTTAGTATTAGTAATAACACACCAAGACAATGTAAACTAAAACCAAATACAAAGCATGAATAAAATTAAGTCTTTTTATTAATAATAATATTTATTTAGGTTATTTACATTCCATGCCGAGGGAGTGGGTTTTCGTCCAAGTCTTCCAGGCGATAAGCTCCAATTCCTGCCACTGATGTGACTTGATAAGACCTTTCCCAATTGGGGCCTAGCTTCCCCCGTGCTAGATTCTTCATATTTTCTACAACCTTCATCAGGACTACGTCCCCAGGTACAAATGCTCTTGCCTTGATGCCTTTATCATGCCCTTGTCTGAGCTTTTGCTGATAATGAGCTAACTTGATGTTGACAATTTCCCTCATTTCTTCAATTAAGTCCAGACTAGAAAAAAGGAGTTGCTCGTTCCCGTTATCGTTGAACTGGTCGGTTCTCATCGTTGGGAATCTTGTTTCTAGGGAGATAACCACCTTCGAACTAAACATCACAGAAAAAGGGGTTTCGCTGGTCGATCTCCTCGGCGTGGTGCGATATGCCCATAGAGTGTGGGGTAGCTCATCCACCAACTTGTCCTTTGCCTCGTCTAACCTCTTCTTTAATCCATTCAATATAACCTTGTTAGTGGCCTCAGCCTGTCCATTGCTTTGTGGGTAGGTTGGTGTGAAATATTTGTTTCTTATTCTTAATTCACAACAGTATCTTTAGAAAGCTTTACTGTATAAACATTAGCCAAAGGGAGACAATTGGATGTTTTGATGGGGGGAGAAGTCGTTTGTTTGAGAGAGAGAGAGAGAGAGAGAGAGAGAGAGAGAGAGAGAGAGAGAGAGAATGATTGATTTCTAAATTTAAGGCAATTTGGATTCAATAGGAAAGTCATTAATAGTATAAACATTAGCCATTTGTTTGATGGGAAGATGACGAATTGAGAGAGAGAAAATGAGATTGATTAAAGGGAATGTGTGAAGTGGAAACCAAAAATAAAATAAAAATAAATAAAAACTTTGTGACATGGCAATGATGTGGCTCAACTGGAGTGTAGTAACAATAAATACTACGCTTTAGCTTTTAGATTTATATATATATATATAAATAGATAATAGATATATTATATATAGATTGTTTGCTGAAAGTACCGTAGAAAATAGCTAAAAGAGAAACAAAATAAGTTAATTGTTATTTTGCTGAAACTACTGTAGGAAAAGTAGAGTGGTACTTTCAAGAAGATAATTGTGGTTAACTTTTGAGTAAAAACATTAGGTGGGACCCACAAATAGTCACTATGGGTGTTTAAGGAATAAGTTAACCGAAGCAAAATAAATAAATAAATAAAAATAAGCTGCTTTATCCAAGACTCACAAAGTGGGACCCGCAAAAAATTCATAAATGGACAAGGTTTCCCTCCAAAAACTCTTGCTATATCTTTTTATTGAATGTGAATTTTGAAATTTTAATAGTTGGGTTGCATATTTTTTATATTCTTAACATGAACATTAAATTCATTCAAATTAAATGTTTCTTACTATTTGATCAATAAAATTATTTTTTATGCATAATTTTAAACTTTAAAAACTTGAAATTTAAACATTTGATTGATAACATAGCTATTGATATTTGATCTTCTTTTAATTTTGCAAGAACGGCAAATATAATAAAAACATACAATCCAAAAATTAGATTTCAAAATTCATATCAAATAAAAAGATATAGCATGTGATTGAGGGTCTATTTGGTTGGAGAAATAAAAAAGTAGAAGGATAGAAAATTGTGAAGAATAGAAAATATTTAATTTTCCTTTGAGTGTGCTTGGTTGAAGGGATGAAAAAGTAGAGAATAGAAAACTCTTTTATTTGGTTAGAAAGAAAAGTGAGAGGATAAAATGAGTATTTTATATAAATTTACTTATAGAGTTTTGATGGGCCCAAAGGGAAAACAGCTGGCCCCATCAATTTTCTCTTCCCCGTCCCCTCCCAATCAAACACCACTCTCACCTATTTTCTCTCATATTTTTCACTTTTTTTTTCCATCCTCCCTAAAATAATCCAAACCAAACATACCTTAAGACTCTCTTTCTAAACTAATTTGGAAAGAAACTTTTTCTTTCATAAATTAAGCAAAACGCCAATTGCAATTTTTGTCCCCAGATTTGCATTAGCTTTAGTTTGAAAATTGGCATAAAAAAATTGTATATAAAAGAAATGAGGTTTTAAAAAGTTGTACATTAAAAAAATGATAATAATCTTAAACTCACCTCTCGAAGATTGAGCAAGAGTTAGATACAATACTTAGGTGATATTCCTTAAGTTTCCCTTTTAAGATTCTGCCATGCGGATTATTTTTTTTTTATAAGATGGAAATGTATTTTTTAATAAAGTAGTCATGTGACTAAATCTTAAAAGAGAAATTAAAGAATAGCACTTAAAATACTGTATTTAAGTTTTGTCCCTTAATATCAAGTCTTTATTTATTTTTATAATCATATCAATATTTTACATTATAGGCCCAAACTCAGTGATATTCTCACCCAAAAAGTTTGGCCCAGTTTAATATGAGTTGGCATTGCCAGATCCTAATCCATATTGCTAGTACTTACTTGGTGGTTAGTACCCAAATATAAGACCCAATTCTAACTTCTGAAACAATGGGCCTTACCATTATTGTAGTAAATCCCTTGGCGCCAAACTCCACAATCTCCCGCTATAATACTCTTCCACTGCTCAAACAAAGACCTCTGAAGAAACCTCAACAAACAATAACAAACCCACACAGAAAGCTTTCAACAATGGGCAAAGAAGACAAGCACTTCTGGCTTTTGAAGACAGAGCCAGGAGAGTGGTCATGGGAGGACCAAGCTGCCAATGGAGGCTTGAGCAACTGGGATGGTGTCAAGAACAAGCAAGCCCAGAAGTACCTCAAGTCCATGAAGCTCAGTGACCTCTGCTTCTTCTACCACTCTGGCTCCAAGTCCCGCCGTGTTGTCGGCGTGGTGACTGTTGTCAAGGAGTGGTATGAAGATGGTGGTGGGGCTGTGGATGTGAAGGCAGTGGGGGAGATGAGGAGGCCTGTGGACTTGAAGGAGATGAAAGGGGATGTTGGGTTGAAGGGTTTTGCTCTGTTTCGGCAGCCAAGGCTGTCGGTTGTGCCTGTTTCGGAGGATGTGTGGGAAAGGGTTTGTGGTTTGGGAGGTGGGTTTGAAGGGGATGGTCAAGATGATCAAGTTCAAGATGATGATGGAGGTGAAGATTAGACCCAGTACTAGGTGTTTGTGATATTGCCACAATGTGCTGACTTTCTTCTTTTTTGTAACAAAAGTGATGGGAAGTGTAATAGCATATGTATGTATAGCTTGTTTTGTTTGGTGCTCCTTTTGCAGCCTATATTTTGTTAGTGGAAAGGGAAAATGAAATTGGGGGTAATGTAAATTGACTACTGTCCAGTAAGTAGATGTGATGAAAGGAGCTTTAGCTTGAATTTCTGTGTAATGTTATTGCTACATTTTCGTATTGTTTATCTATGATGGCTCTAGTCAACTGCTCCAACAACAATTTGTTGTTGTTCTGAGTCTTTGGAGACTACTATATGAAAGCTAATTTAGGTAGCTTTACAGTGAGAAAGGTGGAGAGAATTGGATGAGTTACATACTTCTGCATAACAAACGTGCAAACCATTACTTGTTGCGAATAAGCATTCATTTACAAATTGCCATTATAATATTGTCTTCAAGTTAGAAAATGGACTTATCAGCTTGAAAGGAATGAAGTAATTGACCTGCACTGAAAAAATGCCTCTTTGTATTTAGAAAGCATTTGAAAAAACACCCACACAAGTGGTTGTTCAATGTGTATTACCGTGTGAGCTCTCTACACAGTTTAGACAGATGAAATTAGGACTGACGACCCTAAGCAGGTATATGAAAGGGAACAAAGACAGTGACCGTGATGGTGGGTTGGTCAACTGCACTCTAGATGGCTGTTGAATCAAAGCAAAGTTTTAACTATCAAATGATTTTGTGATGGTGTCTCATTCATTAAGTGGATAGTAGGCTCTCAATTCTCACCAACAACAAAAGATCTCAGATCTTGGTCTCATTGGACCAGAAGAGCAGGCAGACAAAAGGTGACAACAATATCACGACCAGTTGGTATGTTGATTTTGATTGTCTTCTCTGATATAGTTTCATTTTATTGCTGATCTTGGATCATATACATTTATCTCGCTTGTGAGCATTAGTGGGGGAAAAGGATCCTCTCCATTTAAAGTCTTGTCCATTTCATGGTTCAGATTAAGTTTTACAAATCTAAAGGTGTATAGATTGTCAAGTCATTTCAAATTTTAAATAACATGGTAATTTGTACACTGCTAGATAGAAAATTTAATCTGAACTGTGAAATTGACGAAATGGACACACCAGCAACTCTCATCATATGAAATGGGTTCAATGTCCAATTATGAAACCCTTGGAAAAAGAGGAGGATTTGAAATGGAGATGAAGGGTAGATAAGGTTTCATTTTTACGAATGAGCATAATTTTATAAAAGAGGTAGCAACATTTCAAACAACACAACTAACACGCAGCAGCGAAGCTGCAAACCCAAACAGAAGAGACATACAGCCAGAACCGCTAAGACAAAACCTCTAAGTTACTCTCTCTCCTTGAGCAAAAGCAGAAAAGAGACGCCCCAAAGGCTACAAAGATTCTGTTTAATACAGAATTTCTAACATTTCAGAAAAAACAAGGCAGCTAGTCCTTCCTCTTACGTCTTCTCTAATAGCATGATACTCTGATTTTATGCTCCCACCATAAATCTTTGCATTACACTGCAATGAAATTTGTAAAAATGGAAGCTGCACGTGCAAGTCTGCAGAGCTTCGCTCTAAAATCTCCACCCTAAGCTCATGAACAATCCATATATTCTTCTATTAAGCAAACACTTTTGCTGAATCTGCAGCCAAATCCTTTTAGTAAAGGAACAGCCAAAGAATAAGTGATTACTACACTATTTGATTTCTGCAAAAGACACATAAAGAGTAACCAAAGTCACCTCCATTTGGCAGTCCTATTACAAGTGGACAGCCTATCCAAAGTAACCAACCAACAAAAATAAGTGACAAATCTCATTAGTAATTAGCTTCAGAGTTCAGATCACAATAACCAGATCAAACTTCTCTTCTATGCGACTGATAAGTGCTTTTAAGAGAATCAGACTGTCGCTTACAGATCAGGGTAGGGCATACCATTTGATCATTTTCTTCTCATTATTCAGTTCTAAATTAACTTGCTTTTGTGCTTTTCCCATGTTGTATTCAGACTCTAACAAGTAAGAGTTTTTAAGGTGGCCTTGCGTGTTTGAGAATGGAGGAAACGGAGGCATCGTACTAGAGGATATGATTGCTTCTAGTAATGGTAAATGCAATCCCATTCACCATTTCTCTGCTGATGAGACTCTGAGAGTAACAAACAACTTTAATCCACTTCACACTATTCAGAAAAGTAAATTACTTCCCCGGAGTCATACTATTAAAGTTGATGAGCCCATTGATGATGCACATTATACTATGTATATGGGTTCTTTAGATGACCGCCCAATTATTGTCAAGGAGTTTGAAGGGACAATCACGGAAGATGAACTTAGGTCTTTTGCTATCCATGATATTGTCATTACAACCCAGATGAGCAACCACATGAATGTTTTAAAACTCTTAGGCTGCTGTTTAGAGTTTCGTGTACTGCTTCTGGTGCTTGAAAATCCAATCCATGGTGTTGTAAATGATAAAGGAGGTTTTGGGTATGATTACTCTCTACCTTGGAAGATTAGGCAGCGGATTGCTAAGAGCTTGCTAATGCACTTACATATCTTCACACAGCACTTCCTGTCATCCATAGGGATATAAGACATGGCTCATTTTTCTTGGACCATTATTTGGTTCCTAAGTTCTGCAACTTCTCACTCTCTATAAAAATTCTTCCTAACCTATTGCATGCTGATGATGATGTGAATGGGATTTTTGGTGACCTCGACCCTAACTATGTGATATTTGGTTGTGTCACCAAAAAAAGTGACGTCTATAGACTTCTACTTGTTTTCTTGATTGGGAAGAAGCTTGACAATTTAGGATGGGGAACAAAATTTTGCTCAATAATTGAAAATGGGAAAGCTCACATTCAGAATGATCGGTTTAGTAAAGCTTTTTACTCAAAAATTTTAGGAGAGGGAGTGAGCAAAGATCAAGCAAGGCCAGATATGATTGATGTGGCAAAAGAACCCATGTAGATTGAGAAGCCTATCTCTCCTTGATAGCTCCATTCAAGGCTAGATTGTGTGAGACTGCGCCCCAGCCCGTTTTGAAATTGGGCTAAACCCTATTGCTTCTCAAAATGGAAGTTCGACTGATTATATTTTTTCCTTTAAATTAAGGGTTTTTTAATGGAGTCGTCACTTATTTAATTGTCAGAATAAATAAGAAAACCATAATTGAAATTTTTATCATTTTATTGATTTGAGAATGAATGTACATTGATCATAGGAAATTATATGACTTTGGTTCTAGATACAATTTAAGATAAAGTACATGACTTTGTTTCCTAATTACAATCTAGAGATTAAAAAATTACTTGGATAAGTACTTAAACCCTTGATCTAAGTTCGGAGGCTATATTACAAGATGGGAAGGTGTTAGGCACCTACCTTGCCTAGTGAAACCGGTCTTCTAGACTATGGTAGCCAACATTCATATATCATCCGATATATTATCAATCAATTGCAAGTTGAATTTAATGTGTGTGCATGTGATAAACACTAATTCCATATATTAATTATTGCATTTGGATTGAAAAATAAATTCTAGTGAATGTGTGTGATATCCTAGATTCAAGGATTTGAGAGAATTATGAAACTTGTTTTTCATATTTTGGATATAGATTTATGATCAAAGCTAGTGTCATGCATAAACATGTGATGAACAACCAAGAACATGTGAAGAACACATGAACATTTTAGAATATCAAGAACATTCAAATATATTCAAGGAATTTAAATAATCAACTAGCACTATTTAATCTTAAATTAACATTATATGAAAATAAAATAGGTAAGGGAAAGGTATTATACTTGCATGCAAGATCTACACGGTGGAGGAGGAGGCTTTTAATGGAGGTCCTAAGGGTGGAGTAGAGAAGAAGAACTAGGAGAGGGAACTCTATATCTTGAGTCTCAAAAAGACCAAGATATGACAAGACCAACTCTATTTCACTAGAACTTAAGAGGGGAGAAGAGATGATTTTTTTTTTTGTGCTTTGGAATGGAGGGGAAGGGGTTTATTTAGTAGTGGAATAGAAAATATGAATAGAAAGACATTTAATGAGGGTTGACAAGGGATCAAAGAGAATTATGAACCTAGACCCTATTTCAGTATTTAGAGAAAGCTGGTGCATTAAAGTTGGAGGTTGGTGGGAGTGATGAGCAAGCAAAATGACTAAAACCTCAGTTCTTCCTATAGCTCCTATAACAATTCTCAGAGCTAAATTAGAAAAATTATATCTTTCTCAATTTTGATCGAAATTGCCTCATTCTTGTGCTCAGATGGAAGCCCTAGATGTCTAGCTTTTGGAAAATAAGCCTCAAATTAGTTTTCCATTAATATTAATAGGCTCCAATTACTTCCATTTTAGACTTAATCAATTCCAAGTCTACCCCAATTAAAATGATAATTATACAAATTACTCATTAAATAATTAATCATTAATGTTTGATGATCTAATTAATCAAGTGTGCGCAACATTACCGTAAGAGGTAGTCCTAGCCAATCAAATTATGACATGTCATTAGTTTGAGATTGATTATAATTATAACAAATTGGAATCAATTGTTCATAATTACATATATTTGGATTTAATTTGTGATAGTGCATCTCGGCCATTAAAACTTGATTTGATAAAAACTTTCAATCTGATGGTCTAATTATGGCTTATAATCAGTCAATTTGATTGTTACAACATCAAGATTACTTTGATGAAATAAAATTACGGATCTAGTGGCCACAATTAAGATGCCTATTTCCAAAATGAAATTACTTTTATACCCTTCATGTAAGGTTAAATGTGGGTTGCAAAATGGGGTGTCATCAATTGATGTGGCAAAAGAACTCAAGCAGATTGAGAAGCCTATCTCTCCTTGATAGCTCCATTCAGCCTCTGTGGCAGTTTCAAAGTGTAAAAGGATCTGTCTCACTTACAGAGTGTCATAATGCAAAATCCATGCAAATAAGGAATTTTAGTATTGTGAATAAAAATACCTTTCCCATAGTATTTTGTCGACTGTAAGTGAGTGATTATTGTTTTCTTTTCAATGCTCTCAACTCTCAAGAAAAGGGAGCAATAGCTACAAAATTCATATTGCCAAGGAAACTACGAGGGTGCTCTCTGCTATTATCACAAAAATTACCAAGGTACATCATATGAAGGGGCTAGACATTTTAGATAATTCAGAACAAGATTCTATTGCACTAGATTTTACAATCTAGTATTGGTGTCCAGTTGTAAATGAATTAATATTAACATTATCCAAACCAACAAGTTTATCAACTTCAGTGAATGCAATCAGCTGAAATTCAAGAGTAAAACAAACTCCGTAATTTTCAGCCAAACATCTTCATCTTCATATTCATTTTTGCCGCAACAAGCACAACAGGTTCCTCTGTCCGTGATATGCACCACAAATATTGGTCAGACCTGTCCAATCCCAACAAATATATTGTGTAATTGAATTCGAGCCTTGTGTTTCCTTCCATTATAGTGAGCAGCCAAGTCATTCTCTCCATTGCATTTTGTATTACAGATATTGCACCTAAAAGTATAATTTTCCTCACTAACAGCTTCATTCATAGGTTCAAGTCCACTGTTTGACATTGAAACTCTTTTTTCATGCTCCTCTTTTGTGGGCTGATCAGATTTATTAGCAGTTGAAGCTGAGACACCCATTGACTGGCCATGCTGTTTACCCTCATTATTTGTAATAGTTTTTTGTTTCCATACTTTCCTATATACAGTCTTTTGTGGCTCCTCAACTGGCCGAGCAGTTTTCTTTGTGGTTGAAGCTCGGACAATACTTGGCTGGTTCTTTGTTTTCAGTGCCTCATAAGTAGCCTTGTGTTTCTTTCCTTGAAGGTGTAAATTTAAGTTTTTCTCACAAAGAACAGTTAACTGACATATATCACAAGTCCACTTTTTTCGGACTTCCTTAGGCATGGGTATATCGGGAAGTTCTCTAGCAGTTGCAGCTGCCGCTGCTGTTTCTATAATCTCCTTAGTGGCTGATGTTCTGTTCTCAGTTTGATCTAGATTAGGCCCTGTTAGAACTACCTGGAAATGCAGTGATAACATAAATTAGGAGCAAAACTATTGTTTAGTCATTTCCATCCTATTTGTGAAAAAAGCATAAGAATTCCATTGCCAAAAAGAAAACATGACTGAAACAACCTAAAATACATAATCAATATAATAGAGATCTCTTAATTTAAACATAAAATATGTACAATACAAATGCAAATGCAAATGATGATGAGAATTCAATAACAACAAATCATAGGAAAAAGCCATTCCTTTTGAGGATTCATTTTATTTATTTATTTATTTGGGATAGATATGATAGGCTTTGAAAACTGTTGGGGGACCACAATTTGACTTCCTACAACTACTCTAAAAACAAGCCCGTATAGTGTGATGTCAAATGCCATAAAAGATTTGAGTGTGTCTTTCTCATCACCATTTGGTTTTGAGGTGGAATGGCACAGCTCATGGTCCGGCAAAAACTATGGCATCGAATTCATGAGAAAAAAAAAAAAAAAAAGAAGAAGAAGAAGGTCCAATAGTGCACAAAGCTCCCACTTTTGAGGGCTTTGGGAGAGATGACTAGAGAGCTGCCCCCATTCTTTCTTTCTTTCTTTTTATTTTTGTTTTTTGGAGAATGAGCTTGAGACTCAAATTTGTGATAGTTCTCCTTGGGAGGAAGGCACTTGCTATCACACCAAGGCCATATCCCCATGATAATTGATCTTTTGAGTCATTATTTATAACAAGATTATGATGCTATTGCTGACCCTCCTAATAGTCTAGACCGACCCAAAGCAGGTTAAAATGTGAAGCCCCTGAGAATGTACTGCGATTTAAAAGTTAGCTGTGTTCATTGCCACCTTCTGGTTTCCCACACCTTGATTGTAACCACTAACATTATCAACCCACTATTTTCAGCATTCAAAGAACCGATTCTACATGAAAATACTCATTTTTACACCCTTCTTTAAAAGAGTGGGTTTTCTACAGAACTTTTTCATAAAGTTGAACAATAAACTCCCTAGTGAATATAATACAAAATCTTACCTTGGCACTAGGTACTTCCTTTTTCTCTATTACTTCCATAGATTTATTATCTTTATGCACAATGTTAGCCTCTCTGCTATTTGACTGCATCAAGAGAAAAGGAGTGGAGATTAGCTCATCTAGAAATTTTTAATAAAAAATTGTAATATACATCACAGACTCACAGCTCTTTTTCTTCAATAATTAAAGAATAATTGAAATTTGGAAAAAACGATTTTTCATATGATTTCCAAAATAGTGAACACTCTATTAATAAGATTCTTTCAAAACTCTTTGGAATCCTTTTATTCATCTAACTAAAACCAATAACTGTTGGGCATAAGAGTATATTGAAAGACTCATAGTAAATGTTCTAGTTGCATGAGTAACATTTTAAGCTTTACCCTCTCCACTTGTTTCCTGACCATAACCGAAATAGATTTGAACTCTTCCATGCCGTGATTAAACTTTTTACTTTTTTTCTGAAAAAATGAAGGCAAAGTTAGAGATAAAGGTGTGATCATTAGTCCATTTTGTCACCCGGAATGAGATCCTAATAAAGATAACAAAAGAAAAGCACAAATATAGTAAAAAAAAAAAATTATCAAGCTTGGGTATCAGTCCTGTGCCATCTTGTTAAGTTCTAGTTCTAGAATTCTATGTTGATATGGTTGTGAAGAGAAACACAAGCGTGTGTTATGTTCCACAGTGCGCATGTACTAAGTCCATCTGGATTATACAAGTGACTATGGGAAGCTTTAATTGTGACCAATCCTTTTGGGATATCATCCATATATGACTAGTGCGTACTCAGGTTGTGGTAATTCCACAAAAACCCATTTATCTGAATGCCAATTCCAACCTATCTAATTAACTAACTAAGAAAACTGTTTTCCAATTGTATATAAAAGTTTGATATAACATTTTATCTTAACTGAAAGCTATAGAACACAAAGTGCCATACCTTGGCAGCAATAAGTTCCTCCAGAGCTTCAGGTCCATTATTGTTTATATATCTCTCTGCCTGAGCTAGAAAGTTATCTCTCTTGAATAAGAATTCCTTCCATTTATTGAATTCATCAACGAAAATTGGTGGGTTCATGGAGAGGCATGGATGTATAAAGTGATTATAGACATAAATAGCACCATCGAAGTGAGGTACAACCAGCCAGCAGATGATCATTAGCTTAATGTGTTGCCAGAACAGTAACCTGACAGTTAAAGATGGTAAACAAGACATATTATAGACATGTCACCCGTATATATGTACACACGTCAAGAAAAGACAAAAAAAAAAATCTAATCAAGTTAAATTTTGGCATATAACATAGTGAATGAAATCCCTCAGATGTAGTAGCCTCTTATTGATGAAGCACACAAGGTGACAGAATTCTGTAATTCAAGAAGTCCAACCTATAGCTTTTATATTTTTGAGCTTCAAGCGGTTCCCAAGAACATGAAATGAATATTGAATTAGCACAAACTTCTAGTTTACTCAATTTATTGTTGACATGGACATGAGAATCATGCAAACAAAGGGTGTAAGAGACCACAACCTTAAAAAAGTTAGAGATGGGAACATAGACATTGATACGGAGATTGTCGTCAAACAATGCCATGTAAGCACAACTTGACACGTTATTACAAACAAGGATGACCTAATGAAAACGTGATAACATTCCCCCACACTATTTAGACAAAATCCATCTCAGGGTGAACGAGGACTTGGGGGCACTTGGCCAGATGACATTGAGTCAGTACTGAGGGCATATATAAGAGCTCAAATGTAAAGGATGAGCTCAAACTAGAGGACTGAACGCCATATCAGAGAACTGCTATACACATTGTAGGATCAACAGTGACATGCCTAAAATCTCTGCCATAAGGCAGATACACCCTTTGTTATAGTCCCATTATGACATGCCAAAATTTTAATGCAAGAAAAAGAACAAGTTTGGCATCTATATAAATCCACTTACATGAATCAGTGAAATGAAATATGTAGAATTTCAAGTTTAGAAAACATTCAATTTAATATGCATATGATTTAAACAATGCAAAGAATGAATCAAAAGACTTTTTTTGGTCCAAGTGTTACTCACCATTCTATTAACATGCAAAAATTCTTTGAATTTGATTAAAAAAAAAAAAAAAAGAAGCTATTTATTAAAGTATGTGTGTTCATGCTGTCAACTCTCACTGAATATCCTTGTAAGTGATTATTTGTAAGCTGATTTAAGCACCCAGTTGATCTTATACATCAGAATAATCTTTAGTAATGATATCCCTGTTCATGTAGTTCTTCAAACAAAGTGCAAAATTGAACAAATTTTTTATATGACATTCCAAAAATAAAGGTTTTCTTTGAGATTTATTTCACACAAATGTTGATTGCAAATCATTTTCTCTTTTGTTTTCTTGGCACGCATGCATAGGTAGACACTGGAATGCAGGGTAAAGTTACCTTTCAAGAAACTTCAAGAAAGCATTCTCAAAGAGTGAAATCAAAGAGAAGACAATCCAATATGTAGCCAACGTCTGAGTGTCTGAATTTGAATTGTTCTCAATTGCTTGGATGGAAGCACATCTGTTAAGAAAATGTATGGTATCCCATATCATGTTCATGCACCAAGAGTACCACTTGTGTGTGTGTGTGTATGAGAGAGAGAGAGAGAGAGAGAGAGAGACTTACAAAGGATACGCCAAAGAAAAGAAAGGCCTGCAAGTAAAACACAAACAAAAAGCAGAGAACACTTTAGGAAAACTAACTACATGAAATATTGATTAGATAATGCACCATATGTTAAAGAAATGAAATGTAATACCATGAAAGGACATAAAGGCATTTCAGTGCAAAATTGAGAATAACCAGTAGCATCTTGAAATAGAACTAATCTGTTTGATTTTCTCAGCTTGAACCTCCAAGATATATATAAGTAAAGATGGGGAAAGACATAAATGTGAAAGAAAGGAAGAGCAAATAGATTGAGCTGGAAACTACAACAAAAGTAAAAAGCAATATCTGAGGAAAGTCCAACAGTCGCTTTCAGAGTCTTAAGGATTTCCTCCAGTCAGTTTATGTTCCAATTGAATACGAGTGGTAACAGGGTGTGACTTCGGTCTCCGACTCTGCTGCTTAACCGCTATTTTTTTGTTAGCTAGGTTGTCTGTTTTGGATAAAATTAGTTGATTGACAGTCATTTTTTTTTAGCTTTACTATTGATAATTTTTGTTATTAAGCTATTTTTTTTGGGAAAAAAAGGAAAATGCTAGAGTTACGAACTTTTTATAAATTTCCTAACGTGGTGAGTGGTTATTGGTAAGTAAAAAAATAATATAAGTGGTTGGTTCAGATGCGAACTAATAAGAATTTACTACTTCAACAGTTTGTAGAAATGTTGCAGAAAAAGTTGTATCTATAACATTCTCATAAGAGAATTAATGATATTGTTAAGAGGGTAAAGTGTAATTTTAAAGAACAAAATTGCTAAAATTAATATATATATATATATACACATACCTGAGTGGCAACTAGTAAATATTTGAAATTGAATGGGACCCAAGTTAAGTCTGAGGACATTATATATGTTTTTTTTTTTTTTTTTTTTTTTTTTTTTTTTTTTTTTTTTTGAGAAGGATATATGTATATGATACGCTAAATTTCAAGTGGAGAAAAAAAAAAAAAAAAAAGCACCCGGCCTATGCTCATAATTTCACACTCGGTATTGATTTTTATAAGTATATGGTCCACACTCATCGACCATAATGACTAACGACCATGATTTTTCGATGCATTTGGTATAATCTCTAGGACCCAAAGCAGTTTTATAAAAGGGATCAAGACTGTAATGGTGGGTTGGTTAATGACTCCTAATAGTTGTGGAAATGGTGCAAAACAAAGTTTAACCATCGAATGTTCTTTTGTTTTGGATTTGAATCCTCTCTATTTCGAAGTGAACAGAGACTCGAGAGATAGGAAGTAAGCACATTTCATTTGGGGTGTTGTCGTGCTATATTATAATCTTGGATAAATTACAAATTTTGTCCCTAACCTTTCAAATATGTCAGTTTAGTCTCTAACATTTGGATATTGTGTCAAAATAGTCTCTGCCATTAAGTAATAGATAAAAAATGCTGACATAGTTAATGGACAAAATAAAAAAGAGAAATGCTAAATCCACACAACAATTTTACAACATTTTCACAACATTGCTTACCTATCACTACTAAGTTACAAAACACAACTTAAATAATTTGACTACGAAAAGAAAACAAAAAAAATAAAATGAGAATTCAAAACAAAATAAAAAGATTAAGAAAACAAAACAAACAATCAGATAAATTTTTGTTTTGTTTTCTTAATCTTTTTATTTTGTTTTGAATTTCATTTGATTTTTTTTCCTAGTCAGATTATTTTAAGTTGTGTTTTGTGACCTTTTTTTTTTTTTTGAGAGAATTTCAATCTATGACGTCCGCTTTTGATGATAGTTCTTTTATTATCAGACCAAGACATCAATCAGAAAAATTACTTTTATGTGACATCAGATGACCCGTCATATGGAATAAAGAAATTAAAATTAAATTAAAAAAAAATTAAAGAATTTGAACGATGAACTTGAGTTGAGGCTAACCAAATCTACTTTGTGCTTCTCATGCCTAAGTTTCAAAAGCACTTGACCATGTCAGATATGGCCACTTTGGCCATTAAAGTCAGCGTGGCTCTTCAAAGTGCGTCGAGCAAGGACGATCATCGCTGCAAGAAGGCTTGTATTCTTGTGGTTAATAAATCAGTTTCTTTAGAAAATTATAACAAGATTAATAATGGGTTTGAGTATAGTAATTATGGGTATGGACCTAATGATACAAACAAGACCTTTGTTATTGATGCCAAGCCACCGGGTGTAGTTGGTGCTGGTGGATTATCTCAAGCTAGTGCCTGGGTCGGTCAGGAAGTTGCAGAGATTTACTTCTAGAAGAGCTAAGATGGCAGTTTGTTCCTTTAGACACAGATTGAGCACAATTTATGAAGGCACAACTCTTTAGACTTTTTTATTTTTATTTTTATTTTAATTAGTCTGTATTCCATTTTGTAATATACTTGGAAGTTGGATTGAGTGTGTAATTTTTTGCAATTTTATTTTTGGTTTTGATTTCTCACATCGTTAATTATTCATATTTGAATCAAGATATTTCTTTCGCAAATGCAACGAGAGAGAGAAAGTTAGGGATTGATCTTAGGTGTGAACAGAATATTTGGTTTTTTTTTTTTTTTTTTTTTTTTTAATAATTTGATATGGTGGTACAATTGGCGGTTGATGTGACATGAAAAATTATTTTTTGTTATTCCGTTTGACACATTAGATTTTTTTATCCAATAGATAATGGTAAAAACCAAATTGACATAACACTAAAAATGTTAGGAACCAAATTGACATATGATGTAAAGGGCATGGACTAACTTTGTAGTTTACTCTATAATTTTTTAAAAACTACTCGTGTCACCGTACCCATACTTATATTAATTTAGACGTGGTAAAACGGTCGGATCAGGTCACATTAGTTAGGTTCAGATTGAAAACGGGTTCAATTAAAAAAAAAAAAAGTACCATTTTAAGCAGGTTGGAAATGGGTATATTTTTCACATGATTTAAAAAAAAAAAAATTATTTGTCATTTGATAAGTCATGCAGCAAATTACTTGGTGTAAAATGCATGATTTTGAATTCACCACTCATATTAAGAATCAGCTTAGCTCAAAAAATTAATACTTGTTCAATTACTATAAAATTATACAAATCTTTTCATTGCTAATAAAAAAAATAGCACAAAGAAGTCTAGGATACCCTTTGAACATCTAATTAAAACAAACGCACAAGTAATTGGTACTTTATTTCAATTTGAAAATATACATCAAAGTTTGATTGTTTACTAATTATTTATACATGTTCTGTTTTATGACTATCATGTCATTATTAAGCAACACACACTAAGAAATATCATCTTTTATTTTGGAAAAATAATTTATTTTGGCCATGGTTTGTTAAAAAATAGGCATAAAAAGCAATTGCATATGCTCATGCAAATTTTTTTGTCAATGTATTAGAAATTATTTTTTCTATTTTGTATACTCACTTTTCAAAATACTCCACATCATATTCTCTATTTTACACCACATTTCATTAAAATATTAATTTTTCTTAATTTTTGTAATTGTTTCCCTTAATTTGTTTGCACACAACAACCACTATTTACTCTTTTCCTTCATAATCGTGATGAGAAATGCTATTTTCACAACATTTTCAAAACAAATCCTAAGTGATAGGTTGTTATGAGTGGGCAAAAAAGTAATTTAAGTTGTGGATTCAAATTATAACCAATAACAACTTACTATATGTGATTTGTTGTGAAAGTATTGTGTAAATATTGTGGACGTAGCAAATTTCTAATCGTGATACATAAAAAAAGAATAAAAAACTAAATGCAAAATGAATAGTGTCAAATGTCAATGAATACTCGGTTACCATTGTAATAATGTATTTTTACACAACTTTGAATGACCATGTAGCAACAATGTATTTTACACAACTTTGTTTTATATTCTTGAAAATTCTTAGATAAATAAACTTTATGCACATTTTGTAAATTAGTGTTGCCGTTGTACTTTATACTAAAACTGTATTATAGGTTACTTTTTTTATGCCCAAATGATGTCATGTTTATATTTTACTTTTAGATTGTTGTCCACCAAATAATTAGATTCCTACTTCAATGCATTGCAATTGATTTGCTTTGACTCTTCTACATCATCATTTCTCTCTATTGAAAATTTTGAAGTCCTTATCTCTAAATTTCATGTGAATTCAGTAAAAGATGGTAAAGAAGACATTTGATCTTCATATATTTGGATATGTTAATTCCATTGTACAGCTAAAAACATAATTATCTTTGTATAGTTGGATATGTTGAACATTTTTAATGTTTAAAATTTAAATATTATCAACTAATTGTCATATTACAGAATAGCATTAAAATTATAAAATATATTGCACATTTGAAGTGTGTAAAGTCAGGTTTCAATCTATCATAATTTTTTTCTAGAAAAGCAATTGTGTCCAACATCAAACTTGATTGTAGATGTTTTCTACGTTAGAAGGGCAATAGACAACTAGCACTTGCTAAGACATTTGTGTTTTCACTTTTCACCAAGACCTAGTCTTATTTCGTTTCACTTATCCATATGGAATAGATGAATGAACTTTGGTTCTCGTTTATCTTCTCTGCTTAACTTTCCAAATTCAACATCATTGTTTTATTTTCTTCTATTTTCAGTTAGAATAGCTTATTCCATGCTTCCTACATTTTTCATTTTTCTTTTTTAACCTAATCAAAGAAATCGTTGGAGAGAAGAGTTAGTGGAAGCGCAAGAGGGGCACATGGGTTAAACACAGTTTTTGCTCTCAAACTTCGCTCTTACTAATTGAAAATTGTGATTTAGGGTAATATTTTGAAAAGACAGTGTTTCTTTCATACAATGTGTTTTTATGAATTAATTAAAACGTGAGTTTAGCACACATTCACACTTTAAGTTAAAAGAGTTTTTCCCTATTTTAAAACAAAAACACCCCAAGAGCACTAGTATTGGTGGTGCTAAAAAGTTATATTGCTATATTTAGCACCACCAAATACCAAAATGTGGCTACATTGGTAATGCCAAAACCATATGTTTTTTTGGCTCCATAGCTACATTGCACAGCTACTTTTGGCTTTGCACGATAGCTCATATGTAAAATGTATATATATATATATATATATATATATATTATTAAATTGTTGTGTTCACACTACTTTTTAATAAAAAATTACTTTTGGTTGTGTTCACATTGCTTTTTAATGAATTATTTTTATTATTTTAATCAAATAACTAAAAATATAGATCTATCAATGTTTGGTGTATTATAAAGTAAGAAGGTAAAATAGATAAAGTCACTTTTTGTGGAGCCATATTGCTAAATTTATGGCACCACCAATGTGTATGCTCGAGTAGATTTCAGTCTCAATAACATTACTATATTCTTGTGGAATTACAAAAATAGTATGGATCATGAATATTTATTTAAATTTCATGTATTCTTGTTAAACACACATTCACACTTTAAGTGAAAGAGTTTTTCCCCATTTTAAAACAAAAACACCCCTACGTAGATTTCAGTCTCAATAGCATTACTATATTCTTGTGGAATTGCAAAAATAGGATTGATCATGAATATTTATTTATTTAAATTTAATTTTGATAAGACAATTCCACTCCCTGATCTTGAGATATTCTAGAAACCACATTTTAAAAAGGACTAAGGAAAAATTAACATAAATGGAAGCAAAATAGACATATATGATTTGTACTAAAGAGGCATAATGTTTGTTTTGAAATGAATTTACTCATTCATGTCCCACCTTATTTATTATAAAATTTCAATTATTTTTGGAGAAAATGGTAAGAAAATTTCATTAATAAAAATCATATTGGAATACAACATCCAAATTAGAAGGTAGATCTTCTACCCATACATTAGTATCTACAGAAAAAACTGCTTTTCTAGCTAGTTCATGAGCTAACTTATTCCCTTCCCTTCGAATATGGTGGAACTAACAAGACTGTAATGCAGACCCTAGTCTTCGAGTATCATCAACCACATGCCTGTACAAGGTATTACACCATGCCTGAGATTGCAAAGCATAAATAACCCCAAGACAATCCCCTTCTACTTGTATATGAAAAAAGCACATTTCCTAAGTAAAGGTGATTGCTCTATGGGCAGACTGTGCCTCTGCCAAAGCCACTGATTAAGGGAGAGCAATTTTTTGGCTCAGTGTTACCATAACATCTCCTTTGTGATCTCGGACTACCACCAGTGGCGACTTCAGAAATTTTTTCCAAGGTGTTCCTTAACAAACATAAATTACACAATCTAATAAAAAGAAAATTTTATATATTGACAATAACAACAATAAAAAAACATGCAAATACATAAAGTTTACAATTATCTTCTACGAGTTTTCATATTTTGAAATCGTTGCATCAATGCTACAAGCTACATCTTTTTCAATATACACAACCAAGAAATCATTCATCCACTAATCTTCCATTCGATTGCGCAGTTCATTCTTTATATATTTTATTGCTGAAAAACTTCTTTCTACTGTTACAGTAGCAACAGGAAGGGTCAAAGCTAACTTCACAAGCAAATAGACTAACGGATAAGTTTCATGCTTCCTTGTGTTCACTAACTTTTCAGCAAGTTCACTAACTCCTTGAAACTCTAAAAACAAGCCATTGTTGCGCATATTAAAAATGTAATTCTACAATTGAGAGTTAAGTGCCAAGATATCTATCCCAAGAAAATCAGATGGATAGAACTTCGCTAGATGTATCAACTTTTCCTTATCAAAAGCCACAAAATGAATTACTTGGATTCAAGCAAGCCATACAAAGTAGCAAATCGGTATTCGCCTCTGAAAACCGGTTGTTAAGCTCTTGAATTTGCATATCTATGACTGTGCAGAATAGCTCAACATGATAATGATGTAAATTTGTATTTTTTTGGGTGTTGCGTCGCGGCCTCCCACTAACTACAAATATTTCATCCATGTTCAAAATAGGAATATCATGTGTGGTACAAAATGAAAGACTTCAGTCAATAAAGATATCCATTCATCATCTCTCATCACTTGCAATTATTACTTAGACACTTTAACAAGATCCATAGCATTTACTATATCTTGATTTTTTTTTTTTTTTGCAATGCTATTGACAACTCATTTGTGATCCCTAAAATGTTTTTCATCAAGTGTAGAGTAAAGACAAATTCAAAAGATAGAATTGACCTCATAATAGATTGAGCTTCAACTTTTTGGTCGAAGAGGCCATCTTCTTCAATAATCTCAAGTACATTAACAACAACACAGAACATCAAAATCAAGTTGAGAATAGTCTCATAATATGATCCCCAACGTGTATCACCAAGACATTTAAGATTTATCTCTTGATTCAAACCTTGCCTGCTTCTACGTACACCATTCTCTGAATCTTCTTTAATTTTGGCAAATTGTGTATCTCGAAGAGCATCTCGTCTCTTACAAGAGCCTCCAACAACAGTTACTAAATTACTAACCACATAAAAAAATTCAGCAATATTAATGTGATTTTTAGCAACAGCAATAAGTGTCAATTGAAGTTGATGAGCAAAACAATGGACATAAAATGCTAACTTATTCTCTTTCAAAATTAAAGTTTTGAGACCATTGATATCACCTTGCATATTATTAGCCTTGTCATAACCTTGCCCACATAAGTTTGATAAATTCAAATTATGTTCACAAAGTAAACATTCAATAGCATGTTTGAGTGACAAAGCGGTGGTACTACATGTATAATACCAAGGAATCGCTCTATAATAATTCCTTTTTTGTTCACATAACGAAGAACGAGGGCCATTTATTCTTTCACTGAGATATTACGTGACTCATCAACTAATATTGAAAAGAACCCATTGTCAAGATCCTTGATGATGGCTTTGGATGTTTCACGTGCAATTGCATTCACAATGTATTTTTGAATATCAGGATAGGTAAGCTTGCAATTTTTCGGAGCTTTTTGCAACACTTCATTGATAGATTCATTGTGATCTCCCAAAAATTGTAGAAGCTCAGGAAATTTCCTTTATCACTTGAACCTTAAGATTCATCGTGACCACGAAAAACTAATCCCCGGCATAAAAGGAATCGTATGCAATCAACTATTGCATTTAATTGAACCCGATATTCAATTTTATCTTGATTTGATTGTTTAACCAAAACATTTTGAATGTGTTACTTTTCCTTCAATAGACCTTCACTCTTTTGGATAGCTTGGTTATGAGCACTATTAACTCCTC
The DNA here is from genome assembly GCF_932294415.1 of Quercus robur. NCBI lineage: Eukaryota > Viridiplantae > Streptophyta > Magnoliopsida > Fagales > Fagaceae > Quercus > Quercus robur. The sequence goes on from NC_065544.1 coordinate 30,507,372, forward strand.
CAACATGGGAATTTAACTTCTCTTTCTGATTCCAAAGTTTGAATCCCTTCGTTACAAAAGTGTCACATTTTCCTTGCTTACCAACATCTTGCCCAAATAGATAGCAATAAAAACAAAATACTGCATCCTTGTTTATACTATATTCCAACCAGTATCTATTTTTATACCATTTGGATATAAATCAACGGGGCTTTCCAAAAAAATATGATATAGGGTACTCATCACAATGTAAAACAGGTTGACAAGGGCTTTTTTGTAAATAATATCTTCTTATTTCATCATGATGACTAGGTTGATAATATGATATCTTTTCTCGTAGCCCAGGATCTTAAGGAAGATTTTCTAAGTTAAAATCAACACGAATTCGCTTAGAAGATGAAGATGAAGATGAATCTTGCACAGGAGATGAATCTTGGGTACGTGGTTTTCTTATCAAATATTTATCCATAATTCTAGCAAAAGAATAAACAATAAACTATAAATTCATTTGAAATATTAATAAAATTATTAATTATTGTTGTTTAGTTATTTCATTAATTTGTTTGTCTTTTATAAACTATAATTTGTTATATTGTTGTTTCATTGATTATAAAATTATTAATTGTTATTTAGCCTAACATAATTTAATTTATTTGTCTTTTATAATGTATTGGTTAATTATACTGCTTTAATTATTATTTTTTTAGCATAACAATAAACTATATTGCTTTAATTTGTTTGTAATTAATTATACTGCTTTAATTTGTTATATTGTTTAGCCCCTCATTCTAGCAAAAGAATAAACAATAAACTATAAATTCATTTGAAATATTAATAAAATTATTAATTATTGTTGTTTAGTTATTTCATTAATTTGTTTGTCTTTTATAAACTATAATTTGTTATATTGTTGTTTCATTGATTATAAAATTATTAATTGTTATTTAGCCTAACATAATTTAATTTATTTGTCTTTTATAATGTATTGGTTAATTATACTGTTTTAATTATTATTTTTTTAGCGTAACAATAAACTATATTGCTTTAATTTGTTTGTAATTAATTATACTGCTTTAATTTGTTATATTGTTTAGCCCCTCATGCACATTACACTAAAAGAGCCAGACATTACACATCCCATGTGCAACACAATAATTAAAGCAATGTAATGTGCATCACATTACACTGTTTTAATTATTGTTTACCCGGCCCCATGTGCCCATCAGCCTATCTACCCCCATTCTACTCAACAGACAAGCACAAACCTCATGCCTGATGCCCCTAATCACAATAGCCAGCTGCCAATCAGAAAATTTCACAATCACAATACACATTACACTAAAAGACAATCAATATCTCACCAACACCAACACCAACACACACTGACCAACACCAATGGATAAGATAAAGCTAAATTCAAAAAGACAAAAAATAGGCAAAAAACAAAATATTAATAAAGCTAAAGAGTAAAGATTCGGCCAGCCAATTAGAGACTCACAGTTCAAAAGAGAGAGAGAGAGAGTTACTGAGTTAGACTTTTAAAGAATAAAGAGAGAGAGAGAGACTCATTCATTAATTTCATTTCATAGTTTTTATTTCAGTGAGAGAGAGAGAGAGAGAGAGAGAGAGAGAGAAATACCTTGAGGGAGGGAGCACTGAGCACCGGAGCAAAGCGATCTGCGATGAGGGGTGAGCGACGAGCGATGACGACGACGAGTGAGCTGTGAGCGACATGACTGTGGGTTTGGTTTGCTCTATATTGGGGTTTGGTTTTGGTTTGCTCTATATTGGGTTTTTTTTTTTTTTTTTTTTGATAAATACCTCTGTATTGGAGTTTGTTTTGATTTTGCTCTGTATTGACTGTATTGGAGTTTGGTTTTCTCTGCCAACAACGTGACCGTGGGTTTAATTTTTGATTTAGTGATTTGCTCTGTATTTTTTTTTTTTTTTTTTTTTTTTGAGAATCCATGGGTTTGCTACATTTGTAATCTATTGGGCTCACCGTGGGCTTGGCTCTGTTACAATTTTTTTTTTTTTTTGCTTGAAAGTAGAATGGATAATTTTTTTTTTTTTTTTTTTTAATTTGAGGGTGTTCCTAATTTTGTGATTAAGGGTGTTCCTAATACAGATTAAATATAATTTTTTCTTTAAATTTTTTTAGGTCAGGGTGTTCTTGGGAACACCCTGAGCTGTATGTGGTGTCGCCACTAACTACCACCCCAATGCCTGCACAACCTAAACGATCAAAGAGAGCTATGTTGAAATTTACCTTATAGCAATTTTCCGGTGGGGGAGACCAATGTGCTACCCTTCTCGGGCTTGGGTTATGTATATGTTTTTTTGCTTCCAAAAACTCCACTACCAAAGCCTTAGCCTTATCTCCAACTTCATGCAATGGCCAAGTCCCTTGATTTTTCCTGTATTCGATTCCGCCTTTACCACAAACTCCACACAATGGTGGAAAACGGAGCCACACGATAACCCAAGCTATTCTGCATCACGTCATCTAGCAAGTCGAAGAAACTTCTATGCTTCTTATTATACAAATTAGCAAATGTTATATTTGATCTTCAAACTGATTGAGTATGAGAACAGAGCCAAAGAAAATTTCGTAAAGTTTCAAATTTAGTACTAGGTAAATGGAGGTATAAGAGTTAAAGTATTTTTTCATTATTCAAATTAAAAAACAAAAGACAAAGACAAACTCCCATGTCAACTTTTGCATTAAGCTCCTATGTGTCATCTCACATGCACTGAATCTACGTTCCCTTAACCTAACCGTCCACTCACTAATGTAAAATAATTGTGTTATCTTCATTTGCTCTCTCTCTCTCTCTCTCTCTCTCTCTCTCCTAACCCTAACCTAAACTCCAATTTCTAAAACCTCAAATGGTGAAATCAAGAAGATCAAGGTCTCTATGAATCCGGCATAGTTTTTGGTGGTTATAACGGATTAGAACAAGAACCAACTTTGATGAAGGGTGGGGCAAAGTTTAAATGGTATTCAATTCAAGTCCCTTATGTAGAGTCAGATGATACAGAAGAGGAAGAAGAAAAGCTGAGTCCATTTTCCATAGTGGAGCTTCACAAATTGCTTTCCTTTGTAGCTCGATTTAAATTCATCTATATATTGTCTTAGCCGAATGAGGACAAAGAAGTGGATTTTCGATGATGGTTATTGTTGGAAGCTTGGTCCTCAAATGAATGTTCCTAGACACAATCCTCATACCATTGTCCTAGATGGTAGCCGGAGACAAATACATTTGGATGGAGAATCTGAAAGATTTGCGGAAGCAATATAAAACAAAATTTATATTTTCATTTAAAGATCGTTGTACTACACAACCATGGATTCTAAATAGAACAAAATTGTGTACCTCTTTTAGCAACCCAAAGGTGTTGCCTCCCAAAATATTCACGTGTCTCTCTTTATTTCTTTTTGGGTTTTCAAAAGATTGCAATATCACTCAGTAGTTCTGATGGCCAACTCCTGATATGATATTTAAAATCTTATTTTTATTTAAAACTTCTAAAACCCAAGAGAGAGAATGGACGTGGGATCCTTAGGGATCCTAATCTTCAGCAGTAGGATTAATCAATAACTTTTGAATGTTATTGATTATCTTGAAACTCATTCCTTAATTTTCTCAACCATATCAAGAAAATATTTGAACTTCTACAGACTGCAATAATGTCCATCAACACATTGCAATTAACCCCTGAAGATTAGAGAATTACATATGAGGTCCCATTACTACAATTTTATATCTGTGTCCTTTCGCCACACTATATTCCCACAAGCCATTAGGACTAGATTAATATCACTGTCATGTCCCTAGCTTCTGTAACCCTTAATTTCTTGATTTCATAATTTCTATTGGACTCCAGAATATCTTTGAAAAACTCTTTATATATATATATATACACAATATTATATATATGAAAAACACTTTTGAAAAAAAGTCACCGGTCGATTTTTTTTTGAGCCAACTTCAATATGAAAATCAACTAAATATATTATCTTCTTTAGAGATTGGTGGATTCATTGTTGAGAATTTACATATTTTACTCATTACATACATAACCCAACAAGTCTGTATATAGCCTTTAAAAAGAGCATCACCAGTTGACATTGTCAAAGTTATGTGCATACTAAATAAATATACACAAACCTCTCATATTTGAGGACAATAGGAAAATTGTGACAGAACAACATTTTAACTAACAGTGATCACTCCATAAGGTGTTCTTGATTATATCCAATTCAGTGTAATATAATTATTACATTACACCCACTTGTTTACTTAAAGTCACTACCTTAATGATGGAGTGAATCATCCTATCATATAGTAGCACAACAAGTGTAGGCTTTAGTGGTGGTATTCAATAATATCCACAGCCTAGAACAATTTAATAATTTATGAAAAATCATTACTCTTTGTCTTTGGTTCTTTAACCATTAACATGATTTTTCTATAGAGTTGACATCACATACCACATTTAAACAATAAAATATACCTATTTATGTATGTAAAAATATAATTTATTATCAAATAAAAATGCATAATATTGTTTTTGAGGGCGCATAATTTGAACAGATTCTTGACCTAGTGTGCGGAACCTGGGAACCATTGCCTAATCCTCCATCTCATATTACTCCCTTTGGCACAGTTTCCGTTGTTTTAGAGCACACTAAGACAAATTCTTGTGACTTCACTCCTTAGGAACAACTCCAAGGTCCATTATGATTATGATGGTGATTGTGTGGTTTACATATATGATGTCCTTACTCATTGTTGGACAGAACTTGACTATCCCCCCTTTCAATCTACGTTGTGGGTCTTCAATAACGCATTCTAATAGAGCTTTAGTAACTGCTGATGATACTCACTACTAGGCTTTGCTCAAAGAGGATGATATGTTTTTGGTTGCCCATGCCTACAATCTATGTAAAAATGAGTGGTTCAAGGGTTCTATCAACATTGAGAGAAGAATCATTACGATGAAATAAACATTGATAGGCCAAAAACGAATTGACCCCTTGTGATAAATTAACCAATTAATTTAGCCAAGTGAATTAATTAAGTTAATTAACATGCAAACGTGTGGTAGCACAAACAAATCACCAATTAACTAAAGTATGTAGCGGAAAATAAATAACACGGTGATTTGTTTACGAATGGGGAAAACTTAACGGTAAAAACCCCATCGGGTGATTTTTAGGTCTTCACTCCCGAAACTCCACTATTATCACAACAAGCGGTTACAAGTAAAAGAATCACAGTACCTTATACCAATCTACAGCTGAACCCTTACCCCAATACCCAATTGGACTTGTTCTGTAGTGATAGTTTCCCTTTTTGATGCATGGCTCCCAAGTACGTGACTAACCAATTGCGCGGATCCCAGTACGCGACTTCAATCACCAACTAGAGAAGGTTGTTGGCTGCAAAGTTCTTCAGTTCATCCCAACGATGAAGATTAAGAAGATGCTTGGTCACAAAACCCAATGGTGCACATATACAACAACTTCTTCACAAGAATGATGAACTAGGGTAAAACTTTGTCTCCGGTCACAATTTGCTTGAACAAACTTTTCTCAAAACTTGTGCAACTTGTGTACACTTTGATGGCCCTTAAAACAATCCTTTTATATGTCTAGGGTTAGGAGAAAAGAAGGCCCAAAGACACATCTACGAATCCCAAGAAAAACATATCAGAAATTCTGTTTTTGTAAACCTCAACAGATAGAAGCTATCGAGCATCTGTCGAACTAGCTATCGAGCCACGAGACTAAAACAGCTTCTTAAACCTCGACACATGCTAGCTGTCGAGCTTTAGTAACTCTGCACTTTCAGCTTGTTTTCTTGGAAAGACTTAAAGGCTTCAACACTTGATCTTGAAACATGGTTTCTTGAAGTATTTAAACACATCCTAAATTTACCCAAATACAAGTAAAGTGCGTTTTGTCAAAGGATAAACCAATTACATAAAATAGTGACATATGTTCCTAACAAGTGAACCACATATGTCCTAACAAACTCTAGGTCATATAAATGATCCAACTCCTATCCACTTAGGTGGTACCAAATTTTGCCTTTTATTTCAATCCTACATCCGTCATTCGTGGTTATATGGAATGCTGATATCTGACGTGAAAGCATGACCGGTATCTCGATTCTATTGTATTTGATTGGATTTCAAGGAGGAGGAGGATTTGCTCAGTTTTAGGAAGCTGCATATTTCAGTCATTTCAACCCAGAAATATCGTCTGGATCACAGCGTAGATTTTTGTAATGTCGTGTTGTTGTAAGTTTTCTAGCTGTTTACAACATCCTCACGGCGCTTCTAAATGTCTAAATGTAACATTCTGTCTAATAAAAAATTAACATTACTGCAGGGATGGTGGTGCCTTTAATGGCACCATGCAAAAGAAACTAAAGTTATGTGTAGATTAGTGTGGGTCACTTCCTTTAAGGGTATATTTCTCCATTCCATCCTCTTATGCATGCACAATTTTATTGATGACATTGTCAAATATCCCCAACATAACAACATATTAAATATGTCTCTGTGTTGTGTATATTTCAGCGGGTTGTTATTAGTTTGCATATTTTGTGTGTATTTATGTGAATGGAATGGTTGTGGGATGATGATTTGGCTAATAATGTGAATTTATTGTTTTAAATGTTTTTTGTACTTTCAAAGATTGTGTAGGGATAAAGGCCCAAGATCATATATTGGGGCTTGGGCTTTGTCCGAGGATATTGATAGGTCTGAGGAGGAACAAACAGCTATTAGGAGTTCCTAGTTAAAGTCTTATAAGTAGGGGATGAGTGGAGGATGATCTGAGGAGGAACTCCTCCTTCGATATGATAAATGCAGCTCAGATATGTATTCCAACAATTAAAGTGACCCTCCAAGAAGCTCCCATGATAGGAACGTGCCTTACGAACATACTAGAAAGAAGGAAACCCAAAAATATCTGAGGGAAAACTGCTACCACCACATTAAATGCATTGCAGCTACTTTTTTGGCCACATTTATGTGGAGAAGACTTTTGAACAGTGCTGTCTTGGCCACCACAACTCACAAAAAGCCAGAGAGGGTGTCTAATGAGACGGGTACTCAAGTAGGGGTTTAGATGATCAACAAGTATAAGACCAAGATGACCTAAAATGAGCTATATAATGTGAGAGACCCTCTATGAGAAAGGAATCGAAAAAATAGAGAAAAACACTGTAGCAATCTAAATTATCTTTGTATTCATCTGTGATTAATTTATACAAGGGGGACCTCCTCGGACTAAAAGTATATTAAGATCAAAATCTATTATTTGTGTTTGACTATCATTCAAATCAAAACTAGCCGTTTTTCAATTTATTAGGGCCTAGTTCTTCGACTCACTCTCTACAAATTTATTATATTGGGTTCATTGGGCCAACATCCAATACGTTTTGGGCTTGGACTATAAATCGAGACCCTACATATTGAAAATTATTTGATGATTTATTATTGGTAACAATATTGATGGGTGTGCTGTTGGTTTTTTTTTTTTTTTTTTTTTTTTTTTATTGATTAATCTTGTAATAGCTAACATGATCGAGCAAAGTGGACTAATTGGCCTTCTTTACTGTGGTTTAGTTGCTCCAGCATCATTGTTAATCCTTGTCAGGATTTATGTCTTAGTTGTAGATGCAAGAGAGAGTGAAAAAAAAAAAAATGCTTTGTTGGGTTTTATTATTTGGTACAAATAACAATGACGAATAAAAGACTCAAGTCTTACAATAAACGAAACATAACATAGATAGATAAAAGACTAGTCTTATAATAGCTAATGAGTTGAACAAAATGGACAGTGGTCTAATATATATGCATTGTCTCCCTTTGACTTGGATAAACCCTCATCATTTTTGCTCAGTGTTCAATATGGTTATTTGCTTTATATGATTAGTTGTTCGATCATTGTTGCCATCATCAATATGTGGACAAAGTATATTTACGTCTTGTTATATTAAAACTGACCATGCAGTAGTATCAGCGGAGTCAGCTAACCACACCTTATAGTGATTTGAATTTAAAATTCTTATGGTAATTGTGAATTTATAACCACCATTTACAAATTGAATGAAATAGAATCATCTACTTATTACTAATCATCTTCTCCTTTAACCTGATGGCTCCATGGTCTTGTTTAGTTAACACGAGGGCTATGTCACATGATATTCAAATTTTATATTATTCATTACATTTTCGAATTCTGGTGGTGCCTGTAGCTGTTGTGTCCATCAAAAGAGAATAAAATTCAAATCATAGCAAGTTATAACATAGATAAATTTATTGTGGTATGGATTTAGAAATGAGTACTGAAATGCAGGTAGCAGTAGGTTCTCCTTGCCTGTAAGCCAAATCAATCTGGGTTTCCTGAGAGAGGCAGAGAGAATATCTTCATCAACAACAGGCCATCGAAGTTCCATTCATTGAGCCCTCAAAAGAGGTCCATATGATGCTTTTGAGGCAATGAAATTTTGTAAACTCTTGAAATCATAATATCTTTAGAGTTTGTTCATTCAGTGTACACTTGAAATTCAATTTTCCAAATGAAATTTTGATTGATGAAGTTCTTTTTAAAAAAAAAAAATCTTTTAATTATGTTCTTTTGCTTCCTATTAATTCTATTCCTATGAGGATTAAAACCTCTACTCTAATGCCTATTGGAGCTTTGGAGTTCCCATCTTTGCTAAACCGAACTAAAATGTATTCCCTTATTTGCCATACAAACTATACTGTAGCCATCACTAATCTCCAAGGACTCGAGAGCTTTGAGGTTCTTGATACAGAAATAAGGTTAGATATCCGGAGGAATTAAATATGAGCACTGCAATCCTACCTTTGCAATTCTCCACTGCAGTAAATGGGTTCAGCACACAATTAATGCATTTCAAATTCTGTTTACCATTTTTTACTAATTTCCTGCGCTGCTACACAAATATGATTTTGTGCACATCCAAGAATATTGGCTGTCTGAAGTTCTTGGTTTTTTTTTTTTTTTTCTTCCTGGTTGTTTTGGATTTCTCTTAAATCTCTTGTACTTCTCATCTTTAAAAAGTTCATACCAAGAGTAAGGAAGATAGTTCATCAAAGTCTAACCAAGCACACGCTAACATATGATCAGTCAACTGCTTTGGTGGTTGCCCTCACCCTTTCTTTAAATGAGAGGGAGGATTTATCATCTGGAACAGAATTTAAACCTTGTACCCTAGATAAGGAGGAGCTTAAATAGTTTTCTAAATTTGGAGATCAAAATCCTGTCCTGTCTTCTGCTAGTTTCTAATGTGGTAGAAAAATATTTTACAATTTTATGGCCTTTGTTTGTGCAACAAATGGTTAAATGACCAGATTAGGAATACAGTATGCATATTAACACCCGGGATCAATATAAAAAAAGAACCTAGTGTTTTATGCAGCTGGAGTGAAGAAAAAATTTAAGTAATCAGGAAGTGTACTATGCCAAAACTGACCCAGCTAGACAGATTCAATAATACATCTATATATATAAAGAATGGTTGTTGTGGAAGTGAATAATTTTGCTATTAAGAGAATAAGACTGTCCCATCAAAAAAAAAAAGAAAAAAGAAAAGAGAATCAGACTGTTGACCTACAGATTAGGGCAGGGCGTCCCATTTGATCATTTTCTTCTTATTATTCAGATCTAAATTAACTTGCTTTTGTGCTTTTCCTATATTGTATTCAGGCTCTAACAAGAAAGAATTTAAGGTAGCCTTACATGTTTTAGAATTGAGGAAAGAGAGAAATCATTTTTTTTTTTAAACGGAGGCATCTTACTAGAGGATATGATTCACAACAAGATTCTATTGCACTAGATTACACAATCTAGTATTGGTGTCGTGTTGTAAATATACTAATACGAACATTATCCAAACCAGCAAGTTTATCAACTTCAGTGAATGCAATCAGCTAAAATTCAAGAGTAAAAAAAACACAGTAACTTTCAGCCAAACATTTTCATATTCATATTTACTGCAACAAGCACAATGGTTCCTCTGAGAGTGAAATGAACCAAAAATATTGGTCAGACCTGCCCAATCCCAACCAATTTATTGTGTAATTGAATCCGAGCCTTGTGTTTCCTCCCATTATAGTGCGAAGCCAAGTCATTCTCTCCAGTGCAGTTTGTATTACAGATGTTGCACCTATAATATTCCTCACTAACAGCTTCATTCTTCTGTTCTAGTGCACTGTTTGACATTGAAACTCTTTTTTCATGCTCCTCTTTTGAGGGCTGATCAAATATTTTAGCAGTTGAAGCTGAGACACTCATTGAATGGGCATGCTGTTCACCCTCATTATTTGTAGTTGTACTTTGTTTCCATTCTTTGGTGGATACAGTCTTTTGTGGCTCCTCTATTGGCTGCTCAGTTTTCTGTGTGGTTGAAGCTGGGACAATATTTGGCTGGTTCTTTGCTTTCAGTGCCACAGTAGTCTTGTGTTTCTTTCCTTGAAGGTGTAAATTTAAGGTTTTCTCATTTAGAACAGTTAACTGACATATATCACAAGTCCACTCCTTTCGGAGTTTCTTAGGCATGGGAATATCAGGAAGTTCTCTAACTGTTGCAACTGCCACTGCTGTTTCCTCCTTAGTGGCTGATGTTCTGTTCTCAGTCTGATCAAGGATAGGCTCTGTTAGAACCATCTGGAAATGCAGTGATAACATAAATTAGAAGCAAATCAGTTGTTTAGTCATTTCCATCCTATTTGTGGAAAAAGCATAAGAATTCCATTGCCAAAAAGAAAACATGACTGAAACAACCTAAAATACTTGATCAATGTTATAGAGATCTCTTAATTTAAACATAAAGCATGTACAATACAAATGCAAATGCAAATGATGGTGAGAACTCAATAACAACAAATGATAGTAAAAAAAACCATTCCTTTTGAGGAATATTTTTCTTTTGGGGGGGGATAGATATGATTGGCTTTGAAAACTACAGAATTGAATTAAAAAAAAAAAGAGTCCAATAGTGCACAAAGCTCCCACTTTTGTAGGCTCTAGGAGAGATTACTAGTGAGCTGCCCCCATTCTTTCTTTTCTTTTCTTTTTTCAAGTGATCATGAGACTCAAACTTGTGACATTTCACCTTGGGCTGAAGGCACTTTCCATCACACGAAGGTCATACCCCCTTGATGATTGCTCTTTTGAGTCATTATTTATAACATGATTATGATGCTGACCCTCCTAATAGTCTAGACTGACCTATACCAGGTAAAAATGTGAAGCCCCTGAGAATGTCCTGCCATTTTAAGTCAGCTATGTTCATTACCACCTTCTGGTTTCCCACACCTTGATTATTAACCACTCACATTATCAACCCACAGTTTTAAGCATTCAAAGAACCGATTCTCCATGCAAAATACTCATTTTGAAACCCTTCTCAAAAGATTGGGTTTTCCATAGAGAGTTTTCATAAAGTTGAACAATATACTTCCTAGTGAATATAATACAAAATTATACCTTGACAGTTGGCACTTCCTTTTTCTCTATTACTTCCATAGATTTATTATCTTTCTGCACAATGTTAGCCTCTTTGCTATTTGACTGCATCAAGAGAAAAGGATTGTAGATTAGCTCATCTAAAAATTAATTAAAAAAAAAATTGTTATTTCCATTAGGAACATACTTCACAGCTCTTTTTTTCTTCAATAATTAAAGAATAATTGAAATTAGGATTTGTCATATGACTGCCAAAATAGTGAACACTCTATTGATAAGATTCTTTCAAAAGTCTGTGGAATATATCCTTTTATTCATCTAACTAGAACCAATAACAGATGGGCATAAGAAAATATTAAAAGACTCATAGTAAATGTTCTAGTTGCATGATTAACATTTAAAGCTTTACCCACTCCACTTCTTTCTTGGCCATAACTGGAATAGCATCGAACTCTTCCATGCCATGATTAGGCTTTTTGCTTTTTTTCTGAAAAAAATAAGGCAAAATTAGAGACAAAGGTGTGTATCATTAGTCCTTTTTGTCACCCACAATGAGATCCGAATAAATATAACAAAAGAAAAGCACATATCGAGTAAAAAAAAATTGTTTATCAAGTTTGGGTATCAGTCTTGTTCCATCTTGTAAAAAGTTGTAGTTTTCGAATTCTATGTGAGTATGGATTGTGAAGTGTAATGTAAGCATGTGTTGTGTTCCACAGCAGGCATGTACTAAGTCCATCTGGATTATACAAGTCACTATGGGAAGCTTTAATTGTGATCAATCCTTTTGGGATATCATGCAAATATGACTAGTTGGGTTGTGGTAATTCCAATTATAAAAACCCATTTATTTGAATGTCAATTCCAACATATCCAGTTATCTAACTAAGAAAACATTTTTCCAATTGTATATAAAAGTTTGATATAACATTTTATCTTAACTGAAAGCTAAAAAACATGAAGTGTAATACCTTGGTAGCAATAAGTTCCTCCAGAGCTTCAGGTCCATTCTTGTTTATATATCTCTCTGCCTGAGCTAGAAAGTTCTCTCTCTTGAATAAGAATTCCTTCCATTTATTGAATTCATCAATGACAACTAGTGGGTTCATGGAGAGGCATGGATGAATAAAGTGATTATAGGCATAAATGGCACCTTCGAATTGAGGTACAACCAGCCAGCAGACAATCATTAGCTTAATGCGTGGCCAGAACAGTAACCTGACAATTAAACATGGGAAACAAGACATATAATAGACATGTCACATGAATATATGTACACACATCAAGAAAAGACAAAAGCAATAATCTATTCAAGTTAAACATTAAACAATAATCTAGTCAAGTTAAACATTGGCACATAACACGGTTAATGAAATCCCTCAGATTTATTGTTGAAGCGGCCTAAACACAAGGTGACAGAATTCTGTAATTCAAGAAGTCCAACCTATAGCTTTTATATTTGTGAGCTTCAAGCAGTTCCCAAGAACATGAAACGAATATTGAATTTGCACAAACTTTTAGTTTACTCAATTTATTGTTGACATGGAAACAAGTATCATGCAAACAAAGGGTGTAAGAGACCACAACCTTAAAATAGTTAGAGATGGGAACGTAGACATTGATATATGGAAAATTTCATCAAACAATGCCATGTAAGCACAACTTGACACGTCATTACAAAAAAGGACAACCTAATGAAAATATAACAACATTCCTCCTCACTCCTTAGACACAATCCATCTTAGGATGAACAAGGACTAGGGGGCACTTGGCCAAAAGATGACAAGTCTGTACCGAGGCAATATATAAGTGCTCAGGTGTAAAGGATAAGCTCAAACTAGAGGACTGAGTGCCATATCCGAGAACTGTTATACACATTGCGGGATCAATAGTTACATGCCCAAAATCACCCTGAGTTATATTCCCATTATGATCATGATATGGCAGCTAAAATCAAGGAAACTCCTCTGACTTAAGCATCAGTGTAATTAGGCCATGGCCATATTGGTACCTGTCTAAGCTTTCTTTGTTCTTGTAGGTATCCTACTAGCTAGTCTACCATCTAATTGTTGATTACCATCAGCCATATATCTGTTTCTTTCTGAAGTCTCCACTAAACATATAAAGTTCTTTTTGCTTTTTTTTGGGGGGGGTTTGGGGAGGCGGGGCTGACCACATAATATGATAACTTCTTCATGATATGCACAATTTTGAGGAAAATGAAGTTGCATTCTTTAACAAGTAATCTGAGGAGTACTGGACTCACATGTTGTGTGTATGTGTGCATTTAGAAGCGTATGACTTGCCAAAATTTTAATGCAAGAAAAAAAAAAGTTTGGCATCTATATAAATCCACTTACATGAATGTGTGAAATGAAATATGTAGAATTTCAGGTTTAGAAAACATTCAATTTAATATGCATATGATTTAAACAATGCAAAGTATAAATCAAAAGACTTTTTTTGGTCCAATTGTCACTCACCAATCTATTAACTTGCAAGAATTCTTTGAATAAATGAATTTGATCAGAAAAAGATATTCATGAAAGTATGTGTGTTCATCCTGTCAAATCTCGCTGCATATCCTTGTGAGTGATTATTAGTAAGCTGATTTAAGTACCCAATTGATCTTACACATCAAATAATCTTTAGTAATAATATCCCTGTTCATGTCGTTAGTTCTTCAAACAGAGTGCAAAATCGAACAAATTTACATCACATTCCAAAAATAAAGGTTTTCTATGAGATTTATTTCACACAAATGTTGATTGCAATTTGCAAATCATTTTCTCTTTTGTTTTCTTGGCACTCATGCAGAGCTAGACACTGGAATGCAGGGCAAAGTTACCTTACAAGATACTTCAAGAAAGCATTCTCAAAGAGTGAAATCAAAGAGAAGACAATCCAATATGTGACCAACTTCTTAGTCTCTGAATTTGAATTGTTCTCAATTGCTCGGATGGAAGCACATCTGTTAAGAAAATGTATGGTAACCCAGATCATGTTCACGCACCAAAAGTAACACTTGCGTGTGTGTTTGTGTGAGAGAGAGAGAGAGACTTACAAAGGATACCCCAAAGCAAAGAAAGGCCTGCAAGTAAAACACAAACAAAAAGCAGAGAGAACACTATTAAAAAAATTTAACTTCATCAAATATTGTTAAAGAAATGAAATGTAATATTTCTATCATTCTTTTAAGCAGAAGAAATATTCTCTCCCCTTCTGCACAAAAATCAAGTGGTGACAAAATGTATACCATGAAAGGACATCAAGGAATTTCAGTGCAAAAATGAGAATACCCAGTAGACTCATCTTGAAATAGAACTAATCTTTTTGGATTTCTCAGCTTGAATCTCAAAGATATATATATATATATATATATATATATATATATACATGAGTAAAGATGTGGAAAGGCATAAATGTGAAAGAAAGGAAAAGCAAATATATTGGGCCGGAAAGTGGAAGGAGGAAACTTCAACAAAAGTAAAAAGCCATTTCAGAGGAAAGTCCAACAGTCGCTTTCAGAGTCTTAAGGATTTCCTCATGGACCCGAGTTTCAGGACATTTTACGTTGTTGTTGTTGTTGTTGTTGTTTTTTTTTTTTTAAAGAACATATTAAGGCACCAATCAGTTTTTGATGTAGGCAGATATTGAACATCTAGAACTCTTATTTAATTATCAGAAATTTTACCAGTTGAATTAACTGAAATTCACGATATTTTATATTGGTTAAACAATAACAGTTTTCAATGTTCAAACAACATTACACATATTTTTACACATTTTTCTACCTACACATATTTCTAAAAAATATAAATAACGTTAAGAGAATATTACCAAACAAACTCTATATGTAGGGCTAAACTTAGTACTTACAAACTTTTTTACACAGTTTTAAATCCACTTCAAAAAGTACCTGACTTGAAATCATGATATTCATCTTAAAAATCACGATTTCAATTGCTTTTGAGAGTTTGTAATTTGTATAAAATTGTGTAAAACTGTTTGTGTATAATAAACATTACTCTGGTAAGAATGTGGACACTAAATTCCAACGGAAAAAATACTCATAATTTCAAACTTGGTTTTTTTTTTTTTTTTTTTTTTTTTTTTTTTTTTTTTTGGAGAGGGTTTTCAAACTTGGTATTGGTTGTTCACATCTTTTAAGTATGTCCACACTCATAGACTACCGACCATATAGATTACCAAGTTCAATGCCCCTTCCAATTGCATGTTAGAATTCTCTTCGTAAGTCCTGATTCCTAAGTGAAGTAGGTATAAACTACATTGCAGCAATTTTTCGGTGCATTTGGTATAATCTCTGGAACCCAAAGCAGTTTTATAAAAGGGATCCAGGACAGAGACGGTGGGTTTGTTAATGGCTCTCTAAATAGTTGTGGAAATGGTGCGAACTGCAAAACAAAGTTTAACCATAAAATGTTCTTGGGGTTGGATAAATGAAGAGTTCTCGTTTCAAGGCCATGATTTAAAGTTGAATAAATTTTAAGGTCTAAATTTTGTCATCTCATTTAAAATTGAATTATGGTAAAAAATTTAATTGTAGTTAAAGTAAACTAGAATTAATGATTGGCAAAATCTAAGCCTCAAAATCTAAGCCTCAAATTTATTTCCCATGGTCTCTTCCCTCATTGACCCGGCCACAAAATGGTGGAGAGTTGATGTTATTAGAGCAACCTTCCTTCCCTTTGAAGCTGAAACAATCCTAAAATTGCCTCTTAGTCAAAGCTTGCCTGAAGACAAATTAATTTGGATGGGGAACAGACGTGGGGAGTTCACTGTGAAGAGCGCTTACCACTTTGCCCACTGCTTGCTTGAAGAAAAGGATGTTGTGGGAAGCTCTATGGGAGATCCTCTCATGCCCCTTTGGAAGTGTTTGTGGCATCTCAACCTCCCTGCAAAGATTAAAATCTTTGCTTGGAGGGCTTGTGTCAATGGGCTGCCTTCCAAGGAAAAGTTGCGCTCCCGTGGCATTTTTACCAGCAATGTATGTCCGATTTGCAATGGGGGAATTGAATCTATTCATCATGCTTTATTACATTGTGAGTTTGCTTCCCAGGTTTGGAATCTTTGGTGTGATGGGCTGCAACCGATCCAAAGGAGCAATTGGGCTCTCCCTGATGTGGCCATGTTCATTCTTGCTCACAAGCCTTCTCAAGATCTTGAATTTTTCTTCACTGCTGCTTGGGCTATCTGGTATAACAGAAACAGAGTTGTTCATGAAGGCAAGTGCTTTTCCCCTTTACGGGTCTGGCAGATGGCTAGAAGTTCCATGGAGGACTTCTCTGATGCAGCAACCATTGATTTTTCTGCTCCTAGGCCGTCTCTTGCTGGTTGCTGGTCCCCTCCACCTCCTGGTGTTTTCAAGATTAATGTGGATGGTGCCTCTTCGGACCTTGATGGATCCTCTAGTATTGGAGTCATCTTTAGAGATTGCAATGGTGAAACTTTTGCTGCCCTCTGCAAACCTCTTCAGTCCCACTTCCCAGCGGAATTAACGGAAGTCCTTGCTTTGGAGCAAGGTATTTTGCTCGCCCAAGATTTGCGGCTCACTCATGTGATGTTTGAAAGTGATGCTTCCAATGTGATTGATGCTGTCAACGATTCTGCCTTAGGGACTCCATTTGGGCACATTATTCAGGACATTATCCAAGCCAAAGAAACTTTTTCTTTTTGCTCTTTTAGGCACCTAAACCGAGCTTCTAATTATGCAGCTCATGAGCTTGCTCTCTTTGCCCGTAGGAATGGATCTCATCATTTGTGGAAAGGGGTTACTCCCTCCTTTTTAGATTCAACTGTACAAGCAGATTTACTGCTCTATTAGTCCTGAACAGCAGGCTTCTTTCTGTAATCTCCTTCTTTGTTTGCAATTAAATCTTTGTTCCTTTTCAAAAAAAAAAAAATTTATTCAACTTTAAATCATGGTGTTGAAATGGACGCTCTCTATTCAAGTGAAATAGAGAGGATCCAAATCTGTTTTTGAGATTATTTCTAAACTCATTATTTGAAAAGTGATTAAGCTCTCTAATCTTTGTAACATGTGACCAGAAGAGTAGGCAAACAAAACACGATAACACTATCACCCTTCTTGTAAGTTGATTTTGGTTGTGTTATCCCAAAATGTTTCGTTTTATTGCTGATATAGTGATATGGGATCATATACATCTCGCTTGGGGTTTCCTTCACTTCCACCTTTTGTAGTCTTGTTTATTTGTTTCACTTTGGTTGGGTGAAAAAGGCAAGAATGGAAAATGAAGGATAAAAAATGGAAATTTGTTTATCCTACTCTTGTATAATATGGGTATAAGTATAACAATAAATTTATTAAAATTACATTTTCTATCATTTCACTTTTCTATCCTCGTTATGAAATACACGTTAGAGAAACTTGAAGCATTTGTTATCCTTCCATTTTTTTTTGTCATTTCTTTATTTTCTATCATTTCACTTTTCTATCCTCCCAACCAAACGGAAACAAAACTCCTTGCTTATATTATATAAAGGATCTCTCATTTTCTTTTGTAACTAATGTTTTGAATATAACATTATATAGAATGTCATTTAAAACTTTATAAATTATGTAGCATTAGATATATATTTTTGGATTGGAAGAAATAAGGGTTGGTCACTAAAATTGACCTACTAATCATGTTTAGTCCCTAAAGTTTCAAACTAGCATGATCGATCCCCAAAGTTAAAAAAGTGCAACTTCTGTCAATTTTCTTATCTAAGTGTCTAACTGAGCAATAAGGTGATATTTTTAAATGATGTAGTACCTTATTTTATATTTAAAATTATACAAAACTATATTTTGATCCAAACCCATTTAAAGTGGTCTCCTCACCCAATTCAAGCAAATTAGCCCACCCAATTCAAACAAATTAAGCAATTGCAAACCCAACACACTCAAATTCAAACATAGCAAACCCAAAGTAATCTGTTGGATTTTGATTAAGTAGAGAATTTATGGGTTTGATGCTTGTTTCCTTGCTGGTCTGGCTTGTATGATCCTACTGTAAAGAATCGTTCACTTTTTTTTTTTTTTTTCCTTTCTAAATGGTTGATTAAATGTGTGTATATGCAATGTTGTGTGTAGAATTAAGTATCATATAATTAAGGGCAAATTACAATAAATCCACTTGTGATTAGACATGTTTTTCACTTTGCCTACCTGTGGTTCAAAACTTAACACTTTGTCCACCTAAGGTTTGTTTTGTTAGAACTTTGTTATCTACTTCTATTAAAAATAAGGGTAAATATGTAATTTACTTTCCTTTTATATCTCTTTCCTCTCAAAACAAAATAATACATAAAAAAAACAAGAGAAATAAGATCTAAAAGCAAATTTGTAAATATTGTAAAGTTCTGCTTGAAGAGGTCACTATCTCTTGGTATGAACATTCTTGAGCCAGTCAATCCAAATAAAATTTTCATATTCACACAAATCCAAAAACAATTCGCAAGCTACACTTATATACATACGATAACCTTAAATTTAAAAAAAATCCTACACTTTCAAAAACTCACACACAAACAACCATCACCACCACACCGATCTTAGATCCATGGCCGATCCACTGCCGATCTCAGTTTCCACCTTTCTCTCTCTTCATCTCATCCAAGGAACCCATGGCCAAAGCTTCACTGGGTTTGTTGTCTTCTCTCTCTCTTCATCTCACACACACATAACTAAATAGAAGCCACCGCTGATCTCAAATCGGACTACGATGACTTTGTTTTTGCTTCGTGGGTCTCTTTTTTGTGTTTTTTTTGGGTTATGGGTTGATCTAATTTTTGTGTGGTAGTGGTGGTTGATTTGATTTTGGCAATGGTTGTGTGTTGTGGTTTGCGATTGGTTATGGGTTTTGAAGGTGGTTGTGGGTGGACGGGGGAGAGAGGGACAATAGAGAGAGACAAAATTGGGCATTTTGATAAAGATGTCAAACAATAAAGAAAAAGCTTTGGGTCTTCGGTTAATAGTTTCTGTGACTTAGAGCCAACTTATGCTGACTATATTAGAAAGGAAATGGGAAAGAAGGCTTGGCTTGTAGGAGTAGCATCATGTAACACAAATGTTACTGATAAGGCTGACAAATGGCTCAATTTGGTTCTTTATATTAGTTTTAGAAGCAAACCCAGTTTTGCTTTGGGACAGTTTGTGGAGATGCCTCATGCTATTGAGGCTTCCAACCATTCATTCATTTGGGTTGTTTGAAAGACCTTCAAAGACAGAACTCCATGTTGGAGGGAGTTTGTTATGGTGTGCCTATGATTACATTGCCTCTCTCTACTAGACAGTTCTTAAAGTTTTTATGTATTTGAAATTCTTTAGCAACTTTTTACCATTTTTACAAAAATGACATTTTTTTTTTTTATCTTGTTTACTTTTGTTTTTGTATGAATTTTTTTGTTTTGTTTTAAGAGGAGAGAGATATAAAAGGAGAGCAAAAATACTTATTTACCCTCGTTTTTAATAGAGGTGGGTAATGGAGTTCTAACACAGCAAATCTCAAGTAGGTAAAGCGTTAAATTTTGAACCACAGATAGGCAACGTGAAAATGGGTCTAACTATAGGTGGGTTTATTGTAATTTTCCCTATAATTAATTAGATCAGCTTAATACATATGAACGATATCACACTAATGTCCAAGCCTGTGAAGACAACCCAAATGTGGAAATGGTGTGGCATATGAATAGCAATAATTTAAGGATGGATTGCAAAATTAACCTGAAATTGGATAAAGCCAAAGCCAAGCTTGGTTGTTACGTGTAGAATTGTTTAGTTGTTAGTTGATAAGGTTTTTGTTGATAAGTTTTCCTAACCTTTAGGAAGAGATAGTATAGGAGAGAAAGATTAAAACTATTGTTAAAAAGTAAAGAGGAAGTAATCGGTTGTTTTAACAAATGCCTTAAATGCACCTGTTAATCGAACCCTTCAACCTAATTCATGACATACTGCTATGTCTGCAGCACACGTGGAAGAGGGAACAAGAGATGCAACTGAAGTTGGACTCTAGAAGTGGCCGAAGATAAAGCAGAGCAGCTGAAGATAAATGCCTCAAGTGTCGTATTTGAATTAATTGATAGTTTCGTATTTGAATTAGGATGTTGTCATTAGTTGTTGTTATCAATAAACTTCCTGGAGATAGGACTCATCTTATTATCTTGGATAGACTTAGCTATTAGGTTGGTTGTTATCTTTTTAATTGTGGTTATCCTTTTATTTGAGTTGGTCGTGGTTGATGTATTTAAACTAAGAGTTATGGAATAAGAGGCAAGCTGATAATATTTACAGAATTCCTTTCTTTTCTCTTTGTTCTTGGAGGGTTGTCGCCTCGAATACGACTAGTTATTTCTATTCATTCAACCGGGTCACAGCACATACAAAATTGTTTCTCACCCAAGAATACATATGACAAATATGAAATCTTGCCAGGCAAGCCAAAAACATAGGAGATGACATCAAAATTATAAGCTTTTTAGGCAAATATTAACACCAGAACTTTAATTGGCTAACACACACCATCTACGAAATACCATTTAAATTCATGTTCCACCATGCAAATAGTTCTATACCAAACCTAGATATTACTATGATAAGAAATCTTTAACTTATTTTGGCCATAGAGTTAGCGAAGCTAGTTTTGGGGTTAATTAAAAGCATAATAAAACATAAACTTTCTCCCTCAAGCATATTACTACTTGAGACAAAACAAAAATGAACCCTATCATTGTATCGGCATTCCTTGATGGAAGGGAAACTCTATATGTCACTCAAATGCCCATTGGTTCTCCTTCCGAACCTCTGGTTCTTCTTTTGGATTGTAATCATTCTTGATGTGGAATGTCTCACGAGTCTGTTGTGGAGTCTTTCCCTACATCATGTCTACCACATTCTTGAAAGTCAATTCCAATATCCCCTTAATGTTCAGATAGTTGGCCACCTAAAAATTGGAACAATAGGAACACCAATCCACCAAGTAGGACAATGAATACAAAATTAGAGAAGATTATGATATTGTCTTATAAACGAGTGAACAAAAATGAAATTGGTCAATACAAGATCCTACAAAGGGCATGCACACCACAAATACCAAAAGATACTAAAGCAAAAACTGCATCATAACATATAAAATACAAGAAATTCTAAGTTATAATCCTATAGTAGCCCTTTCTATAAAACCCGGCATCATACATTGTTTGCTTAGTTTCTTACAACATGGATGCACAACTACATATCAAGTAACAATGACAGTAAAGCGTAATCACTTCAAGGTTCTAAATACACTTTGTCAACAATCAAGAGCTAAGAGAACATCTTTTCTCATCATAAAACTAAATTCCTTTGATACCCAATAAGTAATCATGCATATTAAAAGTTTTAAACCAAAAGCAAATAGCACTGATATCACTATCAAACTGCTACCCATTGTAGCAAACAATCTTTTGTAATTGAAATGACATCTAGGAACAACAATTTATAGAACTTCTACCTCTCCATCAATATTTATTTTGTTCACTAATTATAACAAAATAACCATGAGCTCAACAACACCTAAACCAACAAACCCAACTATATCTCCGCAACCAAGAAAACAATTCATGAAACCACCATAAGACAACAAAATCATTAACAATATGACCGACAACATAGTTCCATAACATATGTATGCAGAACACAACTTAATGACATAGAAAAATATTGGAAGAGGCAGAGGCAGACCTCAAGATAATCAACATATCATCAAACAGAACATTCACCTTTTTAACTTATTTACCCAGCATTAAAACAGATAAAAGAACCCATCTTTTTCCTTCTCACCTCTTATTTTCTCAGCATCAAAACAACACATAATTAGTGATTTTTAAAATTAAAAAAAGAACTATTACTATATTTAAAAAAAAAAAAAAATCCATTCAATGCATAACCCCACAAAAAAGACACATACTAATCAAAGA
Organism: Quercus robur; assembly: GCF_932294415.1. NCBI lineage: Eukaryota > Viridiplantae > Streptophyta > Magnoliopsida > Fagales > Fagaceae > Quercus > Quercus robur. The sequence continues at coordinate 30,529,846 of NC_065544.1, forward strand.
AAAACAGTTAAAAAAAAAAAATGAAGGGCAAAATATCAATCAGCCCATTGAAAACCAAAAACAGAAAACCTTTTCATTTGAAAAGTAAAACATAACAAGACTCAAATTTCCTGTCTTTTTCCATTTCACCCTCCTGTTTTCTCAGCATCCAAACACAGATCTGGAACAAAAATCTTCTTTTTTTAAAACAACAAGAACAAAGATTGCATAACAAGCCCAAGGGCTAAAGTAGAATGAAGGGCAAAAGAAAACATTCTGCTCATTAAACCCCCCACCCCCCCAAAAAAAATACATAAATTAAAAAGCTTGTAATGGGTAAAGTTCCACTCTTTTTTTTTTTTTTTGATAGGTAAAAGAGCTAGTAATGGATAAAATTCCAATACTTATTGTTGGATCATTTTAATATTAAATAATTAAAATGAATAAATGTTACAACATAAATGTAAAGATGTGGGAGTGCATATGGAAGATGAGGAGTTAGTGAAAATGTTTAATCGCATATTGAAAAGGAGAGAGACTATTTATTCTTTTTAATTGTGGTGATTAATGGGATAATATGAATTGTTTCAGATATTGGGCTAGATACGTGCGCAAGGAGGAGGTGAAGGGTGGAGGTATCAAAAATGGAAATAAATCAGCCTCTTAGATCCTCAATAACCCACTTAATGGACTATCCGTTTGGGCCCTTTCGTTCTTCATAAACTCCTTATCTCACCATTAATTGTATAACTCCAGCCCATTAGATTAATATCTAACCATTAATATTGAAACATCCCACTACATCAGAATAATGGACCTAATTAATCAGATTAATCTAGATAGTAATTTCTTGAGGCCCATTGAGCTTATAAATAGACTCATTTAGACCCAATCTAAGTTACTAAAAAAAATACCCTAAAAAAAATATAGAGAGGTTCTTGGCAAGGAAGGGTGTTCTTTCTGGTGGAGCTTTAGGCTTGAACACTTTGTGCAAAGGTTGTTCTAACCATACGACACTTGTTGGACTGTTGTATCTTGGGGGAGACAAGTCAGAGAAGGTCTGCACTGGTTACAAAGTTTAGCCAACTAAAAGCTTGAATCTCCTTAAAAAGAGCGAGTGCCGCATCTCAGTTCAAATATTACTGTGTAATTTCTCTCTTTAAATAAATAATATTCAAAAGTATTATTCAGTTTCTCTTTATGTTATTTACAGCCCATCAGATTAATATCAAACAATTAATATTGTAACACCCACTACATCAGAATAATGGACCTAATTAATCAGATTAATTTGGGTAGTAATTTCGTAAGGCCCATTGAACCTATAAATAGACTCATTCAGACCCAATCCAAGTTACTAAAAAAAAATACCCTAAAAAAAAAATTAGAGAGGTTCTTGGCAAGGAATGGTGTTCTTTCTGGTGGAGTTTTGGGCTTGAACACTTTGTGCAAAGGTTGTTCTAGCCGTACGACACTTGTTGGACTGTTGTATCTTAGGGGAGACAAGTCAAAGAAGGTCTGCACCGGTTACAAAGTTTAGCCAACCAAAGGCTTGAATCTCCTTAAAGAGAGCGAGTGCCGTACCTCAGTCCAAATAGTGTTGTGTAATTTCTCTCTTTAAATAAATAATATTCAGAAGTATTATTCAGTTTCTCTTTGTGTTATTTTCATTATTATTGTGTTTGCACCAAAACTTTTTCTTTCTGATAACTAAAAAAGCTAGCAACAAGTAAAGTTCCAATCTTTTTTCCTTGCCACCCTTTTGTTTTCTCAAGATCCAAACAGGAACTCAAGAAAAGAAACCATTTTTTTCATTAAACTATAAACAAACCAAAAAAATCACAACATAAACAATCAATGAAAGAAGTAAAATAAAGCAGAAAGAATCGCAAAAGGGTACTTTGAAAAGGAAAGAAAGTTGTAGCACGGACCAGAATGAGATCAAAGATAGTGTTCTGATCAACCTTGATGGACTTAGTGTCCCATTCATTGAGTGGGTCTATAAAGAATCATGTTGCTGCATCATTTCAGAGAGCATCAGTTTAGAGAAAATCTAAGAAAGCTAAGGGCTACATCAGTGCTGCATTTGTTGTAGAGTAGTCTAGAAATGACTTGTAGTTAATTAATAGAGTTGTTAAACTATATGTAGCTTAGTATATAGTGATAGTTTTTAGACCCCTTAAACAATTGATTTAACCTAGGTAATTAGCCAAGTTGTTATTTAGTCCAATTAAACAAGTCTAGGTTATCACAATAATAAAGATCAAATCATGCAAAGCAGCGGAAAATAAATAACACAAGATATGATCACCCAGGAAACCAAACCGGTAAAAACCTGGGGAGGATTTGACCTAGCTATCCTCAAGGTAAACTTGAATCTACTATCTTGAAAGAATCGAATTTCATACAATAAGACTTACAAGCCCCCATGCTCGACTTCTTATTGCTACCAACCAGTAGAACTTACTGACACGACCACGTGCAAGCTCCGAATCCACGGACTCCTTCTTTCTTGGATTCACCACCAGATATAAGCACACCCGCTTGTGCTTTCTTTAAACTTCAATGGCAGCAACTGAATTGATCATCAAGGCGTAGATAAATCTTCTCCTTGAAACCCCTAAGTTTGTGTAAAGGAAAGCTCCTCTAGATCTCATAAGAGATTTACACAAACCGTAAATATGAGCAACACTAAAACGTGGCTAGGGTTTGCCTTTTATACTTAGGACAAATAAGAAACCCTAAAAACGTTTTAAAACACTTAGGGCTGAGTTGGACAAATCTGCAGAAAAACATTCTACCCAAGTTTCGATTGATCGAGCTTGTCTTTCGATCGATCGAGCCAGGCCGAAAGGCACAATGCTTCCTGCTTTAACTCGATTCCAACTTTACATAAAATCACAACTTTGAGCTAAACTAAAAACACTTCTAAAACATTGTTTTGATCATGGTTTGCCAACAATACAAATTAGAGTTCTAAATACATAAAATCCTAAGATTTTAGAACCTAACAAACTCCCCCTTTGGCAATCCGTGACAAAACACAACTAGAAACTCAAAGTTTACAAAATAAAAAGCCCTTTTCAAAATAATGCTCATAAAACAAATTCAATTTTAACTACTATCCATCAGTTGCAAGTGTAGACAGCAGCTCAATTGAATCAACCTGTATATTTCCTGAAACACTAAACAAAATGCATAACCGCATGTGTGGAAACAATACAAGTAAACAAATTAACTTCTTGATTTCAAACAACACACAAATAAAGACAAATATCAATGAATAACTCATAAATATAAATCAATAAGCAGTTTGAAACAAGAAACATATAAAGTTCCAACAAAACATAAAACTCCCCCTAACATGAATATCCCATCAAAAACATGGCAAGAGCTAAAAATGTAAAGTACAAAGTGAAGCACCTAGATACAATCTAAACTCCACAAGCTCCAACCAAAATAAATAAAACTCCCCCTGAAAGCAAAAACTCTACAAAGTACTCCCCCTTTTTGTGACGGAATGCCAAAGGGCAAACAGAATCCATCATCAAAAGGGAGGTGGTCTAAACTGTGCCAACTCCGTACGCAAGGCACAGATCTCATCGAGCATGTCCACCAAAATCTGTCCATGAGCTGCCTGAATGGTCAAGACATAATCCAACGTGCGACGAATGTCTGAATCATCCGTAGCAGTCGGTGGAGGAACATCATCATCAGCAACAGCACCTAAAGTCTCAGCAGCATCAACACCTGTAGAAGAGGGAGGAGGGGGAACACCACTAGATGACACACCTCTAGGACGAGAAGGAGCAACTCTCAAGTGAGCAGCCCTCTGACAAAGAAAGGTGGCACCTATGGGAGCAACAACATGAACAGGCTCACTAGACGGAAAACTATCTAAACCTAAAAAGAGCAAATCTATTGTGATTAGTTAGCTAATTCATATTGTATATAAGCAGCAATACTTGTAATCTATTCAATGCAATACACAAATTTTCATTTGGTGTTTTCTCCCTAGAATATTCTTTCTAAGAAAACCATAGAAACTCTATTTCTTTTCATGGTATCAGAGCTTCATTAATGGCTTCTTTTGCTAGTTCTCCATCTTCTACAACAATAGGATGAACCTCGAGTTCTTCAATTACTCATGGTGTTAATCCTTCTTTGCTACTCTTGTCAAATATGGCAAGTATGGTTACTGTGAAGCTTGATTACAACAATTATATGGTGTGAAGACACCAAATCGAAGTGATTTTGGTAGCATATTCAATGATCAATTTCATTGATGATGATGATCATGCACCAGATCCTTTCCTTAAGGATAGCTCAGGAAACTTTACAACTGAAGCTAATTTAGAGTTCTTTCAATGGAAGAGTCGTGAACAGGCCTTGTTCACTTTCCTCAATTCAACACTCTCTCCATCAATCTTGGCTCTCACTGTAGGCCAAAAGTCTGGAAGAGGAGTTTGGAAAGTTATTGAGAAAAGGTTTGCATCAGTGTCACGATCTCACATTCTCAATTTGAGAAATGAGCTAATGAGCATCAAGAAGGGCTCAGAATCTATGGATTCTTTCTTCCAAAGAATTAAAGAAATCAGAGATAAGCTTGGAGCCGTAGCAGTCTATGTTAATGAAGAAGAGCTAATTCATCTAGCTCTTAAAGCCTTACCATCAGAGTATGATGCATTTTGCTCTATAATCAGAACTAGGAATGATGTTCTCACACTTGAAGAATTGAACACACTCTTAAATGCTGAAGAAAGATCAATCAAGAAAAGGTCAGATTTCAGGGATTCTACATCCTTGGCTATGGCAGTCAATCACTTTAATCAAGGTTTTACAAGAGGTAGAGGCAAGAATGGTAATAATAGAGGTCGTGGAAATGGCAGAGGTGGCAATAAATATCAGTTTTCTGGTGGTTACAACAATCAATTTTCAGGTCATGGTCAATTTCACAATAGCAATAATCAAGTCAGTGATCATCAATTCACTTCTTTTCCACAGATCAAGTCCAATTCTTCTCAGGGACAGAAAGTTGCTTGTCAAATATGTGGTAAAAATGGTCATTATGCTTTGGTCTGCTACCATCACATGAATTTTACTTACCAAGGTAGGCATGCTCTAGCTAAACCTGCCTTCATGGCTGCAAGATTAATGGCTGCAACTACAAGTGCAAATCGGAATCCAAATTGGTTAATAGACACTGGTGCTTTTGATCATATCATACCAGACTTGTCTCAGCTTTCCCTTGGACAGCAACCTACAACTAGTGAGTCTATAACAGCTAGCAATGGGCAAGAATTACTAGTAACACACATTGGAAATGGTAAGCTAATCACTCTTTCTCACAACTTCTGTCTAAATAATATACATAGGGTTCCTTAAATTGCTTCAAACTTGTTATCTATACACAAATTGTCTTCAAAATAATGCATTTTTTATTTTTATTTTTTATTTTGATGCAAATCAATTCTCAATTCAAGATTTGCCTATAGGGAAGGTCCTTTATCGAGGGCTGAGTAAGGATGGAGTCTATCCTATACCTCCTTTTGCTTTTCTGCCTTCATCATCTTCTTCTCATGTCAGTCCTAGTGGCTTTGCTACAGTGTCTACTCAGACTTTGGCACAATAGGCTTGGACACCCTTGTACAAATGTTTTAAATTCTGCTATGTCAAACAATCCTTCTGTCAAGCTTTCTACTGTTAGTGATATCTGTTCTAAGAATACTTCTTGTATAAGTGCTAAAATGCACAAACTTCCTTTACAAAAGCATGTATCTAGTACTGAATATCATTTTCAATTAGTACATTCTGATGTATGGGGCCTTGCTCCTGTGACTCTTGTTCTTGAACAAAGATTTTATGTGATTTTTGTTGATGACTTTACTTGTTTTACTTGGTTGTTTTTGTTAAAACATAAGTCTAATGTGTTTAAGTTATTCTTGCATTTCAAGTCCTTTGTTGAAACTCAATTGAATGGTAAAATCAAGACCTTAAGGTCTGATGGAGGTGGTGAGTTTGTTAACAACGATTTCAAGTCCTTTTGTTTGGAGCATGGGATTCAACATTAACTCTCTTGTCCATATTCCCCTCAGCCAAATGGTATTGCTAAGAGGAAACATAGGCATATTGTTGAGAGTGGATTATCTATGCTTCACCACTCTAATCTTTCTCTTTCCTATTGGTCATATGCCTTTAGTACTGCAATTTATCTTATTAATAGAGTTCCTTCTTCTGTTTTGAATTTTATCTCACCTTGGGAAAAGTTGTATGATCACAAACCACCTCTTCATGCCTTGAAAACCTTTGGTTGTGCCTATTACCCTTTCTTGAAGCCTTACAATTCTCATAAATTTGATCCTAAGTCTAGACAGTGCATCTTCCTTGGTTATCCTCCACAATCCAAGGGTTATATCTGCTTGGATGCTCTCATAGGTAGAATTTACATTTCACGTCATTATGTGTTTGATGAATCTATATTTCCCATCTATCCAGTTTCTAATTCTGAGTCATCTATTTTATTTTTTGCTACTCCTTCTCCTTCCTTTGATGTCTGGCTTTCTTCCTTGATTCCCAGTTTTACTCTTGTTCTATCTAACTCTAGTCCTAACACTCACTCTAGTTCTACTCTGTCTAACTCTAATCCTTCTTCTATGCCTGTTCTTTCTCATGATACTCTTCTTGTTCAATCTGTTTTATTTGTTTCTAATCCTATTGTAAGTCTTGTTGTTGGTTCCACTTAGTCTATTTCTGGTTTTATCTCAAATCCCACTAGTTCAAATCAAGAACTTGTACCTTTGTCCACAAATTCACGTCCTATGCTTACTAGGTCCAAGAATGGTATTTTCAAGCCTAAAGCTTTTGCTGTTCAGGCTGATTATAATTGTACTAAGCCTCCATCTTACTCTATACCAGCTAAGTTTCCTCATTAGGTTGAAGCAATGGATTCTGAGTTTACCAGTTTGCAACAACAACATACTTGGACTTTGGTTCCCTTACCACCAAATAAGAATGTTGTGGGATGTAAGTGGGTGTACAAGGTTAAGAGAAATAGTGATGGGAGTATTGCTAGATTTAAAGCTAGGCTTGTTGCCAAGGGTACTTGCAGCAGTATGGTTTAGACTATGTTGAAACTTTTAGTCTAGTGGTCAAGCCTACTACTGTAAGGATAATTCTAGCTTTAACAGTTCATTTTGGTTGGTCCTTAAGGCAATTGGATGTTTCCAATGCTTTTCTTCATGGGGTGTTGCAGGAGAAGGTTTACATGAGTCAACCACCTGGGTATAAGGATCATTCTAAGCCTCATCATATTTGCTTGCTGCATAAGGCCGTTTATGGTCTTAAGTAGGCTCCTATGGCTTGGTTTGACAACTTTTCCACTCAGCTTTTTCACATGGGATCCCAGGCTTCTTGTATAGATAGTAACTTGTTTATTCTCATTCATTCAGTCCATGTCGTTTACTTGCTTCTATATGTGGATAACATTATAATTACTGGCAACCATGCTACTTTTGTTGCTGAGATTATCAAGCAGATTAGTGTCTCTTTTGCTCTCAAGGAATTGGGTCTTATAAGTTACTTATTGGGCCTGCAAATTGAGTACATTGATGATGGAATTTTTGTGCATTAGTCTAAGTATGCCAAGGACTTATTGTCTATGTTTCATATGCTAGATAGTAAGCCCTATTCTAATCCTTGTGCTCCTAATCATTCTCATGTTCCTTCTGCCAGTCCTCTCCTCTCTAAACCCATTACATATAGAAGCCTTGTATGGGCTTTGCAATACTTAACATTTACTAGGCCAAACTTGTCATTTGCAGTTCAACAGGCATGTCAGTTCATGAGTAAGCCTTCTTAGCATCATCTCATTGCTACTAAAAGAATTTTGAGGTATTTGAGTGGTACTCTTCACTTGGGCATTCATTTTAGGTCTCGTCCTCTTCATCTTTCAACATATTGTGATGCTGATTGGGCTGGGGATCCCATTGCTAGAAGGTCTATTACTGGAATGGTTGTACGTTTAGGAAATTCACCCATTACCTGGTTTCCTAAGAAGCAATTGAGGTTGAGTACAAGTCCCTTGCTATCACCACTACAGAGTTATATTGGTTGAGGATGCTTCTCAAAGACTTAGGAATTTATTTGTATCATCCTACAATTTTGTGGTGTGATAATGTTTCAGCCCTTGCTTTAGCTTCTAATCCTATTTTTCATGCCAGAACTACACACATTGAAGTTGACTACCACTTTATTCAGGAGAAAGTTTTGAATAGAGATATGATTATCAAATATATCTTTACTTTGGACCAATTGGCTGATTTGTTTACAAAGAGCACACCTTCTCCTCAGTTTCATGCTCTTTCATTCAAACTCATGGGCCTTCCTCCCCTTCATTTGAGGGGGGATGTAAAGAATCATGTTGCTGCATTAGTTCAAAGAGCATCAACTCAAAGAAAATCTAAGAAAGCTGTTAGGTTCTAAAAGTTTAGAACAATTGGCAAATCGTGAACACAAACTTGTCTAGATATAGATCTTAGAGTCTATAGGTATTATTAGACAATGCTCAAAGTGATTCAAGTCAAGATTCAAGAACATACAAGCTGCAGGAAGAAGATTTCATAATCTGTCTGGTTCGATTGATCGAAAGACAGACTCAATCGATCGAAAGTCGTATTTGCAGAATTTTAATTAAGCCCAAATAGCAGTTCAAGCCCATTTAGGATTAGGATTAGAGAGAAAAGAGTGTGCCTCTTTTGTATTTAGGGTTTTGTTTTTAAAAATCTCTCTTATGTCTTTTACCTGTGCTATTCCTTGAAGAATCTCAAGATCCTGTATTGTAGAAGTTGCTACTTTCTCTAGTCATCAAAGGTGCTGATGATCTAAATCTTCAAGGGTGGTCTTGGAGTCATAAACATGAGAGTTTGTGTTGCTAAACCTTTGAGTGGGATCTCAAAGTCACAAACGGGGGTGTTTGTGTTTTGCAAAGGCCAAAGAAAGAAGGAGTATGTGGATTCGGAGCTTGCACGTGGTTGTGTCAGTAAGTTCTACTAGTGGGTAGCAATAAGAAGTCGAGCGTGGGGACTTGTAAGTCTTATTGTATGAACTTCGATTCTTTCTAGTGGATTTTCTTTTTACCTTGAGGATAGTTAGGTTAAATCCTTCCCAGGTTTTTTACCGGTTTGGTTTTCCTGGGTTATCATATTGTTGTGTTATTTATTTTTCCGTTGCTTTGCATGATATGATTGTTTGATTGTGATAACCTAGATTTGGAATTTGGACTAATTAACAACTTGACTAATTACCTAGGTTAATCCAATTGTGTTTTAAGGGGTCTAAAAACCAACAAGTGGTATCAGAGCAAGTTGCTCTTTTGTTTTAGATCTTTTGATCTAAGAGCTGATCCTTGACCCCTGTTGTCATGGATAATTTGAAGTGTCTTTCTGATCATGTTTCTACTCATGCTTATGTTGATTTTATTGATGCCTGTGAAACTCTTCGTAAGGAATTATTGAAATCTATGAAAATTGCTAAGAAATTCAAGGAAGAGTTAAAATTGGCTAATCTTGAAAAAGAGGAATTGGTTATTAGATTAGATGAATCTAATAAAAAGAATGAATTTTTGAGAAATCAAATTTCCTCTCAAGATGAAAAGCTTGGAACAAGAGTTAGTTGAATCTAAAGCTAAAATTGAAAATTTGACTTGTACCAAGTCTGTTGTTGATAATAGAAGTGTTTCTGTTTCTCTTAAGCCTAAAACTGAGAAAGTTTATATCCCTCATTTCAAGAGGAATAATAAAGAAAAGGCTTATTTTGCTAGGTTAGACAAAGGTAAAAGTTCTGATGTTGACGCTGAAGTTTCTAAACCTAAGTCTAAACCTATTGTTAGAGAGCATAATAAATCTATTTTTGTGCCTACCTGTCACCTTTGTGGTGTTGTTGGTCATATTAGACCAAATTGTTCTTTGTTGAGGCAAGAACCAAAGTCTGTGACCGGAAACCCCACTAGGAATACTGATGTTCCTAAATTTGTTCTTGTCTGCCATTTTTGTGGTGTCCGTGGTCACATTCGTCCTAATTGTCATAAACTGAAATTTAAGCATTCTATGTTTCAATCTAGGATATGTGATGATATTTCTCCTACCATAAGTCTAAATAAATTGTTTCATATTCTTTTGAAAAATTTGAGCTTGTTGCCTTGTGAAAGGAATTTGCAGGATTTCAGTTTTTTTCAGAAGATTGGTGCAATCCCTCAAATACACTCTGCTTCTCATGGATTTTCACCTACAAAGCCGAAGACTTGTGCTGTATGGGTGAGAAAAGATTCTCTAAGGTGAGTGTTGCTGACTTGTCCCTGATTTAATTCTTTCAATTCTTTGTGGACATGTTTTGTTTTTGTTGTTTTGTTTTTTAGTTTTTTTTATTAAAAAAAAAATACAAAAACATTGAAAAATTTGAAAAAAGAAAAAAATATTTTATTTTGTGTCTAGTTTTATTTTTCTTGAGGATTACATGAGTTATGATATTTCTCTCTTGATTTAAAACATGCTTGACATTGTGGAGAAACTTGAATAGTATGTGTTAAATAAGTGCTAAGATATTTCTAATTTTGTGTGAGTATGTACTAGTTTGTACATGTACTCATGGGTTAATTAAGAAATTGATATTTCTTGTTTGTGTACCCTCTATAACTTAGTTAAGCACTGTTATGCATTGCATTTGCATTGTTCATTTAGCATAATGTGTGTTTTTTGTTTTTGGTCATAAATTTTTTAAAACCAAAAAGATTTTTGTGTTTTGTATTTCACATCTTGGATTTATAATTAAGGATTGACCATATTATCTTTACATAACAAGTTTATGTACCTTGTTTAGCTTTTATGAGCTTACTTATTGCATTTTACTAGTTGAAACTTTGTAGTGCATGTTGTGTGGGAAAGATGTTTATGGTTTTGATCACTTTGTTTTGATCTTGAAGTCACATGTCTTTGACTGTCGGACTTGAACCTTTAGAGAAAGGCATAAATAACCATCTCACCACTATTCACTAGCCAATCATGAACACCTTAGTGCATATCATAAGATTTCGTGCTCGAGAAAGTATAGCACATGCACAAAAAAAACATAAGGTGTAGCCTCGATTATAAATGCTAAAATTGGTGTGCACTATTAGGCTTGATGCCAAAATCACATAATTAAAATTGGTGCGTACATTATCCTGGCCTTTTAATAAGTTTCTGAATGAATTAAAATTGGTGTGTATATATGAGGCATAAATTCAAGAAACTTACATGATTGCAAGCTTGTTTTCTAGGAGATGTGGGAGTTATATGATTTAATTCATTTGGTGATAGTCTCTTTCAAATTCTATGTGATGAATTTTGTAGAAATTGTGATTGATTTCTATTTGCATATCACCTCACATGTTTTTCAAGCTTTTGCTAGTTCCACACACTACACAAGTTACTCTTTGCTAAACTTGGTACATTATATTGTGTGTGATCTTGTTGTGGCCATTTAAGATTAAAGTTCCTTGATTTTGATGCAAAATGTGCTTAATGTTTGAGTTTTTGAGGACAATTGGTTGAAAAACTTGTTTTTGGAAGATCTAGATTGAATTCAAGTGTTTTTTTTTTTTAAAAACTTTTAATCTCATACTCATGCATTTCATTCATGAAATATTGTGCTTTGAGGAGTTTCTGCATTAAATTACTCTGTTTTTTCAAAAATTTGATTTTTCCATGCATCATTTATGTTTAGGATTCACATGCATTGCAGTGTTTTCTGTATCCATCTTGCAGTTTTGCAGTCATATCTCTCATTGTTTTCACACATAACATGCATACACTTTGCTAAATTAGGTACTCAACTTGATTTAAAAATTGATTGATTAATTTTTGAGTTATGTACTTTCTAGTATATGCTATTTTTATGTGTGAATTGTAGAAAATTATTTTCTTAAGAGATATGATGAATAATCAATGTGCCAATATTTTCTCTATTCATGCAACTGTTTATGGGTCACATAGTGCCATGTTTGCCTTTTATTGAAAGAGAGAATATTTTTTCTTCATGTGTATCCTCAACTTAGTTTTTTTAAAACTTGGTTTGTGTCTTTTTCTTTATCCCCAACCCCTTTATTTTTCCTCAAAACTGTTTTTCCCAAAACTTGTTTTGTTTTTTCCTATTTTTATAGGGGGAGAAATTTTTTTTAACCTTTGTGGTTCTTAGGGGGAGTTGTTGCTCTTCATAGGGGGAGTTGTCTCTATTTTCTCTTACTCTGTTGCGTATGTTTTCTGTCTACCTTCTGATTAGGTAGTCTTTGTTAATACATGACAAAAAGGGAGAGACATAGATGACCTGTTTGCTTTGTTTAGGGGGAGAATATAAAAACTTTTTGATGTATCTAACTTAGGGGGAGAGTTAGAATTTACTTTTGTTTTTTATATTCTGTTTCATATTATTATTTATATGTCTTTCTTTCCACACATGCGGTGATGTGTTTGTTGAGTGTTTCAGGAAAGACAGGTGCATTCTGATCAAGACCTTCTACCTCTTCTTGCAACTTCTAGGTTAGGAGTCTTAGATTGGGATTTGTGATGTAATTGGGCATTTTATTGTATTGGGTTGTTCTTGTATTTGAGCATTTCATTTTGTATGAAAGTTTTGTCACAAATTGCCAAAGGGGGAGTTTGTTAGGTTCTAAATGTTTAGAACAATTGGCAAATCGTGAACACAAACTTATCTAGATATAGATCTTAAAGTCTATAGGTATTATTAGACAATGCTCAAGGTGATTCAAGTCAAGATTCAAGAACATACAAGCTGCAGGAAGAAGATTTCATAATCTGTTTGGTTCGATTGATCGAAAGACAGACTCGATCGATCGAAAGTCGTATCTGCAGAATTTTAATTAAGCCCAAACAGCAGTTCAAGCCCATTTAGGATTAGGGTTTTTAATCTACTTCTCCCAGTATATAAAGGAAACCCTAAGCACGTTTTTATGTGGTTTTTTAGAGAGAAAAGAGTGTGCCTCTTTTGTATTTAGGGTTTTGTTCTTAAAAATCTCTCTTATGTCTTCTACCGGTGCTATTCCTTGAAGAATCTCAAGATCCGGTATTGTAGAAGTTGCTGCCTTCTCTAGTCATCAAAGGTGCTGATGATCTAAACCTTCAAGGGTGGTCTTGGAGTCACAAACAGGAGAGTTTGTGTTGCTAAACCTTTGAGTGGGATCTCAAAGTCACAAACGGGGGTGTTTGTGTTTTGCAAAGGCTAAAGAAAGAAGGAGTCCGTGGATTCGAAGCTTGCACGCGGTCGTGTCAGTAAGTTCTACTGGTGGGTAGCAATAAGAAGTCGAGTGTGGGGGCTTGTAAGTCTTATTGTATGAACTTTGATTCTTTCTAGTGGATTTGCTTTTTACCTTGAGGATAGTTAGGTTAAATCCTCCCCAGGTTTTTTACCGGTTTGGTTTTCCTGGGTTATCATATCGTTGTGTTATTTATTTTTCCGCTGCTTTGCATGATATGATTGTTTGATTGTGATAACCTAGATTTGGAATTTGGACTAAGTAACAACTTGGCTAATTACCTAGGTTAATCCAATTGTGTTTTAAGGGGTCTAAAAACCAACAAAAGCTAAGGGCTGAATCAGTGCTGCATTTATTGTAATGTAGTTTAGAAACGACTTGTAGTTTATTAATAGAGTTGTTAAACTGTATGTAGTTTAGTATATAGCTTTAAGTGTTTAGTTAGTTACACTGTTAGTCCACATTTTGCTATTTTATTGGACACTAAGGAATTCTGTTAGAGTTGAGTATTTGGTGCCTAATCTGTTATGATTAGTTAGCTAATTTAGATTGTATATAAGCAGCAATACTTGTAATCTATTCAATGTAATACACAGATTTTCATTTGGTGTTTTCTCTCTAGAATATTCTCTCTAAGAAAACCATAGAAACTCTGTTTCTTTTTAGGTCAATGGTACTGTTGGAAGTGTAAGAGGTCACAAAGGGCTTAAACTTGCTAGCCTCTTTGTGCTTCTTGCAGTACTCAATGACCCGTGAAAGAATGCCACTCGAGACGTTTGGCAATGGTATCTCATTGTTGGCTCAGCCATCTTCGATTGTGTGCTTTATGGTCTGTGACTCCATAGCCACTCTCTTGTCCACCTCAAAGGACTCGCTATCTTAGCTTTTTAGGGTCACCTTCTTCGTGGTCTCATTCTTGTTCTCCTTGTCACTCACCACCACTCTTGTTGATGACGACACCATTGTTGTTTTTGCATAGAGAGAGAGAGAGAGAGAGAGAGAGAGAGAGAGAGAGAGAGAGAGAGAGAGAGCTATAGTGTTGTGATGAGAAGGTGAAAGAGTGAAGGACAAAGTATTTTTAAAGAAGAGGCGTGGGGCATAAGAAACTGAGGTGGTGTGGTTTTTGTTTTATGTACTTAAGACTAATCATTTCTTCTCTTGGATTTGGAGTTTTTCCTTTGTAGCATAGGATTTTTAAAAATTGAATTATTTTAAAGTTCTGTTAGCCTCACTTTTATGAAAAATTAAAGAAATTGTTAAAATATTAATTACATTTTTTTTTCCTATAAATTCTTTAAAAAAAAATAGTTTATTAACATTTCTCTTATTTTATTTGAGAAGAAAGGAGTGCACGTCCAATCTATCGACTTAACTCAACCCAACGTTTTTATTTGGATTTCGTGTATTGGTGAGTTAGGTTGAGTTGAAATTTTATATTAAATCTTGGATTGGGTCAGGTTTAGTTGAAAAACCATCTAATTTGACTCATGCACACTCTAAGGGAAAAGGAAAAAGAAAGGAAGATTTAAAAAAAAATAGCATGCTAAATTTATTCTTTTGTTAAATATGATAGCATGCTTTATATATATATATATATATATATATATAGAGAGAGAGAGAGAGAGAGAGAGAGAGAGAGAGAGAGAGAGAGAGAGAGAGAGAGAGAGAGAGAGAGAGAGAAGGGAGAGGGAAAGGAGTTCTAATACAAAGGCACACTACGACTCAACTCAAAGTCATGGTAACTTTTAAGGGAGGGTGGGGCAATTATATATATATATATATATATATTTAGTTAAATATGATATCATATGTAATGTTGGTACTACTTAATGTGATAATGGAACCATCAAATGTGAGAAAAAAATGGAACTATTGAATGTGACAAAAGTACGGTCACATGCGATGTTGGTACTGCCCAATGTGACGATGAAACTGTTAAATGTGAGTAAAAATTAAAGTACCACCGAATATGAGAAAAGTACGGTAAAATAAGATGTTAGTAGTACCCAATGTGACAATGGAACCATCAAATGTGAGAAAAAAATAAAGGAACCACCGAATGTTATGATGGTGGTGGTAGTCTTTTTTCTCTCTTCTAGATCTGGTTTTTTGGGGTGGTTTAATGGTTTATGCTCATTTAGTGGTGGTTTTGGGGTGGTTATACCCATGTCGGAAACAAGTTTAATGTAATAATAATTTTATGAAACAAAATTGCATAGACACTTTAGTTGGGGTGGTTATACCCGTGTCGGACACAGTCATTTGGGACACTTCCACACACGTGGATCTAATGAAAATTCCTAAAAAACATAAAACCTAGTGTAGTCACCTTGATTGATGATTATTTCATACTGGATTTGTAGTTTCAATTCAAGTTGATGGTGTTATAAAAAAATGCCAACCCCTAAGCTCGTCCATATGGCTCATCCCAAGGAAATGATGGGTGACATATGGCTTATTCGTCCAAGGTAAGCTTGACCGTCCACAACGTTAGTTGGACGAGCTTCACTCATCCTGAACATGTTATGGCTGTTCCTATTTTCTTGTCAAGCTACAAACCACTCCCCCAATCAACGGTTATGGAAGTCAGACCCCAAAAATGAAACTTCCTTGGTGGTTAGGGAAGTTAACTCTGAATCCTTCGAACTCTACAATGGTAGGAGAGGTAATTGCCTCTGACAAGCACTATATAAGAGTTCTTTTACGGGAAGGTAAGGCATTCGGACATTATTTTCCATACAACTTGGAATTCTAAGAATACTAACTTTACCATCGGAGGATTCTTGACCGGTCTTCCCTAGTCTCCTCTGACATTGTGTTCATCTTTTCAAGATATTCCAAGTAACACAGATCAACGCTCGAAACATTCAGCCTTACTGATTTCCTTGTGTTCATTAGTTGGCGCTATCTGTGGGGAAAGTTTTTGTTAGATTTTATCTGAGTTCTACAATTTCTTTCACTGACAAAAAAGGCTATAATGGTTCAGACTAGATCGAGGGCTACCAGCCTAGGCCATCAAGAAGGTAGGGGTGCTTCTAGCCATCCCCATTGCGATCGTTAATCTGCACTTGCCATGCAACCATCCTCTATTCATGTGCAATCCAAGGCAGCCACTATGGCAGAGTTAACTCACCAGAACCAAGAATTGACAAGGGAGATTCATCTTAGGAGGCAACGACATGAGACATATGGGGAAGAACAAGACCAGAGCTATGGAGATGGAAGAAGTGTTGTACTTGAAAGTCAATTAAGGGGCACCACATCAAGAAGAGTGCCACATTTGGAGAGAGAGAGATCGACTAGATGAGGAAGGTTATGGATGAGATGAGGGAGAACATGAGAAGAACAAATCTTGTAGAGAATCTAGTTCACCGTACAAATTCCCCTTTCACGGCTTCCATTAATGGTCATCCCTTGCCTCCAAAATTCAAGATGCCTTCTTGGATTCATATGATGGAGCGCGTGACCCATTTGATCACATTGCTACTTTTAAGATTACAATGCACCTTCAGGGGGTCCCTGATGAAATTATATGTAGAGCCTTCCCTACCACCCTTAAAGGTCCGGCACGAGTGTGGTTCAGTAAAATACTCCCGAATTCGGTAAGTTCTTTTGAAGAGTTGAGCAAGTTGTTCGTTAATAACTTCATTAAGGGACAGAGACACAAGCGTTCTTCGTCCAGCCTATTGACCATAGAACAGGAGGAGAATGAAAGCTTGCGGTCCTTTATTACTCGCTTTAACAGGGAAGCCTTGATGGTAGACGAGGTGGATGATAAGCTACTACTGGCGGCCTTTCATAATGGGGTTAATTCTGATTTATTCATCCACAAGCTTTATGGGAAGGAGCTCCAATCCATGACTAAACTCGTCCATTCAGCCCAGAACTTTATGAATGTAGAAGACGCGATCATAGCCAAGAAGAGGAAAAGAGCTGAAAGAATGGAAGCAAACCCCATGCGCCACTCCGAGTAAGTCCCTCGTCCAAAAAAGGGACGGACGGAAGATAAAAAGGACCGGGATGGTAAGAGGGTTGGTCCTTCAGCACAGAGTCAACAATACACGCAACTAAACATACCTCTCGAGTAGGTCCTTATGCAAATCAAGGACGATCCTTCCTTGAAATGGCCAGAGAAAATGAAGGGAGATCCCAATAAGCGCAATAGAAACAAATATTGCCGCTTCCATAGAGACCATGGGCATGACACAGACGAATGTTATGACCTAAAATAGTAAATTGAAAATCTTATAAAACAAGGAAAGTTGAGAAATTTCCTTGGACGAGAGCATAAGGATGAGAAGTTGAAAGGGAAGGTAGAAGAGTCGTCGTGCCCCTCGCTTGGAGAGATGAGAGTTATTATAGGAGGAAGCTCAGCTAGTCAATCGTCCAAGTCCAGGAAGACGTATCTAAAAGTAGTGCAGAATGTTTAACTCTCTGGACAATCTCCAAGGACGACAACCATAAACGAGCAAGCAATCACATTCACGGACTCGGACACTGAAAGAGTTCACCACCCCCATGATGATGCCATTGTTACTACTTTGCTAATTGCTGATTATACAACTAGAAGGGTGTTGGTGGATAACGGAAGTTTAGCAGATATTTTATAT
This sequence comes from Quercus robur, assembly GCF_932294415.1. Lineage (NCBI taxonomy): Eukaryota > Viridiplantae > Streptophyta > Magnoliopsida > Fagales > Fagaceae > Quercus > Quercus robur. The sequence continues at coordinate 30,547,738 of NC_065544.1, forward strand.
TACCCTACCTTTTAGCAAATGAGGCTCGGACGAGACCAACTTCGTCCAGTAAACTCACCCTTGGTAGGATACGGTGGAATGAAGGTGCAGCTTGTAAGCACTGTCATACTACCTATCATGGTGGGGGCATACCCACAACAGGTAGCTAGGGACTTGAATTTCTTGGTAGTGGATTGTTCATCCTCCTATAATGCCATAACTGGAAGACCAACTTTAAATAGTTGGAAAGCAGTTACGTCTACTTACCACCTGTCAGTCAAATTTCCAACGGAGCATAGGATAGGACAGGTTCAGGGAGATTAGTTGGCAGCAAAAGAATGCTACCTGGCCATGTTGGCCATGGACGAGCAAGTTTAGACGATGAATATTGAAGAAAAGAGAATGGTGGTTGAGCCTATTGAAGTGTTGGAAGATATTTCTTTAGACGAGAAAAACCCTAAGAGGTGCACCAGGGTTGGAGCAAATTTAGAAGAGAGAATTAAGAAGGACCTTGTCTGTTTCTTGAGGAAAAGTATTGATGTATTTGCTTGGAGTCATGAGGACATATCGGGTATAGACCCTAGTGTCATTACCCACCGTCTAAATGTATATCCTTCCTTTAAGCCTGTACGACAGAAGAAAAGGGTGTTTGCTCCTAAGAGAGACAATGCTATCAAAGAAGAAGTGCAGAAGTTGACCGTAGCGAAGTTCGTTTGAGAAGTTTATTATCCAGACTGGCTGGCCAATGTAGTAATGGTAAAAAAGGCAAATGGTAAATGGAGAATGTGTGTAGATTTCACTGATCTGAATAAGGCTTGCCCTAAGGATAGCTATTCGTTGCCTCGCATTGATCAGTTGGTAGATTCCACTGCGGGACACAAGCTGCTTGGCTTTATGGATGCTTTCTTCGGATACAATCAGATAAGGATGGACAATACAGATTAAGAAAAAACATCTTTTGTCATAAGCCAAGGCTTATTCTGTTATAAGGTGATGCCCTTCGGTTTAAAGAACGTTGGGGCAACATATTAGAGGCTGGTTAACCACATGTTTCGTTCGTAAATTGGGTGGAATGTAGAAGTCTACGTAGATGACATGCTGGTGAAAATTCAGGACGAGGGAAAGCATCTGGACGACCTGCAGGAAACATTTAACACACTCAGGTAGTATAACATGAGGTTGAACCCTAGCAATTGCTTTCGGGTGTCATCCGGGAAATTCCTAGGGTTCATGGTTTCACATAGGGGGATTGAAGCAAATCCAAACAAGATCCAGGCGATACTGAACATGGAACCTCCACGGAATATCAAAGAAGTCCAGTTTCTTACCGGATGAGTTGCTGCCCTCAACAGGTTTGTCTCTAAAGCTACTGATAAATGTTTGCCATTTTTTAAGGTACTTAAAAAGGCATTTGAATGGGCGGACGAGTGTCAAAAAGCCTTCCAGGACTTGAAAATCTACCTCACTATGGCTCCTCTACTAAGTCCATCCGTGTTGGGAGAGGAGTTGTATTTGTACTTAGCAGTTACCCCACATGCCGTTAGTTCAGCATTGATAAGGGAGGAAGGAAGAATGCAAAAACCCGTGTACTATACAAGCAGAGCACTAAGGGGAGCGGAAGGACAATATCCGCTAATAGAGAAGTTGGCTTTTGCATTGATAACGGCTTCCAGGAAGCTAAGGCATTACTTTCAAGCTCATGTCATCAATGTCATGACCGACCATCCACTCAAGAAAGCAATGAACAAGCTAGAAGTTGCAGGACAACTGATCCAATGGGCTGTCGAGCTTAATGAATTTGATATCAGATATCAACGAAGGCATGCAATAAAAGCTCAAACCCTGGTAGATTTCATTGCAGAGTTCACTCCAAGTTATGAAGACTTAAGCGAGGTGGAGAATAGAAAGAAATGGATCGTCCATGTGGATGGCTCATCAACACAATTTGCAGGAGGAATAGGAGTTGTTTTGCTGTCCCCAGAAGAAGATAAATTGAAGCACAAGGTTCGTCTACAGTATGAAACAACCAATAATGAAGCTGAGTATGAAGCCCTTCTTAAAGGATAAGAGTTGGCTAAATCTGTAGAAGCAGAAATGATACTCGTCCTCGGAGACTCTTAGCTAGTCATAGGCCAAGTAAATGGGACATGTGAAGCCAAAGAAGAACGAATGAAGAAGTATCTTAATAAGGTGGTACACCTTGTAAAGAAGTTAAGGAAGCCGATTTCATTCAGATCCCAAGAGAAGAAAATATGGAGGCAGATACTTTAGCAAAAGAAGCCTTAGCAAGTGAAGGACTGGACGAGTTTGATGAAATTCAATACTTGCCCAGCATAGACTTTCTAGAGTTGTATCAGATAGAGGCTGAAGAAAATTGGATAACTCTAATAATATCATACTTGAAGGACGGAAAACTTCCAAAAGGAAAAGACGAGGCCAGGAAGCTTAGAGTCAGATCAGCCAGATACGTCCTCATGAACTAGGTGCTATACAAGAGGGGTTTTTCACAACCTTATTTGAGGTGTTTAGCTCCGGACGAGGCCAACTATGTATTGAGGGAAGTTCATGAAGGAGCATGTGGCAACCACTCAGGAGCCAGATCACTTGTCCACAAAGTCATCCGCGCAGGTTACTACTGGCCAAACATGCAAGCTGATCCCAAGGCATATGTCAAGGTCTGTGATCAATGCCAACGATTTAGTAATGTCCCTAGACAACCATCAGAATATCTCACCCTGATGATGGCCCCATGGCCTTTTGCACAATGGGGGCTAGACATCTTGGGTCCCTTTCCACTTGGGACGAGGCAGATGAAATTTCTGGTGGTAGGTGTTGATTATTTCACCAAATGGGTAGAGGCAGAACCCTTAGCAAGTATCACGCAACAAAATGTCAAGAGTTTCGTCTGGAAGAACATTGTATGCAGGTTTGGGGTGCCTAGAGTATTAATGTCTGACAACAGACGACAATTTGATAATGCACTTTTCAGGGACTTTTGTGAACACTTCGGAATTCAAAATCATTATTCATCGCCCGCCCATCCACAAGCAAACAGCCAGGCTGAAGTTACAAATCGATTCTTGTTGAAAATCATCAAGACTCAGCTTGAGGGGGCAAAGGGGAGTATGGCAAGATGAGTTACCAGGTGTTCTATGGGCGTATAGAACGACGGTGAGAACCCCTACGGGGGAAACTCCTTTCAAGCTAGCCTATGAAAGCGAAGCAGTCATACCTGCAGAAGTGCACATGGCCAACCACAGGGTAACGATGTATCAAGATAAGAATAACGAAAAGCAACTCCGTTTAAACCTCGATCTAATAGATGAGGTAAGGACAGATGCAGAACATAGGACGGCAAGGTATAAAAACCTAATGGCTAGGCAGTATGATGCAATGGTGAAGCCGAGGCGATTCAACATAGGAGACCTTGTCCTGAAAAAGGTTTCTTTGGCAACCAAGAACCCGGCTCATGGGAAACTGGGGCCTAATTGAAAAGGACCCTACAGAGTTATCAACTATAAAAGGCAAGGATCCTACTACTTGGAGGCCCTGGATGGGAGAAAATTGGAGCATCCTTGGAATGTTGAGCACCTGAGGAGGTACTATCAGTAGAAGTGCTAGCCTGGATGAGTGTTACTATGGATGAGCTTGGAGCTTGTTTGTCTATTTATGTTCTACTTATGTTTAATAATGCTACTACTTTATTATTTATGTTGTGGTTATGAACAAAGTTATGGATTTGTTTGTACTTGTTAAACCCCCTAGAAGGCATTTGCTTCTAAGTATATGCCTCGTTTGTGAACAATATTTATGACATGTACATAATGTTGTGTGAATCTTAGTTTCTATGCTATTTTTCGTTCAAATTAATTCATAAGAAGGCTGAAAAGCCCAAGACGAGCAAATTCTCTGGACGCGGAGATATAACGTCAATAAGCTTTCCTAAGGGCAAAGCAAAGCAAAGCAAGGCATGCTCGTCCAAGTAAAGGACGAGGTAAAACCTTGGCTTCCTTGAGCAAAACACAACAAGTTCAAAGGATGTTCGTCAGTATAACGGACGAGGTAAAGCGTAATGCATGTCCAACCCATGGATGAGGAAATGCATAAGCAAGTATTTAACTTATTGATTAAGATGCCTACTAAAACAGTCCAATTTATGGACGAGTGAAAAGTTGTGTCTTATCTTCATTAAAGGTGAAAACCAGCTAAGTCCAAGGACGAGTAATGCTGATAATTATTATTTCACAAATGAATTACACTTGGTGAAATTCAAAATAAAAAATATAAATGAACAATGGACGAGCTGAGCTTGAAATCTATTGTTTATAAAAATAAAGCTTTCGTTCATATCATGATAAAAGAAAAATAACATTCATTCAGATTGTTTAAGGGCGGACAACCAACGTCCAAACACCCTTACGAAAGTAAAGCCAAGTGTTGATAGCTCATCCTAAAATATGGACGAGCTTAGTGTACTTTAGTTACATTAAAAAGGTCCCAAAACCAAGGACCAAACAAAAATCAAAAGGAAAAAGAAAACACAAAGGATAATCAAAAGATTTAAGCAGGGGGGGCATTAATGTTGGGGTCGTCCTGGGTCAGCTGAGTGGTAGCATCGTCCTCCACATTAACATCCTCGAAGTTGGCCTGAAGAAGAGAACTAGTTGCAGCAACAAGGTTAAGCTTGATGGAGCTAAAGTCCACTTCAGGGAAGTTTTCCATAGTATCCATTCTAAAATCTTCAAAGCCTATTGCGTAGTGTTCACCTAGACGATCAGTATATTCTTTGGACGCCTTGAACTCAGCAACTGCATCTTCTTTTGCCTGGGAGAGAAGAGAACTCAACTCGTCATTCTTTTTATGTAACTGATCAAGACGAGTATCTTTCTCAGCTATATTGGTTCTCAACTCTCCAATCAAATTTTGCTGCTCCGCTACTTCCTCCTTAGCTTTGGCAGCCACCTTAGCCCATTTCTTACATTCGTCCCTTATCTCTTGAATTCTCGTCTCCAGCAAGATCCTTGTCTTATCCAATTCATTGGCTTGCCTGGATGCTGCAATGAATTTTGACATGCCCTATAAAAAGACAGATCCAAAAACTGCTGGTCAGATGAAGAAAAATTATGGGATAATAAGGACAAGACAAAAAGTACAGTCAACACACCTTAAAAAGATCATGAACACCTAAGTGCTCAAAATCCTTTAGGGACATGTCATAACAAGTAGTTATGTCCTCGTCCTTCACAGCTTCTCCAAAACGTTCCCAAGCCAAGTCTTCATTTTCAATAATATTTGTGGGAACCTTGGGAGGAAGTTGGGACGAAGCAAGTGCAGTCGTCCTGGGCAGAGAAGCCTTGGATGGGGTAGTCTCAACTGGAGTGGACGAGTCAACATCAACTATATGGACGGGAGGCTGGGATTGAGGAAGCTTAGGTTTAACCACTTGGGATGACCCACACTTAACCCTTTTCTCTCGACGACTATCTCGTTGGCTAGGAAGACTTCCCAAATCAATGTTCTTTGACAGGGATTTCCTTTTCTCCCCAGCCGACGGACGAGTCCAGGGTTGGGCCTCAAGACGCCCCTCCTCGCCCATAATATCCTTTCCTTTGTTTTCTTTCATTGTTGCCGTTCCTAAAAAAATAAATAAATAAATAACTAAAGCAGAACATAAATATTGTAGTATTTATCTAAAGTTCAAAAACTTACTTCTTCATACTGTGATCTCGTGTGCAAGTGCTTTGTCGGACGGATTAGGGCCTAATCCCCACTTGGCAAGACGTCTGACCGTGACCAAGGAATGGAAGCTCCTATCCACGTGTAGACAAGCCCTGTGAACACAGTCTTGATAAAACTTACTCAAAGACGGTCGTTCAATAGTTGTAAACAAACAAGTAAGAAAAAGTTAGAATATGAAAGAAAGAGAACAAAATGAAGAAAAAAGGGGAGGGACTTACCTTCAGGACGAAGGTTCCCTAGATCCCCAGTGCAACGACCAAAGACGTCCCGGCCAACGTCCATAGGATTCCCAGCCCAGAAACCGAAGACGAAGAAATATTCCTTCTTCCAATTTCTATCAGACGAGGCCAAAGACTTAATCAATCTACAATCTGTACCCCTAGCTGTGAATTGGTAGAAGCCAAGGGACTGATGTATTTCTAAGGGTTTGTAACAATAGAGGAACTCGTCCACGGTAAGAGGACGGTCCCTCCCAAATACTTCCCTCCATAAAATTTGCATGGAGACAATTAATCTCCATGCATTAGGATTGAATTGACATACTCCTAAACCTAACCTAACTAACAATTCCTTAGCAAAAGCGTTCAAAGGTAACCTTAAGCCCCCCAAAAAATAAGCCTCATAGACGCCTATTTTGAAGTGGGGGTTGCAGCACCATTCTCCACGGATTGGCAACCTAGGGTTAAGCTCGTCCGGAATTTGATACCATTTCCTAATATTGTTGAGTCTTTGTTCATCTGTCTTAGAAGGGATGTCTATTGCATAGCTATAGATGGTGATCTTAGCCTCGTCCAAAGGACTAGACGAAGGGATGTTGGACGAAGTACCAGCTTGAGACCCTGAAGCCTTCCTAATTTGTTCTTGTATGACTTCTAAAGGAAAACCTAGGACACCAAAAGTATACCCCTCGTCTGTGGAGCTTCCCCCATTACTGCTATGGCTAGTGCTATTGTTAGAACTATTATAACTAGTTGAGTCACGGTACTCGTCTATAGCTTGTTCCGTACTATTAATAGACGAAGAAACAGACATTTTTTCTGAAAAATTAAGGGAAACCTAAAGACGAGAAAGGAAAGAATACCTGGCTCTGAGACGAAAGGAAGCTACGGACGCGAAGGAACTTCTAGACGAGACTCTAGACGAGAAGTGTCTGGGAAGAAAAATTTTAGAAATGTGAAGGGTAGAGGAGGAATTCCACTATTTATAGACAACTGACCTGGGCATTTGAAACAACACAACCAACCAGGATATGACACACGGCTTACCCTTTGAAAAAATAAATCGACGAGACTGGCCATCAGTAAAATTAGGACACGTGGCACATACAATTGTAGCCATTAAATACACACGTCCAGGGAAATAGTGCCAAACTACACATCCTTTAGATGATCCATGTGACTACACACCCTTTAGACGATCCATGTGGACGAGGGGGCAACTAATGGTGTTATAAAAAAACACGAACTCCTAAGCTCGTCCATATGGCTCATCTCAAGGAAATGATGGGTGACATATGGCTTGTTCGTCTAAGGTAAGCTTGACTGTCCACAACGTCAATTGGACGAGCTTCATTCGTCCTGAACATGTTGTGGTTGTTCCTGTTTTCCTGTCAAGCTACAAACCACTCCCCCAATCAATGGTTATGAAAGTCAGACCCCAAAAATGTAACTTCCTTGGTGGTTAGGGAAGTTAACTCCAAATCCTTCGAACTCTACAACAGTAGGAGAGGTAATTGCCTCTGACAAGCACTATATAAGAGTTCTTCTACGAGAAGGTAAGACATTCAGACATTATTTTCCATACAACTTGGAATTCTGAGAATACTAACTTTACCATCGAAGGATTCTTGACCGGTCTTCCTCGATCTCCTCTGACGTTGTGTTCATCTTTTCAGGATATTCCAAGTAACATAGATCAATGCTCAAAACATTCAGCCTTACTGATTTCCTTGTGTTCATCACAAGTGTTTACTAAAAATTTTTAAATTGTCAACAATCTTTAGATTGGATTTTTTGCATAACTTGCTAATCGTATAGTCACCCTATTTCCAACCTTGGACACCACAATAAACACACAACTATGATTAAGTTGTAGATGTTTCCTAAGAACAATTAGAGAGCACATAAGGTTATACATCTTCGGTTTTATAGTATATATAAATAATAAAAATATAAACATCAAGAAAGTGGCCTTAACTATGTTATTTTACCAAGAGGTATGCCCCTGAATGTAATGAAAGCTACCATGGGAGATACGTAGGAAGTTAATTAGTATACCAATTAAGTGTGGAAGAAACCAAGATAAATCTAGCTAATTTTTTTTTTCTTTTTTTTTTTTTTGTGAACAAAAGTAATTATTGTGGTTGGGCTAATTTCTTGGGATGCTTTTTTTTTTTTTTTTTTTTGGTTTTAAATTTTAGATCTAAATTTTTTAATAACTTTAAAAAAATTACTATTGTGATGAGCAGTTATTAGTAAGTAAAAAAGTAAATTTATTGCTGGGCTCAAATGTAAAATTATGGTCAAATGTGATATTGGTACTGCCTACTGTGACAATTGAATTATCAATTGTAAGAAAAAAAAAAAGTACCACCGAATTTGACAAAAATACGGTCAGAAGTGATGTTGGTACTGCCCAATGTAATAATAGAACTGTCAAATTTGAGAATAAAAAATAGGGTGCCACTGAATGTGACAAAAATAGAGTCAGATGTGATGTTGGTACTACTTAATGTGACAATGGAACCATCAAATTTGAGAAAAAATAAATGAACCATTATATGTGATAGAAGAATTGTCAAATTTGATATTGGAACTACATAATGTGATAATAGGACCATCAAATTTGAGAAATAAATAAAAGAACCACTAAATGTAACAAAAGAACTATCAAATGTGATGTTGAAACTGTACAATGTGACGATGGAACCGTCAAATGTGAGAAAAAAATAAGGGAATTATCGAATGTGACTAAAGAACTGTCAAATGTGGTGTTGCACATGTGAGGATGGAAGCGTCAAATGTGAGAAGAAAGTAAGAAAACCCCCAAATGTGACGAAAGAACTATCACATGTAATATTGGAACTCCACAATGTGAGGATGAAACTGTCAAATGTGAGAAAAAAATAAGGGAACCACCAAATGTGACAAAAGAACAGTCACATGTGATGTTGGAACTGCCAAATGTGAGAAAAAAGTAAGGGAACTACCCAATGTGACAAAAGAACTGTCATCTGTGACAAAAATAAAGCAGATGTGATGTTGGTACTGATTAATATGACAATGGAACCATCAAATTTGAGAAAAAAAAAAATAAAGGAATCACTATATGTGACAAAAAAACTGTCAAATGTAATATTGGAACTGCACAATATAATAATGGAATCGTCAAATGTGAGGAAAAAAAAATAAGGGAACCACCAAATGTGACAAAAGAATTGTTAAATGTGATATTGGAACTGTACAACGTGAGGATAGAACCGTCAAATGTGAGGAAAAAAAAGTAAGGGAACCACCAAATGTGTCAAAAGAACTGTCACATGTGATATTAGAACTGCACAATGTGATGATGGACAATGGACAATGGAACCATCAAATTTGAGAAAAAATAAATGAACCATTATATGTGATAGAAGAATTGTCAAATTTGATATTGGAACTACATAATGTGATAATAGAACCATCAAATTTGAGAAATAAATAAAAGAACCACTAAATGTAACAAAAGAACTATCAAATGTGATGTTGAAACTGTACAATGTGACGATGGAACCGTCAAATGTGAGAAAAAAATAAGGGAATTATCGAATGTGACTAAAGAACTGTCAAATGTGGTGTTGCACATGTGAGGATGGAAGCATCAAATGTGAGAAGAAAGTAAGAAAACCCCCAAATGTGACGAAAGAACTATCACATGTAATATTGGAATTCCACAATGTGAGGATGAAACTGTCAAATGTGAGAAAAAAATAAGGGAACCACCAAATGTGATAAAAGAACAGTCATATGTGATGTTAGAACTGCCAAATGTGAGAAAAAAGTAAGGGAACTACCCAATGTGACAAAAGAACTGTCATCTGTGACAAAAATAGAGCAGATGTGATGTTGGTATTGATTAATATGACAATGGAACCATCAAATTTGAGAAAAAAAAAAATAAAGGAACCACTATATGTGACAAAAAAATTGTCAAATGTGATATTGGAACTGCACAATGTAATAATGGAATCATCAAATGTGAGGAAAAAAAAATAAGGGAACCACCAAATGTAACAAAAGAATTGTTAAATGTGATATTGGAACTGCACAACGTGAGGATAGAACCGTCAAATGTGAGGAAAAAAAAGTAAGGGAACCACCAAATGTGTCAAAAGAACTGTCACATGTGATATTGCAACTGCACAATGTGATGATGGAACTATCAAATGTGAGAAAAAAAAATAAGGAAATCACCAAATGTGAGAAAAAAACTGTCACATGTGATGTTGGAATTACACAATGTGAAGATAGAACCATCAAATGTGAGAAAAAAGTAAGGGAAACACTAAATGTGACAAAAGAACTATCAAATGTGATGTTGGAACTGCATAATATGACGATGGAACTGTCAAATGTGAGAAAAAAAAAAGGGAACCACTGAATGTGATAAAAGAACTGTCACATGTGATGTTGGAACTACACAATGTGAGGATGAAACCATCAAATGTGAGAAAAAAAAGTAAGGGAACTACCAAATGTGAGAAAAGAATTGTCACATGTGATATTGGAACTGCACAATGTAACAATGGAACTGTCAAATGTGAGAAAAAAAAAAGGGAACCACTGAATGTGACAAAAGAACTGTCACATGTGATGTTGGAACTGCACAATGTGAGGATGAAACCATCAAATGTGAGAAATAAAATTAAGGGAACCACCAAATGTGAGAAAAGAACTCTCACATATGATATTGGAACTGCACAATGTGAAGATGGAACCGCTAAATGTGAGAAAAAAGTAAGGGAATCACTAAATGTAACAAAAGAATTGTTACATGTGATGTTGAAACTGCACAATGTGAAGATGAAATTGTCAAATATGAGAAAAAAATAAGGGAATCACCAAATGTGAGAAAGAACTGTCACATGTAATATTGGAATTGCACAATGTGAAAATAAAACCATCAACTGTGAGAAAAAAGTAAGGGAACCACTAAATGTGACAAAAGAACTGTCACATGTGATGTTGGAACTGCATAATGTGACAATAAAACCGTCAAATGTGAGAAAAAAAAAAAAAGGAAACCACCAAATGTGATAAAACAATTGTCATATGTGATGTTAGAATTGCACAACGTGAGGATGAAATCATCAAATGTGAGAAAAAAGTAAGGGGACCACCAAATATGAGAAAAGAACTGTCACATGTGATTTTGAAACTGCACAATGTGAAGATGAAACCGTCAAATATGAGAAAAAAAGTAAGGGAACCACCAAATGTGAGAAAAAAACTATCACATATGATGTTAAAACTGCATAATATGAGGATGAAATTGTCAAATGTGAGAAAAAAAATAAGGGAACTACCAAATGTGACAAAAAAATTGTCACATGTGATGTTGGAATTGCACAATGTGAGGATGAAACCATCAAATGTGGAGATGAAACCATCAAATGTGGAAAAAAAAAATGAAGAAGAAGAAGAAGAAGAAGAAGAAGTAAGGGAACCACCAAATGTGAGAAAAGAACTATCACATATAATGTTGAAATTGCACAATGTGAGGATAGAACCGTCAAATGTGAGAAAAAAGTAATCTGGTATAGTAGGTAACTTACTAGTGGGTACTGTACCCCCAGTTTTTAGGGGGTACCGTAGAATTACCTTATATATATATATATATATATATATATATATATATTAATAAGTAAAATTTAGAGAAAATCCAATTAGATTCTACAATTGAAGTCTAGTTTTATTTCTTAACTAAATTGTAGCTCCATGCATATGTATGGATACACTTAAAAATATATACAATAAGATGCATAATATAATTCCTATATATAATTTAAATACTATTGATAGTTATTTTTATATTTTATTAACTCTTAAAAAAATTTTGTAAGGATATTATTATGTATAAAATATAAATTGTTCTTTTGTTTTTATTATTGTGAAGTACCTTTTTTTTTTTATTTTTTTTTTTACAATTCATTTATTATAAACTCTTTGGTTTTTGTACTTAATAACTCACTTGGATGAATATTTATGATGTGGTTCCACATTTGATTTTAAAATTAAAAAATATAACTTTTTAAGAATAAATAATTTAGGACATATGACACAAAATTGGAACTCTAATTTGGAATTTTAATTTGAGTTTCTTTCAAATTTACCTATTATTTATATATATATATATATTGGAGCCAAACATGGGACCACATTATAAATATTTATATCAATAGTATATATATATTGGAGCCAAATATGAGACCACATTATAAATATTTATATCAATAGTATTTAAATTATATATATAGGAATTATACTATACTTATTAATTTGTATATTTTAAATATATTCATGCATATGCATTGGGTTACAGTTAGTTATAAATAAATATTGATGCTTTTTTTTTTCTTTGAAAGCTTTTTTTTTTTTGGGTAACAGCTAGAATATATATCCAGGAAGAGCTTGTGTACAGTATCTCGTTGCACTAGACATTGTACTGAAGCCGTGTACTATATATCTGATCCCATATATTAGTGTATAGGAGTGTTGGACCAAATAAAAGTTCACGCCCCATTTTAACTCGTAAACAATGTTCCAATATGTGGCTTCTGTTCTTTGTCTCCTACCACTGCAAAGATAAAACAAAGATTTAGTAGCTCACAAGGGCGAAAAAAGAAATATGTTGAGAGAGGAACACAAATCTGAAACAATCTATTAGAGCCAAACTTGAAGGGGAATGAAGAAGAAGGGTCTGAAGCACGACAAATTTAAAGTTGTTTCAAGTAAAGCTTTTTTAAACAAATCACTTTTTTATGCCTTAATTGGAGAGACTGGGAAAGTTTCCATATGAGTACAAAAAATCTGAGTATGAAGCTTATTATTATTATTATTATTATTATTATTGTTATTATTTTTGGGTCTTTTGATTTTAGTTTTGTTTTATTGAGAGAGGGATTTCCGTTTATGTACTGGAGATTATGAATTGTACACTCTATTACTCTAAAGACTCCCACACAAAGAAAACAAACAGTCAAAAACAAAACCCGCGAAGAGAATGCTCATTATTATTTTCTAATGTTTTTTCTTTGATAAAAAATTATTTTTAATTTATGATAGATTTTGACTTCTACACTCTAATAAAACTCCCACACATAGAAAACAAAAGGGTGAACATAGCCCGCAAAAGTTTTTTTTTTCTTTGATAAAAAATTATTTTTTATGTATTGACTAGTATGTAAAGCTTAATTAATACATCAAGGGTAAAAATAGATCCTTATTAATCCAAATTTAGGGTTTTTTTTTTTTTTTTTTTTTTTTTGGGAGTCTTAGATGATTGCCTAACTGGCCTAGTGGAAGAGCCACCACTATGATGTAAAAAAAAAAAAAAATTTGGGGAATTATTGATAAAGTGGTGGGGAGGACAATTGCTCCCCTGCGATCCTAATGGCTAATAAGGAGTTAGCTTATGCATTCATTTTTCTCCAAAATGAAAATTTGTTTCATTTTGAAGAGAAATGAAACAAATTTTCCTCTCAAGTGTCTAGCTTTTGGGGTTGATGATGAACATCTACCATGGAAGGTTAGAACTTGTGCTGCAGATTGCTAATAAGGAGCTAGCTTATGCATCTCCACACAACACTTTCTAGGCCTATGATCCATAGAACTATAATAAGCTATACTTGATATTATTTTCTTGCTCATTGTTGAGGTATAAATTTTTGGGCCTTAACTTCAGTAGCCCACTCACAAAATACCCACGTGAGCCCAGACATTATTTTAAACCCACATAAATATTCCCCATATATATATATTACCCAAATATTCTCCATGTTATTGGGCCTTCACAAATACTCCATACACAAGCCCATAAATCGCCTTAGGCCCTCTTACAAATATTACCCATTATAGCCTACATATTATCCAACTTGGGTTTTCACAAAAATACTCACCATATTGTTACCATATTGAGCCACAAAATTATACCATCTCTATAAAAAGCCTAAAAACACTTACCTTGTAGGAAAATCCAAAAAGCCCAACAAAACCCTCTACAAAGCCCATTGCTACATGGCATCCTTACAAAACTCGTTGCTACACGGTATCCTAAAGCCCGTTGCTACACGACATCTTACAAAGCCCGTTGCTACACAACACTCTTACAAAGCCCGTTGCTATACGGCACCCTAAAGCCTGTTGCTACACGGCACCCTTACAAAGCCCGTTGCTACACGGCACCCTAAAACTCGTTGCTACACGACACTCATATAAAGCCCGTTGCTACACGGCACCCTAAAACCTGTTGCTACACGTCACTCTTACAAAGCCCAAGTACTAATTTGGCACTATTTCATAAAGCCCAAATATTAATTTGGCACCTATTTTACAAAGCTCAAATACTAATTTGTACTATTCTACAAAACCCAAATACTAATTTGGCACTAGTTCACAAAAGCCCAAATACTAATTTGGCACTATTTCATAAAGCCCAAATATTAATTTGGCACTTATTTTATAAAGCCCAAATATTAATTTGGCACTATTTCATAAAGCCCAAATGCTATTTTGGCACTTATTTCACAAAGCTCAAATGTTATTTTGGCAACTATTTCATAAAACCCAAATGCTATTTTGGCACATATTTACAAAATTCAAATATTATTTTGACATTTGTTTCACATATACTAAATCCCACATTCATGGGAAATATAATTATTCATCCCTTAAGAAATACCTCTCTTACAAGATTTATAAAAGCCCATGAATATCACCTATGGCAAAACTATTCATTTTATAGGAACAACCAAGCCCAAGGAAGTTTAATTACAAAGCCCAGCTGGGCCAGCCCAGCTCATACACAAATTCCAGCAGTAAGAGGTCACGTGAGCTAACCAGCCAAAATCCAGCACAACTAAACAGCTGGAGCCCATTCCCATCAAGTCCCAACTTGTCCAATCAAACCAGAAGAGGACACGTGTCCATCAGGGGTTAAACCTTTCCTCCACAAGCTGAAATTCCATAATTTCTCATGTGACATAATGTTGAAAGTGATGTGACAGAAAGCTGGGAAGCTTCAGCCAGCTGTCACTTCTTTCTTCTCCAATCCATTCAGTCAAGAACCAAGAGTGGCCATGACCAGGCCATCAAAGCTCCCGAAACAACTTGAAATTAATTCATTTTCATACTAAAAATGTGTATTCTCTGGTTCATGGACCAAGCACATGAACCCTAAATGGGGAAATTTAAGGAAATGTGGTTTGGAGGGCACTAAAGGGATCTCAGCAGAGTTCCCAACAAGGGCTCCAAGATTGACATCTGGCTTGGGGTGATACAATTTGCCCTAGGGAGCTCTGATTCTAACTATAGCATAACCAAGATCATTAGCCTAAAGCATGCTCTAATCCCATCACCCAAGACCAATCAGCATTTAATGCTAAGTCAGAATCCCAACTGTTATTTCCTAAAACCGCAGGAACCTTCTAAAAGTTGAGCTTACCACTTTTAGCTAAAATCCTAGGAATGATTCTCTAAGGATTTTCTGAAGATTAAGAAAGATTTAGCAGAGATTATTTGCTAATTACCCCTTAAAAACCCAAATATAAATAGAACTCTCCATTAATGCTTCACCAACATACTAAATACACTAAGACAGACACCAGGAAAGACTTTTCCTTAACCTCTCTGTTTAAGCCTCCTCTAATCTCTGAAAGAATTGTTGAGTTCTTAGTTTCAAGCTTAGAAACTAAGTCCCCAGCTTCTAGCTCAAAAACACTTCTCATAATTCTACTCATAAACACTTATCTACCCCTAGCAGAAAGCTCCAGCAGCCTTACTATACACTCTCACTCATTACTCATACTACTCACAAATGACTCTCTCTACTCATTACTTACTATTATTCATGAGCATGTCTTGGCACCATAATGATCTTGTTGCGCTAGCTGGGCGTTTGGGGGCCTTTTTTGGATGCCCAGCCACGTGCGGTCCGTTGGAGGGATAATCTTACTAGGCCCAGGTTCTTTTTGGGGAGTTGCATCCGGAACTCAACATTGGGCCACGTGGTCCAATGGCTACCGGCGTATTTTTTAAGCCTATAAAATCATTAAAGCTAAAGTCTAAGAATCGCAATAATGGTTGAATAAATATGTAATATTCGTTTGATATGATTGTTTTGATTAGTAGTTGTAATAACAATTGGAATATAGTATTTATTCAGAAGTAAAGTAATCATGTACTTAATGATGTAAATTTAAAGATATGGAAGTAAAGTCACTTATCTTTGTATGGTTTATAGCCCAGCTGTGCAACATTAGTGAGCTGATAGGATTCTAGCAGAATACCAGCGGTAAAGGCTAGTTTATCATGCATTTAAATGAATTTAAGCCTTGGTTAATAGTTGTAATAGCAGTTGGAATAAAGAAATATGTATTTAAATGTGAAGTAATCATATACTCAATAATGTAAATTTAAAGATAAGGGAGCAAGGTCACTTATCTTTGATGGTTTGCAGCCCAGCTGTACAGCTTTTGTGAGCTGATGGGATTCCAGCAGAATGACCTCAGCGGTAGAGAGACAGTTTGCCATGATAACTTCGTGATTGAAGGGGAAAAATGGGTGCAACTAGAAGGAGAGAGAGTATGTCCAGCTGTGCGTAGGGGCTGGTTAAGCTTGCCCCTTTTATCATGCACTTAAATGAGTTTCCCCTTTGACAATTCTCTTTTAATTGTTGTGAAGTCATGAATAGAGTTGCCTTCCATGAGAAGGGCTTTTGTATGGAGTATATGTGCCTTCTAAGAGAAGGGTTTTATGTAAGAAGTAGTTGTGCCTTCTAAGAGAATGGCTTTTGTAAGAAGTAGTTGCGCCTTGTAAGAGAAGGGCTTTGATATAAGATCTTGGCGCCTTCTAGGAAAAGGGCTTTAGTAATAGAATTTCATGCCTTCCATGAGAAGGGTTTTTAGTATGAGTGTTTGGCATCTCTTGAGAAGTGTGGATATGGTAAAGACATAGATGTTTTGTGGGATGTAGTATTTGTAATATGTATGATTTATGAAGTATGAGAAATATGGAGGTTAAAAGATAGTAAAAATGTAAGATTATAACTGCTGGAGAAGTTGTAGAGATTGCTTTCCAAGAGGAAAGATTTTGTAAGAGAAGAGTATGGAGATGTGTTTATGGGCAGCAAGATATATGTATTTTCAGAATATGGAGAGAGAGATAATGAGTATATGAGAGTAATAGTATTGTAGTGTGCTTAGCAAAGTTGCTGGGATTTTCTGCTGGGATTGTACGAAGGCTTATGAAGGCATTTATCAACTAAGGGTTGAGGAGTTTAGTTCCTAATTTGGAAACTAAAAAACTCAGAAGCTATCATATCAAACGAATATTACATATTTATTCGACCATTATCGCGATTCTTAGACTTTGGCTTTAATGATTTTATAGGCTTAAAAAATACACTGGTAGTCGTTGGACCACGTGGCCCAATGTTGAGTTCCAAACGCAACTCCCCAAAAAGAACTCGGGCCTAGTAAGATTATCCCTCCAATAGACCACACGTGGCTGGACATCCGAAAAAGGCCCCCGAACAGTGGGATTTCTCTCTCTCCCTTCATCTTACACTAAGTTTTCCTCATTATTTGTTATAATGGAGCTCACGATATTTACTTATTCTTTTACTATTAATGGTTATGATGTAACTGTTACTATAGAATTTTTCCCTCATATTGTTGTATTAGAAGACTCTTCTCTAGAGCTAACGGATGATGAGTCTGAAAATGTAGACATTTTCCTTAGTTTGTGAACTAGCTAACAACTGGAGGTTTATCCTGTTTTATCTCATTTTACTGCTGGGACATTTTATTGCTAAGCCAATTTACTGCAGAAACAATTTACCGCTGGGCTATTTTCTGCAAAAACACTTTACTGCTGGGTTATTTCTTACAGTATGTTTTTTTTTAACCTTGCTGACGTGTCCGTTGTAGGGATTGTTTATGGGCTACTATTGTCAGTCCCAATCTAGGCCCAAGGCATAAAATATAGTGGATTTCTTGGATCTTCACCGATAGCCTTTGGGTCATGTATCAAGCCCATCATCGAGTTTTGGTTTAGACCCCCAACCTAACATAAATCTTATTTGTCGGAAAGGAAACTTTTTTGCCCCCGACGCTCATGATAACATAAAAGGGAAGTTTGAATACCTTGACCCTAACTAACTACGTTATGCTTGGTTAAGATACAAGAAAAGTGATGTCTATAGTACTGTTGGTGTGCTTGTTTATGTTGTTTTCTTTACTGAGAGGATAAGACTAAGAAATATGAATGCAAAAAGGATAGCAATTTCGCTCAATAGTTAATAATGTCATGAGGGATCATGTTCAAAATCAAATTGAAATGAACAAGGAATCAAAATCTTTTCGCTTTGTTCCTATACACTGTCTCATACCCAAAATCAGCTATGTGTAACTCTTCTGTTTCTCCTCTTATTATTATATAGCATAAAATCGTGTTTTATTATTATTATTTGCAGAGAAAAATAGTAGTGTTTTATTTAAACCATCGGAGTTGGACTTGGACCATGACCCACTACTCCATAAGTTAAGTCAATGACGAAAAAAATGAGGAAAGTAGATGAAGTCTACATAATTGTTCAAATGGTGCAAAGTTTAGCCATTATATGATATCAAAGGTTCATAGACTGGGAAAAAGCTCTCAGATCTCCCGGGGGTGATCGACAAATCAAAGGTGGAAACAATACCAGTAAGTATATATATATCACTGCAAAATCTTGTAAGTTTATTTGATTGCTTTCTCTTATTTAGTTTTTATTTTAAAAATTATATTTATCTTATTGATGATCAAAGATCTTATTCTCTTGTAAGGTTTCTACACTTAAGTTATTTAGGCCTGTTTGGATTAGGGGTGTTTTGAGTCACATGACTGGAAACTCATAACTGAGTTTGAGAATTATGTGGGACCCACACAATTTTAAGTGTTTGGCTTGATTTTCTTTCCCTGTTTTCATCACTCAAACTCAGTTTGGATTGAGTGAGAGTGATGAAAACCAGAAACACCAAATTGGTGTTTTTTGTTTCTGAGTTACGTAACTCAGTGGCATTATGGTAAATTTTCGAACTTTGTGGGGTCCATAAATTGTGTTTTGTCAAATCGGACCCACTCACCAACGGCATTTTCTCCTTCTTTCTTTCTTCTTCTTCTTTCCTTTTCTTTCTTTCTTTCTTTCTTCTTCAGACCCACTCCAACATTTTTTTTTTTCTTTGTCTTCTTTCTTTCCTTCTTCTTTAGACCCACTCCATCGTTTTTTTTTTTTTTTTTTTCTTTCCTTCTTCTTCATACCCACTTCTTTCATTCTTTCTTCTTCAGACCCAATCAACACTCCAAAGGTTTTTTTTTTTTTTTTTTGTTCTTCTTCTTCTTTCTTTTTCTTTCATTCTTTCTTCTTCAGACCCAATCCACAGACCCACTCCAACGTTTTTTTTTTTTTTTTTTTTTTTTTTTTTTTCATTCTTTCTTCTTCAGACCCACTCCACCATTTTCATACATGCATAAATTTATACCCAGAAACAAAAACCCACACCTCATTTTCATTATTTTGATTTTCAATCTAAGGATTCTTAGGTTTGGGTTTGGGTTTTCTGTGTTTGTGGTTATGGCTTGAAGCTTGTTCGCTTGGATTTTTTGGTGGAGGTTGTGGTTTTGGTTGAGGGCTGTTGGTGGGTTTGAATTTTTCATTTATTCGGGTTTTTTGGTGGAGGTTGTGGGTTTGTTTCTGGACTGTGTGTGTTGCATTGGGAGAAAATGTCTTGTGAGAGGTAAGAGAAATCCCCACGCGGGTACCAACCATAAGCAAACAGTGTGGTGTCAATGGGTGGGCTCCACCATTTTGGCAAAAAGTAGGCTTAAATTTTGAGTTATATGATTGAGTTATGTTGCCAAACAAGAATTTTGGAGTTTTTGATAGAAAGTGGAAACTGAGTTATGAGTTATAGGTTTTGAGTCTGAGTTATGAGTATTGAGTATTGAGTTATGAAAACTAAGTCATGGCTAAACCAAACGGGCCCTTAGTCATTTAGAAGCAAAATTTCAAAATTAGACATTGATCCTCACGCTCAAAAGAGGGAAGTGAAATTACGGTTTATTTAGATTGAAGTGTATTGAATTTTAGTTTTTTTTTTTTTTTTTTCATTTAAATATCATAAATGAAAAGTATCTCTCTTTTTATTGATGAAACTCATAGATAGATTTGAGCCTTAATAATAATTAACTAGGTATATATGCTTATTTCAAATTTAGAATATAAATATTTTTATTGAAACAGAATCTTCAAAATCCAAATCTATAAGATGTTAAACTTTATATTAATAACTCTGGTTCAAATCCATTAATGCTTAATTTTACTTTGTAGAAGGGAAAAGAAAGTCCCTTAATTTTAAATACTTAAATCAAATTGAAACCTTAGAAGGAGAGATTTATAATTTTAAATTCCTAATGGTTAGTTTGGATTGAGGGGGAAAGAGGGGCAATAGAATAGTCTCAATAGATTGTTTGAATTTTCACCCTAATTTGAAAAGAAAAAAATAAAGCATTTTTGTCTAACCACTTTTTCTACACACCCTCCAATAACCTCTATATCCCTTTTATATTTTATTAAAATAGTTTTTTTTATTCTTTTTTAATTCATTTTTATTTTATTTTATGGTTCTCCCCAAAAATTGTTTCCCTCAAAATTATCTCCACACACACACACAAATCACAATCATCATCACCATCACATCAGCAATGTCAAAGCCATTGTTGTGCTCGTCCCCGTTCTCATCCTCTCTATCACCACACTTGCTCTCATCCACTCCACCACCGCATTCATCATTGAGGCCACAAACATAGAGAAATTTTCTCTTGGTGAGGAGAGAATAGAAAAGAGTCTTTGGAGCTGCATTTTATCGTTTCACTCTTAAAATTTTGGAGAAAATATTTATTTAAAGAGTCTGTTGTAGATACTTTAAGTTAAAATGGAACCTTATCATCATATTCATTATCAATCATGTCTAACTATTTAATTTATATTATTCGGAAAATGCTAACTATTTTATAAAGTCTCACATCTCAGCCGCTGCGCCCACCCCCACCCCCCGCCCCCCGGCTGGAATTTTTTTTTTTTTTTTAAGAAAAAAAAATTCCTATTTTGAAGATGTATTTTTTTGGTTTCCCAGCAACTAGAGTAGTTGCATTTGATCTCTTGTTTTTGTTTCCTTATTTTTTAAGTTGTTTCTATTTCTTCCATATGTTGTATTCAAATTTCGGGATCTAAATGAGACAAGAAAGGGTTACGGTGGCTTGCATGTTTGATAATGAAAGAAAGAGAAAGATCATTCTTGCAAAATGGAAGCATCTTATTAGAGAATCTGATTTCTTCTTGTAATGGTATTTATAATCCTATTCGCAATTTCTCAATTGAGGAGATCAACATAGATACAAACAACTTTGATCGGTGTCACATCATACAAAAGTATTCACTTTTTCTAGAACGTGGGTTTAGAGTTGATGAGGTTGAACTTTATGGAGAAGATGATAATTATGCCTTTTATGTTTTGTATAGAGGTTGTCTAGATGACCGCCCAATTATTGTTAAGAAGTTTAAAGGGTTAGTCGGAGAAGATGAACTTAGGTCTCTTGCTATTCGTGATATGGTCATTACAACCCAAATGAGCAAGCACAAGAATGTTTTGAAACTGTTAGGCTATTGTTTAGAGTTCCCGGTACCTGTTCTATTTCTTGAAAATGCAAAAAATGGAGCTCTAAATGATCAAGGAGGTTTTGGGGCTAACGAATATCTACCATGGATGATTAGGGTACAGGTTGCAAAGGAGCTTGCCAATGCACTTACATATCTCCACACTGCACTTTCTAGGCCTATCATCCACAGGGATATAAGAGACCCAACAGTGTTTTCTTGGACCATGACTTTGTTCCTAAATTTAGCAACTTCTCACTTGCCATCACAGATCACAATCCCTCCTGACCAATCTCATTCTATAGATACTGTGAAGGGGGATTTGTGGCATCTTGATCCTACATATAGATATTCACGCTCTGTTACGCAAAAAAGTAATGTTTATAGCTTCGGTGTGTTTCTACTTGTTCTCTTAGCTGGAGAGAGGCCTATGTATGACACAATTGAAAAATATGAGAGACATCCTGTTCTAAATGATAAATTAACTGAAATTGTGGATCCTAAACTTTCTAGCGAGGGAGGAGAAGATGGAAAAGCGCAACAAATTGGATCTTTTCTAAAACTAGCATCGGCATGCAGCCAAAAGAAAAGTGAAGCAAGGCCGGATATGATCGATGTAGCAAAAGAACTCATGCAGATTGAGAAATCCTTGTGATTTTTCCTTGTTATCATCAGAAAATAGTCATGATTCAACATTGGCACCAATTTCATAGTGTAAAATTATATTATTTTGGTTTAAATATGCTTTTAGCTATCAACTTTTTGTTTTAACTTAAATATGTTTTCGGTCCTCAACTTTTAAGAATGGCTTCATTTTGGCCCTCACAAAATTGTTAATTTCATTTGGAAAAATTAAACGAATACTCTAAAGATTTTGGTGTAGAAAATATTTTTAGGAACTTTTTATGGGAAAAAAAAAATTGTGGCTTTTTATGTTTCCTATAAAAGTAGTATTGAATTTTTTTTTAAAATTTTCCATTAACAAAAACTAGACCTATTTCATTTTAGTCCTCACTAACTCGTATGCCAATTAATTACAACTGAAATTGAAAAGTCACGAGGACAGCTTAAATGAAAAAAAAAAAAAAAAAAATCATATAAAAAAGCCACATATTCCTTCCTTATTACTTGGTACTTCCCTTCTTTGTTGAGGTAAAATGGACACACAAACTAAAATAAGTACAAACAAGTTTACATGAAAAAAAAGGGGATAAAACTCTTTTTCGTCTATACATTTTTACACGATTCTCATTTTGGCCCCAACTTTTTTTTTTTACCGCTTTTAGTCCCTATCTTGAAAAATGCGTCTTGTTTTAGTCTCTGATGTTACATCAGAGACGGATATTGCACAGCTGGCAAACGAAAAAAATTAAAAATATTAAAATAATACCCACAAATGCCACATCATTTTTTAAAAACAAAAAATTAATTTGTAAATTTTAACTAAATGAAAAAAAAAAGGGGAAAAAACTGAAATAAAAATAAAAACCTAAGAAAATTCAAAAACCCAAAATGTGAGAAAACTGAAGGGTATGGATCTTAGTGGTTGTTTGTGGCTCGATAGTGGGTTTGGGTATGAATCTCAATGGTTTGGGTATGGAGGTTTGGTAGTGACAGTGGTATAAATTTTTTGGGTTTGTTCTTGTTCTCCTTCTCCTTTTGGGTTTTGAATTTTCTTACTTTTCTGGGTTTTTATTTTTATTTCAGTTTTTTCCTTTTTTTTTTTTTTTTTTTTTTTTTTTTTTTTTTTTCATTTAGTTAAAATTTACACAAAACATCAAACGCAAAAATCAAACCTAGATTTTTGGAACATAGGTTTGAATTTAATTTTTTGGGTTTTAAATTTGTTGGGTTTGAAATTTGTTGTTTTACTGGGTTTGGTTTTTATTTCTGTTTTTAATTTTTTTATTTAGTTAAAATTAATAAATTAATTTTTTTAATTTAGAGGCTAACGTGGAAAGCCACGTGGACACAGGGTGCATTATTTTAATATTTTTAATTTTTTCTGTTTGCCAGCTATGCAATTTCCGTCTCTGATGTAACATTAGAGACTAAAACGAGATGTGTTTTTTAAGATATGGACTAAAAACAGTGAAAAAAAAGTTAGGGACCAAAGTGAGAATCGTGTGAAAATGTAGAGACGAAAAAGGGTTTTACCAAAAAAAAAAAAAAAAATATTCATCTCATCAAATTGTAAAATTTTTTGTAAAAAACCATTATTTCTTTTTTTTTTTTTCCTTCATTTTAATTTTTGGCAAAAATATTGTTTTGGTCTCTACATTTTGGAGCCATAGTCTATTTGGTTCCTACATTTTCAAAACAATTAATTTGGTCCTTATTAATTTTAATTTACAATTAATTTGGTCTCTACCAATAACTTACTAATTGAAAATACACATGTGGCAAGTTTGCAACTATTGACATGAACCCACTTACTAATACCCAGAGACCTTGAAGAACAAAATATAAAATGAATTTATCAAATGTTAAAGGAATTATAAGAGAATTAAAAGAAAAAAGAGAAAAAAAAATTGGTAAAGAAAAGAGAAACATTTTTGAAAGCTGATGTGGCTTATTTTGCCATCTAAAAGTATTGATTTGGTCTATACAATTTATACACATCAGCATCTCATTTAATATTTTAATATTAGTTATGCTAATAGTGTAAATTGTTTGTCACTTATCTATATTTTTGTCGGTAAATTAACGGTATTGACTAAATTAATTATAAGTTAAAAATACTATGAACTAAATTGACTGATCTCAAAATATAGTGACCAAATTAATTATTACTTAAAGACTAAAATAATATTTTCACCTTAATATATATATTTTTTATCATTGAGAGTGACATTCATATTACCCCTTTTGAATAAAGATGGGAAGTATTTCACAAATTTATCAACTTAATAATTATAAAAAGAAAATTAACGAAAGTATAGATTTGAAAAATATTTAAAAATTTTTTATATGAAAAAAAAAAAAAAAAAAAAAAATTATATTTTTGATAAATTTTTTGAAAAAATATATCAGAACCACCTCCCCTCACTCAGTCTTTTGTGTTTTTGGTGGAAACTAAGCTATGATGATGAAGATGCAGTCTGTTGTTGTGTGCGTGTTTCAGAGTGTGATTGTGAAGAAGAAGAGTCCGTTTCATCAAATGCGAACCCTAACCCTAAAAGTAACACCAATACGACCTCGTTTTGCGGAGCTCCGAACACTCTCATCGTCTTCTTCCTTAGATTATTCCGACCAGTCTCGCGGTGGCCTCCCTCGCTTCTTCTCCAAACTTCTCCCTCCTTCCAAGGCACCTCTCTCTCTCTCTCTCTATATATATGTATATATGTATATATAGTAAGTTAGATTATCTACCTAAAAATTTGTTTACAATGTGCGCAGCTTTTGTGTTTCTGCTGTGAAATAGTTTTATGTAGTTAAATGTTCATATTATGGTGATAATTTTGTGATCATTAATGGGAAATGTACTGGGTGAAGATTAAAAGTTAAAGTAATAGAAGTAATTAAGCTCAGACATTTGGGTATGAGAAAAAAGTTGTTTTGTGTGTGTGTGTGTGTGTTTTCAACTGGTTTTGGTCATTTACAGAGGAGAGCCGTTAATGAAAGGGTGAGGACGAGTGAGTTGATTCAAGTTAAAAAAAAAAAAAAAAACAGTGGAGGAAGACTTAAAATAACACTAGTAGTAAAACAAGACATTTCAATTAAGTTGGGTTGGATTTTTGGATTTATAGCTGATATCAAAATTTTGGGACTAAGGTTTGATTGTTGTTGTTCTTGTTGTTGAGGAATGGGGTGGCATGGAAGTCGGGTTTGATTTTTGGTTCGGTATTGATGGAAATGCATGACTGATCTTGACTAGTCTATTGAGAGTCTGTAGCCGACCTCGGAATTTTGGGACTAAGGTAAAGTGGGTTGGATTTTTTGGTTTGGTGATGTTTCTTCGTTGGGATTTTGTAGACATGCTAAATTGGTCAAGGCAAGAATGTTTTGTGTTTGGTTCTCGTCAATTTTTGGCTGGTTGAGTTGATATTAGTCACTGCTGTTGTTATTGTTGTTATCATTACTATTTTATTTAGAAAGTTTGTTGGCATTCCTTTAACTTAGCATTGGCAATCTGGCATAATATATGGGGGTTTTCCATAAGATGGCCTCTTTATGCTCTTCTGAAATGTAGTTTGGCACTTTTAGAAATTTTAGCTTAGAGTTACATGATTGAAGAATGAGGATTTACAGAATTCTTATTGTTTTGCCTAATAATGCAGGGTGGTATTGTTCGTGTACAAGGAGATGAGTTCTGGCATATGACTAAGGTTTTGAGGTTGAGCACAAATGATAGGTATTCTTAACTGTCATCATTTATGAGTTACGAGTTTTACCTTGCTGGACGTTAACCTTGTCTTTATTTTATATTTTTGTATACTCATATTAGTCATATATAGGATTAGGAAGTATTAGCGATAAAGTAGTGATATTTGTGAAAGGAAAAGGCAGACGTAACCAATCTAAGCTAGAACACAGACAACTGCACAGTTTTTGAACAATTATTCAGAACTCTGTAACTTGAACCAATCTAAAAATGCTGTCTTCATTTTTCAGTCTTTCATTAATACAGATTTAACCAACCTCTTTGAATCTTTAGGGGAGTGACCTCATGAGAAGCTTAGTTGCCAAATTATCTGGACCTAAATGGTGGAGTGATTGAGGTGTTTGTATTTGAAATGTTTCCATTCGATTTCAATTAATATTCAAATGTACGCACACCTTTAGCTTTATCTATTTTTTCTCCTTGTAATGATTTTTGGCCATCGTTCCAATATTCGCCTTGTTTTCTTGATTTTTTATAGTTTAATTTCTTAAGAATGTATCATGATGTATAAGAGTATATTCTAAGGAAGTTATTTTATGAAAGCTCCTAGTTTTCTCATAATGATAAGCTTTTAGACTAAGAAGTGCTAGAGGTTGATAATCGACTTTCCCCCACAAATTTAAAACAACTCCTCTGTGTATGTGGATTGGATCCTTGGGCTGACTATTTAGTTTGCTAACATCTCTTACTTCATTGCTTAACATGGCATTTGGTTTGGGATATCTTTTAATATTTCTGAAAATTTTAAGAGGATTCCCATGTTTGGTTGTGCCCAAGGAAATCTAGATGCCCACAAGCATCCAAATTTCCCTCCAAATCTCACATTTGTGGAATTTAGATTCCCTTAAAAATAGATACCAAGGCATGGCAAAATTCTGTTTTTTTCTTCTTTTTTATAAGTGATAATATTATCCTCATTTAACTTAAAGAACCGAACCTTAAATTAGATACTGCAATGATTAAGAAAGTGATGTTATGCTATGTTAATGCATTGCAGTTGGTTTTGGAAATGGTTTATGCTATGTCATAGCTTTATTGTTATTACTTTTTTTGTTGTTGCAAAGCTAATCAATGCAAGCTGTTCATTCTATAGCTTAACTTTTTTTTGCTTAATTATAGTTCATGTGATACTCTTGGGTGTGTTTTTTTTCCCCCTCTATTTTATTTAAGTGTTTTGAGATTATATTATTACTTACCAAAAAAAGGTTTTTGAAATAACATTGATTTTTCAAGAAAAATTAGAACATATAAGATATTCCAAGTTTAAAAACCAAACAAAAAAAAAAAGAGGTAATTCTTTACAATTCCTAAGAATAAGTGTAACAAAAAAAAAAAATCTTATATTCAAAGAAATGTTGACAAACCAAACTTGGGCATAATTACATTCTTGGACATTAAAAAATCCAGGATTTTGAATGCTAGAGGATATATCGGATCCCCCGGACCAGACCACATAAGAGTTATTTGGTTTCTCTATCAATCAGCCTAGTATTATCAATTTTATTCTTGTATGTCACCCAGATTTGACCTGGTCAAGTAACAAGAGGTTTGCCTCCCTTCCGAGGGGTCCTATCCTATGTATTTATAAGTTTCATATTTTCAATCTTGCCCTTTGAATTTTAGGCCTAAACATCTTTTCTAATTAGATTTTTGTGAAGGTTATCCTATGCTAGAGTCTAAAGCTTTTGGATTTGTTAAATAAAAGCTTGCTTTCACATTTAAAAATAGTCATATAGTTCTTTTTAGCCTGTATGATGTTGAGAAACTGAAATTAAAGTTTAAAACTTGCACTTTAAGTTAGTTTTGGTCTTTCTAGGAATGGTAAATTTTAGCCATATGAATAATTTGCAAAGGAACTTGGTTTTTTTTTTTTGAGAACTGGCAGATACTATAAAGTAGCTTTTGTTAGATGAAAAAATTTATGGTTGTCCAAATTATGACATGCAAGGATAGAGCTTTTTAACGGGAAGGGAGGTTTGATAGAAGGGTGCATTCAGAGGATTGACCGTACTGGACTGGATTTTGTGGCTCTGGAAGATCCGAAGTTAGTTCTTCCTCAGAGCACATATTGGCATGTATTTGCAGCTTTTGGTAAGTTTTTGTGGTATTCAGTAGAGTCAGTTCATAAAATTGGATGCACGGTTTCAAGGCTTCAGGTTTGTCATCACATTTTTTAAACTGCTTCTGTTTAGGTACTCTAAAGGGTGGTCGAGCTGACTGGCTTGTAGAGAAATGCACGGTATATCCTATTGCATATTAAAAATATTCTCCTCTTAGAAACTTCCATTTTGTCATGTTTAATTGTCACTTTTTAACTGTGTTAGGAACTGGGGGCTAGTAGTGTAACACCTCTATTGACAGAACGTTCGCCTTCAATTTCGGAGAATAGGTTGGACAGATTGCAACGTGTTGTTTTAGCAGCAACTAAACAATGTAAATAATTGGTTCTTGCTAGTTTCTCAATGTAAACTTATGATGAATTTGAATTAACTTTTCCTGTTAATTTTGCTTTTGGCAAATGATATTAAAAGCAGTTTGAATGGCTTATAACTGAAAGGTTTCCTACACGTTGATTTTTCCTTTTATTTATACCTCCTTTTACCCCTGTGATAGGTCAACGGCTGCATGAATTAATTCTGAATCCTCCAATGAAAATTGATGGCATTCTGCCACAAGTGAGTTCTCCACCTTGTGCCTTTAAAGGTTGGGTAAATTATTATGGCTGTACTTATCAAAAAAAATTATTATGGCTGTAAAACATTAAAAAGAACTTTAAGGGAGGCATGGTAACTGCAACTTTTGTATAACTTACTTTAGCAGCAAATCAACTTAAAATAGTCTTATATGTAAATCAAATATTTAGATAGTATTCTTTATTGTTTTCTTGCAAATTTTGTTAAATTTTCATGAATTGTAGACATTGTAGCTCCTTTCCCACTATTTGTTACTTGATATGTGTGGTTCCCATTAGTGTATAAACCATGAAGGACTCCTTTAGATGTTTTAACAATTTTTTTTCTTTGCTCCCTTGTTTGTAACTTGAACATTTGTATTTTGTGTCCTACAGATTGCTCAGTCAAAGTTATCTTTTGTTGCTGTAGCAGAAGCTAGTCCTCTTGTTAGTGAATTGACTTCATCAAAAAGCGATTCTGGTGGACTGATTATAGTAGGACCAGAAGGGGGTTAGTATGCATCATAATTTAGCCTTGTCTCTTATCATGTACTTTTCTGACATTGCCACTCATGAATAGGCCTGTGTTTGAATCAGAAATTAATTTAATTGATATTTACGCTGATTTTTTAAAATCTATATAAGTTATATAATCAGCTGTGCTTGAATCTAAGAGACAGTTTAAAACTTCAATTTCATGTGGATCACAGGCATACATAGTCTCATAAATAGTAATGGTTATCATGCAAGGTTTTCTTTCTGTTATACCTGTTGCTGTTATTATTCTGCAACTTTCATGAATTTGTTAGTTCTTATGACATATGATTTACTATTTATTGATTGCCTGGTCAAGTTGCCTTCCAGTTGTATCAAGTAGTAAAAGGAACATTCTTTTAGTTCCAACTTTTGACATGATTACGTAAGATATGCTTGTCATCTTATTCTTTAAGATTTTATGAAGATTGCTGAGTTATTCTTACAGAGTATTGTTGCCAAGAGCCTTGTTGCTCAATTGGCATCTCCTGGTGATTTAAAAAGAGACTTCCAGAGATCAAATCCCCCCTCACCCATTATAACTATCGAATTCATACTGAGTTATTGATAATATACCAAATTCCAAGTGATTCATTGGAGGTATTAACAATCTTGACAAATTAGTGATATAATTGATTGTGTGATTGAAGCAGATCTTTTAGTTTGTTTCTTTTTTTGGAACAATCATACCTTATTAATTTTAATCATTGTTTGCCATTTTGAGACTTATTCTTACATAAGAAGAAAGCTACTAATATTGGACCCAGAAAAAAAAACCCAAAGGATAACACAATTAGTTGGGGACCACAACTTGTGAAGCAGATGTCTCTAGTTCAAATCTCCCCAGATGTCTCCCTCCTTGGAGCCAAAACGTACTGCACCAAGAAATGATAAAAATAAAATAAAAGCTCAGGGTTGTGGTTTGAGTTAAATTGATTTGTCAACTTCTGGTTTAATAGTTCAACTTTACCTATTTGAGGTTTAATTATATTTGCTTATGTTCATGAATTCATTGTATTCAGATTGTAATGAGGTTGCTATTTTGTTTTTTGGGTTTAAACGTGTGATTTATACATGCATATTGAGATTTTTCAAACTTTGGTGGACAAAGGGTAACTTTTTAAACTGTTCGTTGGTGGATCAATTTTACTCAAACCACAGGTGGTAGACGTATGGTTATCCCTAAAAGATTGTAATGTTGCTTTGTTTTTATGCATAGAGAAGTTCAGTTAACCAACATTTGTGCCCCCAACTCCTTTATCAAAGTTCTTGCAAATAATCAAATAGATCAACTAAAAGATAGATTTGAAATCTCTATTATTATTATTATTATTTTGAATTTGAGGGACTAAAGTAGGTTTATCCTTCTAGGTAAGTATAATGTTCTCTCACTAGTAAAGAAACTACTCTGATGCAGCCAGCAAAGAGCTCAAGAACAAACAGCTGATCAAGATACCAAGATATTTTAAAATTTTGGTCTAGTTTTGATGTGGGGCTTTTTTTGTCACCTTTTATAGGCTACCATATTTATTATTGAGTCTTAGTATTAATGATTAAGTTTTGGTTGGTTCATTTTTAATTAAGCTTTTCTAAAATGGGGTAAATTTTATAGATTTCAGATCTCCTGGAATCGACTGTAAAGATCTGTATTGTAGGCCCATGAATCATATTTTATATAGACATTCATTTTCTATTTTTTAAGTAGTTTTCTACTTGGTTTAAAAGTATCTCCATTTCTTTTCTTTGTTATAGGAGTTAATTTTTCCAGAAAAGGTTATTATTTAGAACTCTTTAGTTTTTTGGGGAAAAGGATTGATAATGGCCTATATAATGACCTTTATGTTATCAACAAATTCATAGCTTTAGGGGTTTGATGGCCTTCTTCCTAATTATGATTTCTTAGGGTTCTTGGTTGTGATTGCCTAGGTTTTTTTCATTCTTTGTTTCTCATTCAATTTATTGTTGTCTTTTGGAATGATTAGTTCCAATTAATGTGTTTGTTCACATCAATCTCTTAATGCTTCAGACTTCACCGAGAAAGAGTTGAATATGATGGTGGAAGCAGGAGCTACGACTGTTGGTCTGGGACCACTTCGCTTACGAGTCGAAACTGCAACAATGGCACTTTTAGCAACTGTAATTTTATGGTCCGACTCTCAGCAAACATCTAGTTCCTAACTCTTGTAGGTGGGACTTATATTTTCCTCTTCCCTTGGAGAATGATCCGTCCCACACAACTAACTACGTGTCTTTATGATTTGTGACATATCCTTGGGATAAAGCTCATGTGGACTGGTAGATGATATATTTTTCTTTCTGCATAGGGAAATATGAATGGGTGAATCACACTAGAGCCACAAAAGGTGTGTGAATAGAATGGAGGAAAGAGTTGGGATAATTTGAAACAAATTGATGTAACATGTACTTCTGGTCAATTGCAATGAAATATGATCAGTGCTTGTTGGCAGTATGTGGAGAAAAAACTTGTAGTCAAGTTTTGGATATGAATTGGATATCAAAAGTTATCTTGACATTGTTTTTCTTAACAAGATCTTCACGTGTTGAGAAATTGTATTTTTTTTTTTTATTTCATTGGTGAAATTGTGTTCAATAGCGTGATAAAGTCTTTCTTCTAATTTAAAATTTGATAGTGAAAGAAAGAACGAAACAAAAATGAGAACTATTGTAGCCTTTTATCCTATAGAGTTTAGACTTGAGCTTAACAGTAACCTGACTAATCTAAAATGGTTAAGTTCTGACCTAACCCACCTATAGCCTACTTAAGACCAGTCATTTACTACTAAATGAGTATTTTTGAAACTGAAGTTGTACCTCAATTGAATTTTTGGTAAAAGAACATGACTGGAGCCATGCTTTCTTTGCATTACTTGTCTATATAGAATTATAGGATTATCAAGAACAGGGTTTTAGCAATAAGTTTCTTAAATTTATTATTATATGCTCTTTTTAAAAAATTATTATATATAAATCACACCAATCTTTCAACCAAGCAATCTCAACAAGGCTTACATAAATTAAAACACCCAAATTTGGATGGGATTAAATCTTTTAATCCTGAAGTTTAGAATTTAGACACAAGATTATTAGTGTCCAAATTATTCAAAACAACTGGTAAACGATAATTAGTTGCTTGCACATGAATGAAAATTTGGAGGTTTCGGTAAAGTTGGGATGAAGCAAGGTCAAGCCCTTTCCTTAATATGATAATATAAAATATACTGAATTCAATTGAATTTGGACTTTGGCTTGGAGTTATATTGAAATACTATTTTTTAGAGATGAAACAACAACAATAGTAATACATTTGAAAATTTTGAAAAAGTTTCGTTTAAAATAATATATCTTAAAACCACTATCATCTATAGTACAACATATTAGTTACAGTGCATCTAATAAAAAGTAAGAGAGAGAATTAAATAATGTTGAACCTTTGACAATGGTGACGGGTTGAAGTTGGAATTCTCTCTTAGTAGGCCTTGGCGGCTGGGTCTCCACTTTTCTTATCAGAATTTTATTTCACTACCGACCAGCTTGTGAGAACTACTTGTTTCAAGCACCATCATGGTCAATGTTTCTTATCTCAATGTGCCACAAAACTTCATATTCTTGTTTGTCCACCATGTGTAGCAAGCCTCTTACAATGTATGGAATCTACACACCAGACTTACGTGATACTCTCATACTATGTAGGTCCCATACACGCCCATATATTGTGAGACGCTTGTTGCATACAACCTGAAACATAAGATTTTTTTTTTTCGTCTCTTTTTGCTTAAGCTACCTCATTATTTCCCTTTAATTACATTGTTGATTTTATTTATTTATTTGTTTAACTTTTCATTTCAAAAAAAAAAAAGAAAAGAAAGGTTTCCATTGAACATCAGAGAGCATCCACAGCAGTGGAGCTAAATTTTTAGCAATTTAGCTCCACCAAAAGTTACTTTATCTATTTTAGCTACACACATGCTGCAGCAGTGGATCTATTTTAGCTTTCAACACAATAAAATAATATATTCACCACAATAAAATAATATTTCTACTACAATAAAATAATAATATTTCTACTATAATAAAATAATATTTCACCACCACCACCATCACCGGTCCACAGCAGAGAAAAAAAAAAAAAAAAAAAACCCAAATCAAGGCTCATCCTCCACCACCACCACACAACACAACACAAACATACTCCACCACCACCATCACCACCACCACCACCACCATCACCGGTCCACAGCAGAGAAAAAAAAAAAAAAACCCAAATCAAGGCTCATCCTCCACCACCACCACACAGCACAACACAAACATACTCCACCACCACCATCACCACCACCACCATCACCGGTCCACAGCAGAGAAAAAAAAAAAAAAAAAAAAAAAAACCCAAATCAAGGCTCAAGTGATTCCAAGGATCGGCTGAGACATCATCCCAAATCAAGGCTCAATCAAGGCTCAACCCAAAAAAAAAAAAAACCCAAATCAAGATTTCGCTCTCCACCGCCACTCCAAGGATCGGCTGAGACATCGAGGCGATTCCGATGTCGGGGAGTGGATTAGTGTTCCTGCGATGCCCTTTGGTGTCGTTCGCCGGAGGCGAGAACGTGAACGAGAGGCTGGTGAAGGAGGACAGGCATTTCGTGAGGTTGAACAAAGGAAGAATGGTGGTAAGGAGCGACGGTGTGGGCTGGGACGGCCGGGACGACGACGGCGTGGCTCGGCTGAGACGGCGACGGTGTGGAGTGGGCTGGCAGATCAGAGCTTGAGGGAGAGAGAGCTTGAAAGAGATGAGAGCTTGAGGTAGAGAGAGCTTGAAAGAGATGAGAGCTTGAGGGAGAGAACTGAGTGTGCACAGTGACCGGTGAGAGAAAAAAAGAATAAAAAAAATAAATGAGTTATTATTATTTTAATAGATGTGAACTGTAGCAAATCAGCCAAATTTTATGGCTTTGGCTCCACTGCTGTGAGCTTATTTTGCTATATGAGTGGAGCTAAAATAGCATTATAGCTTTTTAGCTTCACTGTTGCAAATGCTCTTAGACACAAGTTGTGTCCATTATGTAGTGAGTTACTCCTCTCTCTCTCTCTCTCTCAAAAAGAGTGTTACTGGGGGAGGTCAATTCCTCATATACGAAAAAACATTAATGTTATTTATATATAGCTACAGTAATACAATAATTAAAACTAATTGACTGGTACTCTTGGATCTCACAAGTCTTCTCGTTCAATCTGCACTCTGTTTAATTTTATTCAAGTATGAATAAAATTGAGTAAAGACGTTCGTGTTTTAGCTTGAAGATTCCCCTATACTGAATTCAATTGAATTTGGACTTTCGCTTGGAGTTATATTGAAACACTATTTTTTAGAGATGAAACAACAACAATAGTAATAGATTTGAAAATTTTGAAAAAGTTTCATTTAAAATAATATATCCTAAAATCACAACACATTAGTTACAGTGCATTTAATAAAAAGTAAGAAAGAGAATCAAGTAATAATATAAGAGTTTACCATTCAGCTACAGTACAATTTTACATGTAGAATTGCACTGTAGCAGTATTGCAGATTTTTTTGCAATACTTGGCTTTTACAATTTCTGATGGAGTGGAGATTTTGGGCTTAAATGCTAAAAAATGCTTACATTTGGTATTTGGGGTGTGAATGCTCTTAGTACCATTATTCATTTGTTCATATGGTACTACACTACTACGTACTTGATTAGGATCATCTTTAAGTACAGTCCAAAATTTTCAAATATAAATTGATTTATTCAATAACAAATAATATTGAACCTTTGACAATGGTGACGGGTTGAAGTTGGAATCCTCTCTTAGTAGGCCTTGGCGGCTGGGTATCCTCTTTTCTTATCAGAATTTTATTTCACTACTGACCAGCTTGTGAGAACTACTTGTGTTTCAAGCACCATCATGGTCAATGTTTCTTATCTCAATGTGCCACAAAACTTTTGACCCATATTCTTGTTTGTCCACCATGTGTAGCAAGCCTCTTACAATATGTGGAATCTACACATCAGACTTACGTGAGACTCTCATATTATGTAGATTTCATATATGTCCAGATATTGTGAGAGGCTCACTGCATACAACCTGAAACATAAGATTTTTTTTTCGTCTCTTTTTGCTTAAGTTGCCTCATTATTTCTCTTTACTTACATTCTTGATTTTATTTATTTATTTGTTTAACTTTTCATTTCAACAGAAGGAAAAAAAAAAGAAAAAAAGATGAACATCTTAAGATTAGGTCATCATGAAGGCCACATATATTTAGGAAACTTTTTTATATCATATTGAACATCAGTGCATTAGACACAAGTTGTGTCCATTATGTAGTGAGTTACTTCTCTCTCTCTCTCAAAAAGAGTGTTACTGGGGGAGGTCAATTCCTCATATACGAAAAAACATTAATGTTATTTATATATAGCTACAGTAATATAATAATTAAAACTAATTGACTGGTACTCTTGGATCTCACAAGTCTTCTCGTACAATTTTAATTTAATAAATTTATCCTTACTTTATAATTATTTTAAAATCTTATCCTGTGGTCGGTGGTTGATGATTGATGAATCTTGTTGTACCATGTCCCATACTGTCACATGTTGCACATATGAATGGTTTTGTTTACATCATAAAATTTAAGGTTTAAATTGTAATCATGGGTCTTGTCTCTTTGTATGTAAATGACAACATGGTATGATTAGCAAAGCTATAATTTTAGTTTGATGTTATAATGGTAAAATGAACATGTATATATATTTTTTGACTTCCTTTTGTCTTTGCCATACTCATATCAATTTTTGTTAACTCTTTAGTAGTAGAGAGTATTATATTGTGAAACTGAGTAGTTTTTTTTTTTTTTTTTTTTAAACAAATACACAGATGGGAGATGGAATGTAGTTCTAACACAAAGGTATACATAAACTTTACTCAAAAGTCATAATAAAATCAAAAGAATGGTGAAACAAGTTATATTGGATTAAGGGTTTGTTTGAATACTGCTTATTTGCTGAAAACTGAAAATTTATTGCTGAAAACACTGTAAAAAAATAATATTTAAATGTGTGAATAATGCTGTAGAACCCAAAAATGCATGAGAATGCATATTTTGCTGAGTTTAGTGGTCCAATGAACAGTGCTATAGGACCCCCAAAAAAAGCCAAATGCAGCTGAGAACCACTTTCAGTGCTATCCAAACTCACACTAAAACAACTCAATATTAAACAATTTTTATTATAAGTTGTTATTAAATTACCACTAACACATAATATATTATAATAAAGAGTTTTATAACTTAATTAGTTGGCATTTCTTAAAGTTTCCAACTAAGACATCCATACTTCAAATTTTCCAACCTAGCTATCAACGCATCGGGAAAAAAGTTGAGTATGGATCACTTTTTAAAAACGTCATGTAGTACTTTTTTTTTTTTAATGTTTTGCCTGCTTTTTAAGTTTTAGATTTCCTTTTTTTTTTTTTTTTTGGATGAGCTAAGTTTTAGATTTCTTATTAACACAGCCCACAGCCAAAAATTATAGAACATGTATTCAAGAATTAGACCATTTTGGATATATACCATTATCAATTTCTTTTAAGATATTTTTTTATCTCCCCGTGTGTGTGGTAAAATACTTAATATTCTAAAAATAATAAATTATAGAAAAAATCAATGTCTCCGTTTCTCCCTTCCTCAATTTAAGTCCAATTTTCCATGTCAGAAAAGAAATAGAGACTTTAAAAAAAAAAATTAAAAAGTCAGAAAAATAAGATAAGAAAGGAATATAGACTATTTTAAGTGTAAATAATAAATAGGAGATTAGAAAAGTTAGTGAATGTCATTAGGCCATATGGTCATTGCCTTAACATGGGTTGTCTTGCTTGTGTGTTAATATTTATTTTATTATTATTATGATTTTTTTTTTGATCAATATTTATTATGATGTTAATGCATATGTTTAAAACTCTTTGAACACATATTATTTCACGGGGTGCCTGTCCTATATATAATTATATATACACCACAAATTTTCAAATGTGGTCTGCCTATTAGGGCGTAATTATAATAGAATCCTTAACCATTGAGACCAGGCGTAAGAAGCAAGGGACCCTGTTGAGTTATAGCCTATTTTTTTAGAGAAGATGTTATAGTCTGATCTAGTCCCATTGAAGACAATAGAGGACATTGGACCAGTGACGTGAAAATAATCCCAAGCGCTTCCCTTGGGGTCACTTGTGTGTTATTTTGTAAGCACCAAAATCTAACATGAAAACATTTCCTTGCAAAGAAAAGTGTTTACGACTCTTCCTTTTTATTTTATTTGTCAAGGGTAGGTTAGACATCAATTTTTCATAGTCAGTTTGATGTTGCTATATATAAATAATACCACACAAGTACAATATGGGATTGTAAAAAGTCAAATCCTGAATCCCAATTCAGAAAATAAACGTAACCTTGAATTACTCTTCACGTGAGTGAGAACATTCAAATATTTGAACTAGTTGGTTATTCTTTAGGCCAAATGTTAATAAGTACCGTGCCATTTAAAATAATGTGAGTCTCACTTAAGAAAAAATTTAAATAAATATGAGAAATTATATAAAGTTGACCCTAAAGTCTATAAAATTGGTAAAATGCTAATATAAAACTGGTTAACTGACAAAAATTCTGACATAAAATTGAGTGTTAACGGACACCTTATGGTGCCTATTAACACAACCCATTACTTATTTCCATGTCTCATTGTGCATCGTCATATTGGATTTTGAAACCTATTGTTTCTGCTTATAGTTCTGTACAGATTGTCAACGTCAAGCATACAGATGAAGAAAATCCAGACGTTAGTTTAGAGAGAGAGAGGGTCAGCATTTTTAAAATCCAAAAGGCCTTTCTATTCAGGAAGAGATGCCTTGTACGTCTCTTTGAGTCTTGACTCTTCACGGCTCACCGTATAACCGTAGTACGATATGAAAGAGAAATGGACAAATAAATCCATTGTTGAATGGTTAAGTACTAAAATTAGCCTTATTTTTAGTTGTGTTGGATTTTCAATATAATTTTTTTATTATTTTGTTTTATTTTGACTTATGGTAGGTTGACATTTCAGCTTATTGTAAAAATATTATGAGATTTAATTGTTCCCATAGAAGAGCTCAAATAAAATTAGTAATAAGATGACAAACACAAAAATCTAAGATGAAATAATTTGAAATGACAAACACAAAAATCTAAGATGAAATAATTTGAAATAAGCTATAAAAACTATGACTTTTTATATTATTTCCCCTATATATTTTTTTTAATTAATAGTATTTTGGGGTGCAACTTGCAATACATCCGCATCTTATAAACCTTTCCCTATATCACGATTGATGGAGGTATAATTATTTTTTGTTTTTTGTTTTTTGAGAAGATGATGGAGGTAGAATTGATCATAAGGTTTTCATATAATCCCAATAGACATTACCAATAAGATTCATATTCTTTTTTCAAAAAAAAAAGAAAAAGAAAAAAAAATCATATTCTAATGCAATAAATTAGACCTCTAGTAATTTTTTTTTTCTTTGATTAGGACCCTCTAGTAACTTAAAGAATCAATCTATGATGCCTTACATATTTATAGTCTAATTTAAATTATGAACCCTGCAACGGAACGGAGCTAGAGTATGATTCTTTTTATATTTATTTTATTTATATAAAGAGTCTTATTCTACGAAACTTGTACAGAATTTCCGAGTTGTCAATATTGCATGTTTGACCAAAAACAAGAACCACATGTGATTCGTGTTTGTTTGTTGAAAAACAGAGAGACCTCTCTGTTCTTATTTTTTTAATGCTAGGTATCAGAATGTTTCCGTTACTTATGCTAGCGACACTTTTTTTTTTTTTTCTATTTTTATTTTTATTATCTTACTACAGGTATTTGTTAGGTAAGCTTGATGCTTTTCATTTCGGCCATTCACACCAGAAAGGAAATCACTTCCCCTGTTATTGGGAGGAGTCAAATGGTCAAGCACCTCGTTTGTCTTGCCTTTGTGCCTGGATTTGAGTTATGTAGATGCATTAGTACCAGAGTTAGCAAGGCCATCTAAGCATATAGGGTGAAAGTTTCATTTCATCACGGTGAAAAATGACTTACTCTCAAGATTCCAACTTTTTTATTCAGTAGAAAAAGAAAAAAAAAAAAAGAAAAAATCACTGCACCTATCTCCAAATGAGGCTGTCATTTACATTGTAATTTTGTTGGGCCATTCGCACGGGTGACGGGAAAGCAAATCGTTGTCCTTAATTTCGAGTAATGCATATGGTTTCCTTTCTTACCCAAAATTAAAAATAAGGGGAAATTACAATTTTATTCTCTTTGATTTGAACCAATTGTTATGTTTGATTTGTTATAATTTGGACTAAATGAAATTGTTAGACTTTTGTCCAAATTAATTCTAATGATTTTATTTTAATATATAACTTAAATGGTCAAAGTGTAGCAATTGAAAAAGTTTAGGGGACTAAATTGCAATTAGACAAAATGAAAATGGGTAAAGTATTTGTCCACAAAATGCAAAATCTATCAATTTGGATAGAAACCTAAGAGTTTTATTTTAATCCAAATTTTAGAGTGTCATATATAAAAATTAAAAATTGTTATACTATATTTTGATACGACCAAAACAGTAGAGTGAGTTGTACCCTAAAAATAAAACAAAAAGGAGTAATTGAAGTGGCCACATTATGCGGTTGAGGTAGAAGTCACGACAGCCGTAAGGGATTCGGAGAACATTTCAATAGTCCTAGTAGGAGATTCAAAGATCATTATTAATTCTGCATGAGATGAGACTATCTCGATGACTTCCTTTGGTCATCTTATACAATATGCAAAATTTATCGCTGAGGCCTTTTAGGAATATTAACTGTTCCCATGCTTGTCGTGAAGGCAACTATATAACTCATAATCTTATTAAACATGCAATATATGTCATAGGTTTATTAGCGTGGATGAAAGATGTCCCACCACACATTTCAATTGTAATTCAAACTGATTTCGCTTTTGATTCTTTATAAAATTTACAGCTTCTTTCTAAAAATAAATAAATAAAAAGTTTTCTTAATAAAAACATACATGGAAGTAGAGGGTGGTTTATTTACTTGGTATTACCCAAGGTAGATTGACAACAAGATGCCTAGCTATATGTGAGGCTTTACCAACTGTTTATGTTAAAGGATAAAAAATGCTAAAATTATTATCAACAATAACAACTGTTTACTATAAATGGTTTATAAAAAAAATGCAAAAATAGTTATTTACTTGGAATAATGTTTTAATGAATATGATTGGTTCTACTTCTTTTTTTCTTAGAGAGAGAATTTCAACCTATGACGTCTGCTTTTGATGATAGCTCTTTTATCATCAGACTAAGACATCAATCGGTTTTTTGTTGTAGATGGGGATTGAACCCTCTATTCAACTATTAGAGACTTTACCAGTTGAGCTAACTGAAACCCACATTGCACTATTTAAAAAAAAAAAAAAATTGGACACTAATATTGAGTTTAGCATTAAGGCTTTGTTTGGGAGTTCATAAGGGAATGAAATAGAATGATCATAAGGGAATGAAAAATAATGGAATGGAATAGAATGTATTTAAGTAAGGGAAACAAATGGAAAAGAATGGAATGGAATGTAATTAAGTAACCTTGTTTGGATGTTTTAAAATAAAGGAATGGAAAGGAATAGAAAGGAATGAAAATGAATGGAATGTAAGTAATTTTGTTTGGGAGCAACATGGAGGGAATGAAATGGAATTATTTTACGACAATATTACTATTAAACCCCTATTTTAAAATAAAGAGTTGAATATATAGGGGTATTTTGGGAGTTTTAGTAAAAAAATCATTAAATCTAATTTCATTCCCTCCCATTCCTCCCAATTTCGAGAGAAATGAAAATTTGAGGTTTTAAGGGAATAGAGAGGAATGAGTGTTTCCTCCTACTTATTCTATTCCCTTCCACTTAGACTCTCAAACAAAAGAATGAGCTTTCCATTCCCTCCATTAAAACTCTCAAATAAGGGAAGGGAAGAATATTCTAAAATTATTCTTTTCATTCCTTTCCATTTCATTTCATTTCCTCCTTCAACAACATTGCACGAACACATAGTATATACGATACGGCTCCTATGTCTTTCATTTGGTTTAAATTAAAAAAAAAATTTGTAAATAAAAATGAAAAAATAACCTAAATAAATGTAAGTACGGTTATATTAATAATTTGAATGAAAGTTTTGAGAGTAAAAAGCAACTATGGGTCCGTTTAGATACAAGTTATTTTTGCTGAAAACTGAAAACACTGTAGCAAAATAATTTTTAAGGGTACGTTTGGTACACTGAATGAGAATTACAACATAAATTGTAATCTTTATTACTAATAATAAAGTGTGTTGTAATGTAATAACTAAACTTATTCATTAGTTTGGTTGTGAATTATAACATTATAATGGAATTTAACATTTATTTTAGGAAATATCTTACTCATACAATTATATCTCCTTAAAAATTGTTATTTTTAAATTTAAGAGAGATATGTGTTATTTTTATGATTTTTTATTTTTATAATTGTTAGATGTATATGGAAAGTTTGCTTATTTGGAAATATATTAAGTTTTGAAATTATTGTACTTACTAAGGAATAGCTAATACAATCTTTTAAAGAGGAATAACTATTCCTTATTTTGAAGAATAGCTATTCATAAGAAATGACTACTCCTTGTAATAAAAACATAACCAAACTAAAGAATAACTAAACCATAAGAATAATTATTATATCACAACGCCTATTACAGCCTACCAAACCGTGGGACCCATTTTTAATGAAAAAGTGATTGAAAAGTGAAGTTTGTAGGACCCATGAACAGTGCACGGGTGCACTGTTCACGGGAGAATAGTCAAAAGTTGCAGCTTGAAAAAAAAAAAAGAAAAAAAAAAGAAAAGAAAAAAGAAGTAGAAGAAAGAAACGTGATGTAAAATGCAGACACGCAAATAAGTCGGATCCAAACACTCACTATATATGTTAAGTTATTTCTTTTTATTATATTCTAATTTAGTTGCGTACTTATATTATTTAAATAGAATTTTATAAGGAAAATTAATCAAGCATTAAAATATTTACTATATGTATTTTCAATTTTTATTTGTGTTTCCAAGAAAAATAAAACATGTTAATGAAGCGTTTCATATATTTTTTCATTTACTTAGCAAACCAAAAAAAAAAAAAAGATATTATTTCATTGTTTTATATTATAAATTCTAATATAATTTTTTTTAATTGAAATTTAACACAGATATGTAGATACATTATGATGATGCATAAAATTTTCAGTGAGTTGATTGTCCACACAGGCGCCAATGGATATACTAAAGAACAAAAAGAGAGAGAACCTATAGAGAGCACCAATTGGGTGCTGGACAAAGACCCTCTGAAGATTAAGTCAGTAATAGAAGAATCTCCAAGAACTCAAGAGTGCAAAAGTTAGGGAGAATTCACGTACCTTAAGAAGGTTAAGGTTTGTAGCTTATATAGTACCAGAGAGCTGACCTGAATCCCTTGATATAGTTGGGGGGGGGGGGGGGGTGGGGATTTCCTTATAGAGATAAAGGTCCCAAGATCTTAGGGCTTCTCTTCCCATACAGGGAAGATTTGATTGTGTGGTAGGATCTTTGGTCGTGGTGTGCAAGTTATTTCCATGTAGAGGCATATGAGTGGACTCCACGCAAATCCTACGTGAAGTCTTGGAGCTTTGGATCGTCAGGAAGGGGATTGGGTTGGCGGCCTACCTAACCCGACGAGCCCTAGGATTGGTGGTCCCCTAGGATTGGTCATAGGTACAAAACCAATGATCAAGTGAGACTCGTCGGTGACTTATAGAGAGCTGACCTGAATCCCTTGATATAGTGGAGGGGGGGGGGGGGGGGGGATTTCCTTATAGAGATAAAGGTCCCAAGATCTTAGGGCTTCTCTTCCCATACAAGGAAGATTTGATTGTGCGGTAGGATCTTTGGTCGTGGTGTGCAAGTTATTTCCATGTAGAGGCATATGAGTGGACTCCACGCAAATCCTACATGAAGTCTTGGAGCTTTGGATCGTCAGGAAGGGGATTGGGTTGGTGGCCTACCTAACCCGACGAGCCCTAGGATTTGTCATAGGTACAAAACCGATGATCAAGTGAGACTCGTCGGTGACTTATGTCAATTGATCAAAAATATCCTCATCACATTATATATGCTTATACGATTTTTTTAAAGAAGAGCTTATAAGATCTAATCATTCAAACTATAGAAATATATAATTTTGATAGATCAGCCATATTCAAGATTTTTTTTTTTTTTTTTTGAGAATACTAAATGTTCTTAACACACACACATGGGGAAAGGGAGAAGGTCTTAAATAAACTTACAGTGATGTATATCCAAAAGGGTCTAATTCTTGAATATACAACATATGTTTTAAATCTCTTTAACTCACACTCAAGATTATAATAAAGATATAGAATGCTTCTGTTTTAACACATACATAGTAAAACGTGAAATTAAAAATATTAATTCTGATAATTTCATTGTCATATATAATGACAAACCTTAACGAAATAAATAAAT
Organism: Quercus robur; assembly: GCF_932294415.1. Classification (NCBI taxonomy): domain Eukaryota; kingdom Viridiplantae; phylum Streptophyta; class Magnoliopsida; order Fagales; family Fagaceae; genus Quercus; species Quercus robur. The sequence goes on from NC_065544.1 coordinate 30,591,676, forward strand.
TATATAGTTAATAAGAGTATTAAAGTTAAGTTAAACAAAAATGTTTTTGTTAGTATGATAATAAAAACATTTTATACGTGTATTATACATTAAATTATAGAAAACATGTATTTTTAGAGTATTTAATTTTTTTTGTTTAGTGATGATAGTTATTTTTTTAAGAAAAATACATACATATTAATTTACGTTTGTAATCTACATTTATAATATGTATATTTACCAGCTATGGCACCGAATATGATATGTGTATATTTTTCATACAATATATATATTGATTTTTTTAAAAGGATATTATTGATTTTCATATCAACTTATAACTGATATTTGTTTATTTAAATTGTCAACTTAATAATATTATAATAATAAAATTTACAAAAAAATTCGTCGTTTATAAACTTATCGTAAACCTAACGAGTATAGCTAAGATATGTTGTTTGCAATAACACCTAAAGCCCTTTTAAGTAGCCTGTTGATAGTGACAGTTATTATGGTGCTTGATATATGTGATTCAAACTCAACTTCTCAATAGTCAATTCCTTATCATCTATTTTTATGTATATAAACACCTAAAGCCCCTTAAGTAGCCTATTAATAGGTGACAATGACGACTATTATGATGCCTAGTATATGTGATTCAAATTCCACCTCTCCATTCCTATCAATATCATCTACTAATTTAATAAAATATAAAAAGAGGTAAATGAAATCAGAATTTACGCTCAAAACTTTCTGTAAAGATAGTTTTCCATTCCAGTATTTGGTAGTATAAAAAAAATTAAGTTAAAGGAAAACTATCTTTGGTCAATAGAAAAAATATGACTTATTTTTAGAGATTGTTTTTCACTAAATTTTTTTGAAAAACAACCTTATCTCACAACAAACTAAATAAGGGAAGTTAGAATATTATTTTTCAACTCATTTAAGGTAATTACCAAACATAAAAAAATAAAATAATTTTATGAAAAATACTTTTTAAAAAATAACTCATTTTCTAAAAAATATTTTTGCCTAAACAAACAGTGTGATAGCAGAAAGTCAGAAATGAAGGGCGAGGGGCAAGCTTGAGATTATCTCAATTACAATGCCCATTGTTAATCTTAATCATCTCAGTGCATATAAACAGCAATAGGGCTTGACCACTTCACACATAGAAAAGAGTCATAAAACTAACACAAAACACATTCATTCACACAAAAACCAAAGCGAGCCGAAGGCAAAGCAATAGCTCTCGCAGCACTCATTGCTGACTGTTGTGGCCAAACACTACAAAATGCAACCATTGTAGAGAGAAACTAATAATTAATTCTTCACTTCCCTTTCCAGATCCCAAATCAAATCTGAGAAATATTTGATGATGGCAAACCAATTGGAGAGCTTGGTACAGTCGATAAAATCGAAGGTTCGAGCTCTGAAGAAGAAAAAGAAGCCATACGTGAAGATGGACAAGAGCTCGAGTGTCAAGGTCGAGATCCGTAGCAGGAAGGCTCGAAAGCTCATCGACAAGACACTCAAGGTTGCTGATCAACCTGGGAAGCGTAGCCTTTCTTAATATTCATACCTTTGTATATGTGTTTTGAGTTTAAACTATACATAGTAATTTGCATGTTGTCTTGCTCTGTTTTTGTGGGTTTTATCTTTGTTTCGTGAGTGGTGGTCTTGTTGTGCCTACCGATTCCGTGTTTTTGTTTTTGTTTTTAAGGTTTCGAAACCTTTGGAGAAGAAAACGACACAAGGGTTTGAAACCATTTTGGAACCGTTTCGGATTGGCTTATATATAAGAAACAAGGATTTCTTCCTGATTATATATATCTGATGCTCTTTTATTTTTATTTTTTTTATTTTTTTAACTAGGAGGTATGTTGGAGATCATGCGTTTGGTGTCTACATTTATAGAATAGTTTATTAAGAATTACCTTTTTTTTTTTTTTTTTTAAGAAAAAAGAATTAGTACTGAATTACTCCATTTTTATTTATTTATTTAATCCTTCCTACTTAATTGAACAAGAAGAATTAAGCCATGATCTTTGTTACTCAATTGTCACCTCCTCAACATCATGGGCTCAAATACCTTTTTTTTTTTTTTTTTTTTTTTTTTTTTTTTTTTAACTATCAGATTATCAAGTAAGGACAACAATATGAATTAGGTATGAAAATAATATCTCTCTCTTTAAGTTTTTGTTAATTTTTCCCAAAAACTATTTTGATCTTTTAAGTTTGAAATTGAAGTTGGTTATTTTAATCCAAAAATTTTGCCAAAAAAAAAAAAAAAAAACTTAAAACTCCTAATTTAATGGAATAAAATGATTTTTAGTTATTCTAATAAATCTTAGTTTTTTTTTTTTTTTTTCATCTCTATCCCAAACAGAGGATGGAATACCTATAATTCAACCTGCATATATATCTTCATTAATTGTAATCCCTAGTAAGAACGGGAACCAAAAGATGATCACTTTATTCATAAAAATATTTTCTAATCAAAATCCAACCCGGTGTAGTCGGCCCCATATATGATTTATGTGATATATGGAGTAGAAAGATTTGTCCTTCTTTACCTTTTTTAATTTTTAATTTAAAATTTTAATTTTCTTTCCTGAATTGTTATACTTTGGTCGTTGTAATATTTATGGTTGATTGATAAATGCCAATGCCCCCGCAGTCCACTGGACCGTTGCAATAGTGGTTGGGTCAACGTTTGCATGTGTTGCGTAACCGATGAATCACACGTGTTGATAGACCAGCCAATGGGAGACTTTATTTGTTATTTCCTAGAGACAGTACTCGTTTAATTAAAAAATTATTTACCTAAAAAAAAAAATTTTGACTAATGTACTGACAGCACTGTATCAAACACTGTCTTTGGTTGAGGGATAATAAAGATGAAGGAAAACAAAGAGAGAAAAATAGAGTGAAAAACAGTGTTTTTCATTGTTTAGCAAAAAAAAAAATGTTGAGCATGAAAAATCTGGGAGAAAATTTTCTTTCTCGGACCCACAATTTACATCCTCCCAAATCAAGAGGAAAATTGTGGAGAGAAAAGTGCTCTCATCGTGAAATTACACAAATGCCCTCTCCCACTTACCCTCTTCACAAACACAATGGTTATTCTGGAATCAAGTAAAAAAAACAGAGAGCGAGAGCTAGAGAAAAAAAAAAAAAAAAAGAGAGAATGAGAGCACTAGTTGGAACATTCTTGAATGAGGGAGAAAAAGAAAGAAAAGAAAGGGGAGATAAAGAGATAAGGACAAACGTGTATGGAGGAAGAAAAAAAAAAAAAACAGAGAGCGAGAGTTGGAGAAAAAAAAGAGAGAATGAGAGCACTTCTTGAATGAGGGAGAAAAAGAAAGAAAAGAAGGGGGGATAAAGAGATAAGGACAAACGTGTATGGAGAGAAAAAAAAAAAGTATAGATGAAATGAAATGAGAGAAAGGAGAAATAATATAAAGAATAAAAATTCTAATTGAGAAATATTACCACAATATTTTCACAATATTTTTACAATAAATTTTAAGTAACAGATTGTTATTAATTAATATTGGTGAATAAAAAAATAATTTCAATGGTGGGTCCGCTTAAGGGTTCCTTTTTTAAAATGGTCATATTTTTTTAATATTTCAAAACGTAACATTGAATCCAAATAAAATAAAATAAATAAATAAAAAGAGAGAGAGATATGGAGAGTATAAAGTATTTATTTAATCATGAAAAAAAAAAAATCAAATTTGTTCGGGTTTTTTACTTCTTGGGTTACTTACCTAAAACAAAATATCTAGGGTAATTTTGATTGATGTAAAGGTTGGGTCTAATACACATGTGCTCTATATCTTGAAATATGAATACATGACAATTATTTAATGTGTGTCTAAATCTTAACAAGTCCAGTGCACAGAATTGTAGACTCAAGCTGGTTCCATTTAAGTGAGACTTTAAGAGTTTGTTTGAGAACAACTTATTTAGTTGAAATGGAAAACTTTCATTGAAAGAAAACTTTTATTGAAAGTACTGTAGATAAAACTAAAAATTAGCTAAAATAGTACAATGAGACTTATAAACAATATCAAAAAATACAATGAAACTCATGAATAGTAGCAAAAATAAGCTAAATAGTAAAAAAAATGTATTTTTTAGCCAATATCAAACACAACCTAAGAGGAAAGTAGGGATACAAGTGTATGATATTATGTGTATTGGAACGTAGTGTCCCAGTTACACTTACATCTGAGCCGTTAAAGTTGATGATCGGGTGGGGTGGGGAGGGTTGCACCGACAAGCAAATTCAGACCGGAGGGGCATGGCTGCACCTTAAATTGGTAAAATTGTTTAGTATGAATAATTTTCCATCCCTCTAACATTATTGCAGATTTTATTAATAGTCAAAATGAGACATATTTTAAATTAATTTCCTTTTATTCCCTTACCATTGCTAAATCTAAAATCTAGATAATGATATTACCAAAAAAAAAAAAACAAACTGTATAGATTTTTAAATGGAGAGGGACTACTTCATAATAACTATTTTTTTTAATAAAAAAAATATAAATATACAGAATATTATCTATTTTATAATCATGTATATTTAATTTGATAAAAGATTAAATTTATGAATGTATATTTAATAATGATATTGATTTTCTTTATTTCAAATTATAATAAGGCAAAAAAAAAAAAGAATCACAACTGTCAAACTATCATTGTTATAAAGATTGGATGGCATAAAATAAGAAGACAACCATTTGATAGGGACTATTAGTTACGAAGTCATAGTTGGGCACCTCTAGTGGTGGAGAATTACTCCTTAAGAAGAAGGAAATCGTTGGAAGCTAGAGACGTTTTCACATGTACTCTCATATAATGAGGATTGAAGCAAAATAATCAACTAAATGAATTGTTAGAAGTTAGAACTTGGAACCTAACATTTTATTGTCTTATTGAAGAAGCAAATAAATTACGTTTCTAATTTCAAAATGGAACTGTGAATTGTGATGTCGGCTCTTTGCTCAATGGGCAAAGAATTTTCGGCAGTGTGAACACTTTCATTTTCCTTGTAGTATTGACATGTATGAATTCTTTTCTTGTCAGTTTCTCCAAAAAAAAAAAAAAAAAAAAAAAAAAAAAAAATGCAACTTATGAATTCTAATTTATGTCGGATGTGTACTTTTCAACATTTGTAAGGAAAGATTGACCAGTTGAATTTGCCTGATTTTTTTATTTTGAGAACAATATGAACGGAATCTCAAGATGTTCATAGCACTAGAATCTTGTGGAATGCGCCAATTGCTCTCAATCTACTTGATTAGCGTACGCGGTATATATTACTATAAAAAAAATCTATAAATTTTTTTGAAGCATATATATCTTTTTTATTTTTTATTTTTGAATTTTTTTTTTTATAGAAAAGCATATATATATATATATATTTATATATATCTTAATAGACATCGCTTATGTCCAGTATATTAGTGTGCTAGACACATTAAAATATGGATATACATTCGCATCCTAATGTATCCAGTGTAACTGATGCACTGGACAGAATCTTAAGTCTATTTTAATTAATTAGAGTCTCATGCAAGATTATTTTCTTAATATATATTATATGAATATGCAGTAAAATTTATGCTAACTATAATATTACTACTGTTGCTCATTTATCTAGCAGAAGAAGCAATTAATTAAGTAATATTTCAGTAAAAGAATCATTCTTCCAATGTATAGTAGATTTTCTAACAGCAAAACCCACTTTTTCATAGAGTAGTGTGGTGCTTAATTAGGGGAAATAACTCTTGCTTAAACCTGTTATTGTTCATTATAAAAAGTATACTGATCACCATGTTAATTAAATTGATAATTTGGCTATTGACATTTCTTCTATCTTTTTATATAATAAGATTTTTCTATCATTCCATATGGATTAAGAATTAGAAACGAGTGGCATATATTCTCCATGCCTTAAAAGTCAATTGTCATAAATATAGAGTATAGACTATGACTGGCTACTTAGAAGTTGAAGCTAGCGTATTTGATCATTTATTAGAACTTAGAAGCAATATTGCATAGTTGAAGCTAGCGTATTTGATCATTTATTAGAACTTAGAAGCAATGCATAGTTGAAGCTAGCGTATTTGATCATTTATTAGAACTTAGAAGCAATGACTTCCCATAACAATAAAAATTAAGTTGAATACCGACAATTATAATAATAAGTCAAGGGTCATTCTATGGTATTACATTTAGTGAGTGTTTGGATCCGACTTATTTGCACGTCTGCATTTTACATCACGTTTCGTTCTTTTTTTTTTTTTTTTTTTTTCTTTTTTTCAAGCCTCAACTTTTGACTATTCTCCCGTGAATAGTGCACCCGTACACTGTTCACAAGTCCCACAAACTTTATTTTTCAATCACTTTTTCATTAAAAATGGGTCCTACGGCACTATTTATACATTTAAAAATTATTTTATTACAATGTTTTTCAGTTTTCAGTAAAAATAAGTTGTATCTAAATGGAGCCTTATTTTGGAGGTACGGTACCCACTTAAATCTGAACCATCCATTCTAATGCTTTTAATCTTGACCATTTAAATAATTTTAGTGGGTTACCATTTACCGATAGAATAGGTTAGGGTATAAGTACACAAAAAAAAAAAAAAAAAAAACCTCTGCTCCTTTTCGCCGATCTTCACCACGTTTGCCCCCAACTTTCAGGTAACCATTTTTCATCATTTTTCCTGAATTTTATCCAATAGGTTTGTGCTTTTGAATGGTGGGTTTAACCATTTTTTTTTTCTCTATTATTTATGTTGGGCCTATTTGAGAGATTGTCTTTCATCTAGGAATTTTGGAGCAGTAACATTGGGAAAGTTGTGAAATTTGAACTGAAATTTCCTATTTGGCAGATTCGAATTGAAAATTTAACCATTTTCTTTGATTTCCCCCCAATTGTAACCCATGTGAAATTTGCCCACGAAAATATCCTTTAGCAAATGTATAATGTGAAACTGATGGAGATTTTGATTTTGGTTTTAGTTCTTGACAATGGATACCTTTGATTCCTAACATTACAACTACCTTATCCAAACATAAAAGGGGAATCTGAATATGAAATCAAGAATTTTTTCTTTATAAGTTGGATACAAAAACAAATATACAATTTGATAAACTTTGACTAAAATTACTAACACTTATTTTATTTTTAAATGTTACCAAATCCTTATTGAGATGTATCAAAGCTACTATTCAACTGTTGAGGCTTTTTTTCTTTGTCTTTTTGGTTGATGAGCTTGATTGTTCTCCTTGTTTGTAGCTAGGATTTTGTGTTTCTCAATATGTTGAACCATATATAGTAATACTATTGGATTATAAACCTCACTGGATATCTTTTTTTTTTTTCCCGACAGGTGGTAGTTCTTTCTATTATGTTATCAAAAAGCTTATTGTGTAGGGAATTTCACCGAATTCCCAACTTGTGAGAAACAAAAAAAATAGAGAAAACACACGCCAAAGAAAAAACAATCACATGCACGAGACAATATTTATGTGGTTCGGCAATTTGCCAACGTCCACGGAGTTGCAGGGATTTCACTATTATCAGGGAAGAATACAGAGTACAAAATTACGGCTACAATATTTTCTCTCTATATAAAACACGGCAACACAACCTCCTTAAAACCCTAATCACCAAAGTCGGTTTCTACATATACATATACATAAAACCCTAAGCCTCAGTAAATCTCCCATTAAAAAACCACACAATATTATTCAGGTCCGGTCGGGTCATTGAATTGGATCAAACAAAACTAGGCTCCACAAAGCCCAACAAATCTCCCACTTGGAGACTAGTTCAATCACCAACATCAAACCGCTATCCTCCAAGAACCAATCCCTCATCCCTGCAACTCATCCTCCTGTCCTCAAGCTAGAAGACCAATTGAAGCTGCGTATAGCTTCAACTTCTCAATAGTGACACCCTTAGTTAACATGTCTGCCGGGTTCTTAGATCCACAAATCTTCTCAAGTATTACCAGTTTATCTTCAACAAAGTAAAAAATAAAGTGGTATTTTGTTTGTATATGCTTCGACTTTAAATGAAAAGCCAAATTTTTGGTAAGAAAGATTGCACTCTGACTGTCATTGTGTAGAATGCCCATCTTCTGCTTCTTACCCAATTCATCTAAGAAACCATGTAGTCAAATCATCTCCTTTCCAGCTTCAATTGCTGCAACATACTCAACTTCTATAGTAGACAAAGTAACAATCTTCAGTAGATTTGAAGCCCATGATATAGCTGTATCACACAGAGTAAAAACAAACCCAGTAGTACTCTTTCTACTATCAATATCACCAGCAAAATCAGCATCTACATAACCCTGTAGTTTCAAACTTGCACATGTGAACCAAAGACATGTATCTAATTAACCCTTCAAATATCTCAGAATCCACTTGACTACCTCCCAATGTTGCTTTCCAGGCCTACTCATGAATCTGCTCATAACTCCCACTACATGTACAATGTCTGGCCTTGTACACACCATAGGGCACCTTGCTCATGTGGTCCCTTTCTTCTTCCGTCTTCGGTGACTGTTCTTTGCTTAGTTTGAAATGACTACCCAAGGGTGTGCTCATTGGTTTAGCTTCATTCATGTTGAACCTGCTGAGAACTTTCTTCACATACTCTGACTATGAAAGTTTTAATGTACCATTAGCCTTGTCTCTAATGATTCTCATACCAAGGATTTGCTTTGCAGCTCCCAAATCCTTCATTGCAAACTGTTTGGACAATTGCTTCTTCAGATTATTAATCTCCTCAATGCTAGACCTTGCAATAAGCATATCATCCACATACAATAGTAATATGATGTAAGAATTGTCAAAAGACTTAACATATCAACAGTGATTAGTTTCATATCTCTTGAACCCAATTCTATGCATAAAACTATCAAATTTCTTGTACCACTGTCCAGGAGCTTGTTTTAGGCCATACAAGTTCTTTTTCAGTTTGTAGACTAGATTCTCTTGTCCTTGAGCAATGAACCCTTCTGGCTGAATCATGTAAAGGTCTTCCTCCAAGTCACCATGAAGGAATGCCGTCTTCACATCTAACTGCTCAAGATGTAAGTTTTTTGCAGCCACCATTCCCAGTACCAGTCTGATTGTTGACATCTTCACAACTGGAGAAAATATCTCTGTGTAGTCAATGTCTTCCTTCTGCTGGAACCCTTTAACAACTAATCTGGTTTTGTAACGTTTGCTACCATCATGCTCATTCTTTATTCTGTATACCCACTTGTTGTGCCAAGCCTTCTTTCCTACTGGCAATTCAGTCAGTTCCCATGTCTGATTCCCCAACAAGGAATCCATCTCATCCTTCATGGCTAACTCCCACTTGCTTGAATTCTCATCTTGCAAGGCTTCATCATAACACTCTAGCTCACCACCATCAGTTAATAGGAGATAATTTAGGGTGGGTGAATAACGCTGTAGAGGTCTAATGTTCTCGGAAGATCTGCGGATTTCAGCTACAGGTGTACTCAGATCTACTTGTGAATTTAAATTCTCCTTATCTTCTTCACCCCTTTTCTAGACAATACCTTCAGTCAATTCATCTAAGTTGACAAACTCAGATTTCTTCTGATCTATCTCTGTAACATCTGACACTACAGTTGACCTGTCCTTATACATAACCTGTTCATTAAATATCACATTTCTACTTCTGATGATTTTCCTGTTTTGTTCATCCCAAAACCTATAGCCAAATTTCTCATCACCATAGCCACTGAAAAAACATATTTTAGACTTTGCATCAAGTTTACTATGAGCATCATAATCAATATGAACATAAGAAACACAACTAAAAAATTTTAAGTGTGAAAACTTTACCTTTTTATCGCTTCAAACCTCCTTAGGAAGTCTGAGCTCCATGGGAATTGATGGTCCTCGGTTTATCAGGTAAGCTGCAGTGCTAACAGCATCAGCCTAAAAAGTTTTTGGTAGTCTAGCATGCAACCTCATACTCCTAGCACGCTCATTAAGAGTTTTGATCATGCGCTCAACCACACCATTCTACTGTGGTGTCCCAGGAACGGTCTTCTCCATTCTAATTCCCTGTGCAGCACAATACTCACTGAACCCTCCATCTATGTACTCTTCTCCATTATTTAACCTCAAACATTTTACTTTCAAACCTGTTTCTGTCTCAACTATGGCCTTCCACTTCTTAAAAGTTTCAAATACATCAGATTTATTTTTCAGAAAATAAACCCATACCTTTCTGCTTGAGTCATCAATGAAAGTGATGTAGTACCTTGAACCTTCAAGGGATGCAATCGGAGAAGGCCCCCACAAATTAGTATGTACTAATTCCAAATTTTCAGCCTTCGGTGTCCTGTCAGTTTTCAAGAAGCTCACATTTTTCTGCTTTCCTAAGATGCAACTTTCACACATGTCAAAATCAATGGACTTCAATTCTGGTAGTTTTCCTTTTGATAGCAGCATCTTCATCCCTTTCTCACTCATGTGACCAAGTCTGCGGTGCCATAGGCTTGTATTAGTGCTTGCATCAGTAATTGCAATTGTGTCTCTTGGACATGAGGTCATATACAGAGTAACGGTCTTCTCTCCACGGGCCAATACCCTAGCTCTCTTTGTAACCTTTCAAGTACCACCAACAAATAGTATTGTATGTCCTTCATCATCAAGTTGTCCAATAGAAATCAAATTCCTCCTCAAGTCAGGAATATGTTGAACCTTCTCTAGTAACCAAACAAATCCATTGGGCAACAATATCCAGACATCTCCCATACCTATAACATCCAAGGTTGAACCATCAGCTAAATACATCTTATGAAAATCTCTTGCAACATAATTCTGTATGATTTCTCGGTGTGGAGTGGTATGAAACAAAGCTCCTGAATCCAAAAACCAATTATTATGTGGACTGTCTATTACAAGAAGTAATGCATCCTGTACCTCTTCTGTTACAGTATTAGCAGAATCATCTCTATTCTTCTTCTTAGGACTTTTGCATTGATTCCTAAAGTGATCTATTTTCCCACAGTTCCAGCATTGTACTTGTTGGCTTGATCTAGATTTACTTCTGTTCCGATTAGAATTTTTGGATTTTGATTTGCCTTGTTTGAATTTCTTTCATTACCTCTGCCTTTTGTCTCAAGGTTTAGGGTAGAACTAGATTTTGAGGTTTTGCCTGCATCTCTTCTGCGAATCTCCTCAGCTAGAATTAAATCTCGTATGTCATTGTACTTCAGCTTTTCTTTTCCTGTAGAATTGCTTACTTCCATTCTTATTGCCTCCCAATTGTTTGGCAAAGAAGCCAAAACGATCAAAGCACGAATCTCATCATCAAAATCAATTTCTACAGATGACAATTGATTTGTGATAGTATTGAATTTGTTCAGATGTTGTGCTACAGAAGCATTCTTTGCCATCTTCAAATCGAACAATTTCTTTATCAAATGCACCTTGTTGTTTGCGGACGGCTTTTCATACATACCGGACAAAGTCTTCATCAGATCTGCTGTGGTCTTCTCATTTACAACATTGTGTGCAACAGACCTAGACAGAGTTAACTTAATAACTCCCAATACCTGTCTGTCAAGAAGAGCCTATTCCTCAGCCTTCATAGCCTCAGGTTTTTCCCCTAGAAGCGGCAGATGCAACTTCTTCCCATAAAGGTAATCCTCAATTTGCATCCTTCAAAATCCAAAGTTTGTGCCATCGAACTTTTCTATTCCAAACGCCTTTCCTGCTTCCTCTGCCATTGCTCCCACTCAAACCTAACCCTAGGCTCTGATACTAGTTTTAGGGAATTTCACCGAATTCCCAACCTGTGAGAAACCAAAAAAAAAAAAGAGAAAACACACGCCAAAGAAAAAACAATCACACGCACAAGACAATATTTACGTGGTTCGGCAATTTGCCTACGTCCATGGAGTTGCAGGGATTTCACTATTATCAGGGAAGGATACAGAGTACAAAATTACGACTATAATATTTTCTCTCTATATAAAACACGGCAACACAACCTCCTTAAAACCCTAATCACCAAAGTCGGTTTCTACATATACATAATGGGCCAAAAAGTTTTTTTTCCTGGGGGCGTTGCCCTTGGACCCCCAAAGGCTTGTCCATGAGCGCTCCGGCTTGGGCCTATCGGCCCAAGCCTCCGCTCCATGGACTAAGCCTCAGTAAATCTCCCATTAAAAAACCACGCAATATTATTCAAGTTGGGTCAAGTCGTTAAACTGGATCAAACAAAACTAGGCTCCACAAAGCCCAACATATTGTTCAGATGATATTGAATTTCTATTATGTTATGCATTTGAAGAAGAGGCTATAGGTTCAATTTCCCACCAAAAGCAAAAAGTTTGGAATTGCATATTTGTAATTTTTTTTTTACAACCCTTTTATTGCTTGAGAGGATTACTCATGTGTAGAGCAATGTTGTTTGTGTAGGATGCAAATTCTACCAATGAAGTGTTATGTGGCAAGATAAGGCAGCTTGAAAAAATGCATTCTTCTGTCAGCAAATGATAACATTGAAGAAGTCGTGAATGATTGTAAAAGCATTTTCTACTTTAGCTGGTGAAGTGGAACAACCCCTTAAAAAATTCCCAAAAGCATTGTTTTCTGCTGGGTTTCTTACTTGTTTGGCTTACTTGATTCCTCTCCTAGCCGCAATTGGGGCTATACCTCTAGATCAAGAAGATTGGGTTCATGGATATTTTGCTGATGTTGCTGAAATCATTGCTGGGAAGTGGTTGAAAGTTTGGATTGAAATTGGTGCAGTTTTATCAATTATTGGACTATATGAAGCCTAATTGAGCAGTTGTGCATACCAACTTCTAGGAATGTCAAATTTAGGATTTTTACCACAAATTTTTGGGGTAAGATCCACTTGGTTTAATACACCTTGGGTGGGAATTTTGCTCTCAACATTGATTACACTTGCAGTTGCTTACATGAGTTTTGTAGACATAATATCATTAGTGAATTTCTTGTATGGTTTAGGGGTGCTATTGGAATTTGCATCTTTTCTTTGGTTGAGGAGGAAGTTACCCACAGTGAAGAGGCCCTTTGTAGTTCCCATGGGGTTACCTTGGCTGGGAATTATGTGCTTGATTCCATCTGGGTTTTTGCTCTATGTAATGGTAGTGGCTACAAAAACTCTATTTGGTAATTGCACTGCTTATAATGGCTGGGATTGCTTGGTACTTCTTGATGAATTTTTGCAAGTCCAAACTGTGGCTTGAGTTCAACAATGCTAGAGAAAAGTTGGAAGATCAGGATTTGGAATAGGCTGATAATTACTGGCTGTGAGGATCTTAATATATTGTATCTTTTTTTATTTTGGCTAAGAAAGTTTTGTAAACACTATCTGCAAAAGAAATGGATACTTTGATTTTATTTTTAGTTTTGCATGAAGGGTAACAATTATAAAACAATTCAACCTATAAAGGACATTTTGTACAGTTATACTCTTGATTAATCAGGTGGGCCACATTGAGCTTATGATGTGGATGTAGTGGGTTTTAAAACTTCAATAGCCTTATATTTTATTCAGGCATTTATACTGTCACATAAAGAACATGTGATATCAATCATTGAAAAGTGTTTTCCTTTGATGCAAAATTTAGTCCAGAACAACAAGATATGTCATATGCCTCCAGTGATCATAGTATATACAGTGCAGAATTCAGAACTTGATATTGCATTCAATCAAGTTAATATCAAGAGTTTATTATGAAGATATTTTAGAGAGACTTTAGAAAGATTTACAAATGAGGCTAATGTTCTAAATTAGTTAATTTGCCAAGTATATTGGAACAAGAAGGCTGAATATTGACTCCATAATGGAGGGATAGCTGCATTTGAAATGGTTAGAATGTATCTAGTACCGTATTATTTAAAATTTAAAGCTGTGCCATAGGGTCTTTCTTTCTTATTGCACACTTGTTATTGTATATAGTCCGCACACATCATCTATTTAATGTATTAAATCAATGTGGACATGCTTAAAAAAATGTGATAATGCGTCTGAAATTATGGACATATGGATTCCACATCTGAGACATAGGGTTGTAAACAAGCCAAGTTTTGCTGAGTAGTGCGTATTTGAGCATGGCTTGTCAATAAAAATCAAATGCTCAAGTTTGGCTTGAGCTTAAGACAAGTCTAAAAACAGTTGGGCACATTGATGCAGATGCAAGTTTTCCCTTACTAGCTTCTCATTGACAAATATTTCCTTGAAACCTTGCATGTTCATGCATGTCAAATTTTGTTGCTTGGACTCGACTTGTTTATTTAAAAAGCCTAAAACTAAGACTCAAGCTTGGCTTATTTAAAACTAAAGCTTAAGTTGAATGCCAGAAAATACCAACTTATCTATGTTTTGGCAATGAACTTTGAGAAAGTAACTTGTGCTTAATTATTGAAGAAATTTTAATCATGGCTTCCTTACTATTTCTTTACATATATATAAAAAAAAAAAAAAAAAAATTAATGCTTCTCATATAATAATTTCTCATATTATAATTGCTCTATTTTTGAATGATAAAAAATCAGTCTCCCTTTCAAAAAAGAAAAAGAAAAAAGAATTCACTAAATCGCTAAAGATAAACATTGAATCTCCCATTCATTAAAAATAAAAACATTCACTAAATCATAAACAATCTCTTGGTCATCATTTTATACAAATCATTGCCATTTGAGTGATGTCCAAAATAATCACATAGTGGAATTTTTCTAGTGTTTTCTATAATTTTGGAACGTTCATTTTCTTTTGAAAGCACTAGATTTGATGCTAACTTGTATCGCAAATGTACTAAGCAGTTCTCCTACAAAAATTAGACATTGTTGATAAAGAAGCAGTTTAAGCAAATTATGTAAAAACTATAAAATTTACTTCCAATAAATATATTATCAAAAAGGTTAGATTCTCTTTGATAATTTTTGTATGCATGTGTTTAATAATATACATGTAGCAATCATACTTGAAATATGAAAACAGTTAAAATTTTAAAATTTTAAAGATTCACACAATAGTTATCCATATGCAAATCTACAATTTAGTACATTCCCATGATTTTTTATAGGATTTGAGGTGGGTGATTTCAAAGGAAATTTGGTAATACTATTAGTATAGTTGTCTTTCTCCAAATAACTCAACAACTTATCAAGGCCTGTTACCTATCGCAAAATGAAATTCAAAGCAATTATTAAGTACAAAACTTAACAAAATCACATATCAAAATTATTATTGAGTACAAAGAGAAAGAAACAATACCATTGTTTGCAAGTATTTTGTTCGCATGTCTTGCCCAGTTGTGCTTGGAAAAGAGTCCAATACATGTATACATCTTTTTGAACTAAAGTCAACGACACATAAGTACCAGTGACTATTATTGTCATTCATAAGGATATAAATCTACAAGCACAAATAAACAATGTATTAGCATGTGTTAATGTAAAATACACAAGTGTGTTGAGTAAAATTACATGTTCACAAAACATCAATTTTGACATATACTTGTCATCATCCCCATATGTATTTTTAAACCATTCCAGTGTGGGATTGCTATCTTCATCAATTATTTTTTGCTACAAACATATATATAAAGAAATAAGTAAGTAAAAAAGTGACTTTAGTGGTGGGCCCAAATGTAAAAGTACAGTCAAATGTGATATTGGTCCTACCCAATGTGACGATGGAACTATCAAATATGAGTAGAAAAAAAGGGAACCACTAAATGTAACAAAAGTACTATCCAATGTGATGTTGGTATTGTCGAATGTGACAATGAAACTATCAAATGTGAAAAAAAAAAAAAATTACAAAATGTGACAAAAGAACAGTCACATGTGATATTAGAATTGCACAATATGAGGATGAGACCGTCAAATGTGAAAAAAATAAATGAATCACCGAATGTGACAAAAGTATAGCCATGTGTGATGTTGGTATTGTACAATGTGAGGATGAAACCATCAAATGTGAAAAAAAAAAAAAAAAAAAAAAGGAACCACCAAATGTGACAAAAGTACTATTAAATGTGATGTTGAAACTGCATAATGTGAGGATGGAATCGAAAAATATGAGGAAAAGAAAAAAAGGGAATCACCAAATGTGACAAAAGTACTGTTAAATGTGATGTTGAGACTGCACAATGTGAGGATGAAACTGTCAAATGTGAAAAAAAATAAGGGAACCATCAAATGTGACAAAAGAATTGTCACATGTGATGTGGGAACCGCATAATGTGAAGATGGAACTATCAAATATAAGGAGAAAAAAAAGGGGAACCACCAAATGTGACAAAAGAACAGTAACATGTGATATTGGAACTGCGGAATGTGAGGATAGAACTGTCAAATGTGAGGATAGAACTGTCAAATGTGAGAAAAAAAATAAGGAAACTACCAAATGTGATAAAAGAACATTTATATGTGATGGTGAAACTATATAATGTGAGGATGAAATCGTCAAATATGAGAAAAAAATAAAAAAACCATCGAATGTGATAAAAGAATAGTCACATGTGATGTTAGAATTGCACAATGTGAGGATACAACTATCAAATGTGAGAAAAAAATAAGGGAACCACCAAATGTAACAAAAGAACTATTATATGTGATGTTAGAACTGCATAATGTGAGGATGAAATTGTCAAATGTGAGGAAAAAAAATAAGGAAACCACCAAATGTAATAAAAGAAATGTTACATGTTATGTTGGAACTGCACAATTTAAGGATGAAACTATCAAATGTGAGAAAAAAGTAAGAGAACCACTGAATATGACAAAAGAACTGTCACATGTGATGTTGAAACCGCATAATTTGAGGATAGAATTATCAAATATGAGAAAATAAGTGAGGGAATTACTGAATGTGACAAAAGAACTGTCATATGTGATATTAGAACTATACAATGTGAGGATAGAATGATCAAATGTGAGAAGAAGGTAACCTACTAGTGGGTATGGTACCACTTTTTTTTGGGAGAACGATAGAATTACCCATAAGTCAATGGAAAGGTTGGATCTTCTAACTTTCGCTAAGAAGTTTTGTTTTGGGAGAAATGCTCTAATCTTAAGTCTTAACCAAACAATAATTTTTATCTTAATATAAAAACTAGAAAAAAAAAAAAGTGTAAATAAGAAATTTAAAATTTTTTATTATAAGTAATTCATACGAGGAATATAAAAATAAAGCATTTTATATTAAGTGTTACCTAAGTTTGTCATGTCTAATTCAAGTCATTCATTACAATCCCATTGCAAAGGTAGCGATTAAGTGTTCCCTAAGCTTGTCATGTGTATTAGTTGGACCAAGAAAACCATGTTATCAGTTAATTAGCTAAGTCAATTAAATAACTTTAAAAACTACTTAAAGCTAAAATAATTCTTTAGAATCTAAAAAATCTATGATAAAAAAAACACACACACATAAAATTTCTTTCTTTCCACTATTTTCTTATCATCCAAATGGAGAGTCAAAAACTTTAATGCAATAGTTATTATAAATCAAACATAATGGAACGAAAAAAGAAATGAATTTCTTAATCACAACATTGGCTTCCTAATAAAAACTCATAATAATTCTATAAAACGTAAGTTTAGATAAAACCTCAAAACTTCCACCAGATCAACCACGCACTCAAGAGAGTATCTCATGGGACTACTCTCTCACAATATATGAGATTTACACATGTTCTTGTTATGAGAGAGAAGTCTTGTGAGACTCGTGTCATAAGATAATTTTCTCAACCACCCATTCACGCCCAAGGAAAATTATTCAAAATTCCTGTAGTACAACAATGTGATTTTTATTTTTTATTTTTTTATTATTTTTTTTTTTTTTATCTCACATCAAATTGAGAAATGCTTGAAAGAACTGGTTTAATTTTTATTTTTTATGAGAATTTTTTAATTTTTTTGAAACAAACGGTCCATGTTATTCATAAAATTTGACTAGGATATGACTCAACAATTTAATTAGATGGCATTCTTTTATTGGGTGGACCACTATGCAAGGTTAACTTGGCCCAGTAGATGGACTTAATAATTTCTCAAGTATTGAGTGAGCCACTTTTTCACAAACAAATGAAAATTGGAAAAGGGACAAATATTTTAAAAAACTGGAAAATTCTGTATTTTATTTTCAATCATAAAAGCTAAAATTATTTTCTTGAAAGTACAATGAATCAGTTTTTTATTTTTTATTTTTTATTTTTAGAAACAATCAAACATAAACACACAATGGAGTGGAAATGAGATTCTTTCAGCATTGCGGGCTAAGAGAAGGTGGTTGTAAATTTGTAATAATGGGTTGCAGGCCGTTTTTGCTACCATATTTTGTCAATGGGCCTCTAAATCATGATGGGTCAGCGTCGGCCCCAATTTCTGAAAGCTCAAATGTATTTGCGTCTTTTCTGAGGACGGATATGCCGAAGCCTTTTACATTTGGGTCGAGGAAATCACATACTATACTAGAATACTATTGTAATATAGTAATCACACGCTAGATTTAAAAAAACACATGATTTCTACTGCAAACAATTTCTTAAAATCTAGCATGTGCATGTACCACTAACTAATTTTCTCTCCAATTTTCAATACTACAACATGTGGGGGATTTCACCAAATCAAGGAATAATAATAAAAGAACAAAATAAACACATCAAATAAATAGAAATTAGTGATTAACTTGGAGGCACAATTGAATGTTATCTTTAAACAATATTTGTTCCCATACGCAAGTTGCTAAAGAGTTTCTATAAACTTATTCCCAAGATACAACCAAGTTTATTGGGTTTTACAAATAGCAATTTTGGAGAATACCCACATGATTTCTTGTGTTTCTTTAAACTTACTATTTTTCAAGTGAACATAAACCTCTATTTATATCCATAGGATTATAATCCTTCAAAAGGTACGTATGGAGAGTTAAGATTTTTCAGAAAACCATTCACAAGCCTTGAAATCATTTCAAACGTTTAGAACAATTATCAGAAAATTCTGTAGAAATTTAGTTTTCACGAGTCTCAATTGATCGAGAGGAATCAAGCATCGATTGAAAGCTCTTTTCGATTGATCAAACATGAATCAAGTACCAATCAAAATAGGTAGAGACTCTAGGATAATTTCCCTCACCACTTCGATCGATCGAACATACTGAATTTTGATTTTCATTTAGAAAATTCCAGAGCTTGAATTTTCACTTTATTCCTTTTACAAATGAATACTCTCCAACCTTATATCTTTATTACAACCTATCCTTTTTGATACCTATATATACAACAATCCTCCACTAGGTTGTAATAATATGTCTCACTTGATTGATATTTTATCATGCATAATGGAAGGTGTCTTTCAACTTAAGCCTCTTTTTAGTGTAATTGCTCAAGAAATCAAAAGAGTTAATGGTGGCTTGGTGCTTAAACCAAAACTCTTATGTGTTGAAATCAGAAACAAAACACACATAAGAATATCCACAACACATTTAGAAATCCATGTTGTTAGTAGTATTATGGCCTTGTGCTCTTCCCAGTTTAGTGAACTTGTATAAGAGAAAGCCCTTTTACTTTTGCTAGAAGTGGCACCACTCCTATGTTCACAAAGGTGAAGTTCCTTCTTATGTCCCTGTTACACAAACATTTATAATTTATGAACTTCATTAAGAGTTTAAAACTCATCATTTATTTTCATCATAATAGTCTGCACTAATCTATCCTGATTAAGACACAAATTTAGTGCTCTTACTAACCACGTATCAATAGCTTGTTGTTACCCTTTAAACCTTTTAGATATAATCAATTCGAGATTAGATTCCCACTATTGGTGATTCTCTTAAAAGAAGGGTTTTAATCCCATTCTAATGGATGTTATCCTTACCAAGTCTCAAGACCCACTTCTCTAAAGGATCTATTTATATTTAGAGGTTATGTAGGCAGTGGACTAATCCAACCACACATGACTTGCCTTACGTATTCTTTTCTTAGACTTTTAAGTCTAAGTTCACATTGTATACTATACACATTGTGATTTCACAATTATAGTATAGGGAATGGCTTACCATGGTCATGGCCACGACACTTTATCAAAACCTTAGTCATTTTCCTTCCTTGCCCATTACCATTATAGTCAATACTTTCAATTTCATTCTATAGTAGAGTAAGATATACACCTTATTTCTTTAATGCTTACACATAGCACCCCTACATGTAGTGATCATCTAACTAGACATAGGTATTATCACTCACATCAATAATAGAATTAACTTTGAATATTCTATATAATAGATACTAATCACAATTAATTACTTTTTAGTGATCAACCTCAAGTTTTAGAAACTTTGAAAGTCTACATACTATGAAGGCAATATCTAGTTTTGTTCTATACATGATACACAACATGTACTTAATATACTAGTAAACTCAAGCTGTGCATCTGCCTTTCTAGTAATCTCTTTATTTAATATTGGAATCAAAGTGTCTTTGCCTCTTTAAAGATATTAAAATCTAAGAAGCAAGCTCTCAACACTAATCTCAACACAATGAGATAACACAATTCCCAATAGAATGAGAAAACACTAATCTCAATACAACGCGATTACTTAGGGGTTGTTTGGACTTTTTGTTTCCATAACTCATAACTCTGTTTCCATAACCCATAACTCAAAAATGGTGGGACTTATGGCTGAGAAGTCTGTTTGGTTTTTGTTTCCAGTTTTTGTTTCCATCACTCAATTCTCTGATTTTTGAGTCATGAGTTATGGAAACTGAAAACACATTTTAAGTGTTTTCAGTTTCCAATGGCATTTTGGTAATTAAACATACATGGAGGGACCCACTAGTCAGGGTTAGTTGCAACTTTGTTTTTTTTTCTCCACTGTTCTTCAATTCGTTCTTTCTTCTTTTTTTTTTTTTTTCCCCCCTTCCTTTTTGCTAGAATCTTGTTAATTCGTTCTTCCTTTTTTTTTTTTTTTTTTTTTTTTTTTTTTTTTTTTTTTTTTTCTTTATCACATAATATTTTTGGTCTTCAGTTCTTTCTTTTTTCACTGGGTTCAGGTTTCTAGTTTTATTTTTTTTTCCTTCTTTCACTAGGTTTGGTAATTTTTTTTTTGTTTTTTTTTTTCAATTGGGTTTGGTGAGTTTGAGTATTAGGGGTTGAAGGGAAAAAAAAGAAGAAAAAAAAAAAAAAAAAAAAAAGCTCCACCAAGTGACAGGTATGGGGCCCACAAACAGTTGAAAAATATTGAGTGATGACAAGTTGAGTGATGGTGCCAAAAACACTTCGTGTAGAGTGATGGGGTATTTTAAGAGATGAGTGATGAGTAATGAGTGACGAAAATTGAGTGAGGAGTGATAAGTGATGAAAAAAAAATCCAAACAAGGCCTTAGTTTCCAATAGAATGAGGAAACACTAATCTCAACACAACGAGATTACTCAAATCTCAACAAAATGAGATAACATAAACCTCGAAATGAGATTAATAAAGTGCACATCTCCACTATATTTCTTTACTTGATTCTCATTCATAAAAGACTTTCATTTAATTAATTAAAGAAGTACAATTCCATAGGTCTTTTAAGCAAACTTTCTTACCAAGATTACTATTTAAGAAAGTCACTACACATCTTTATGATGCATACACAAATTATATGTGGACACACAATCCAATATTTCATCATTGATCCATGAATGTTCAATTAATGAACTCACTTGTACTCTCTTTATTTCATAAAGAGGTACTTTCAAAATAGGATCACAACATGTACTTGATTAAACTTGAGACATCTACCACACATAGCAAAATTTAATCACAATGAATTTAACATCCCTCAATGTTAATTCTCTATATTTTTCAGATATAAATGCACTTTTAGTCCCTACATTTTGCATTTTTTCCATTTTGGTTCATACATTTTATTTTTATCACTTTTAGTCTCTAAACCAATTAACGCATGACATTTAGGTCTTTTCCATCACTCAACTAATGCCAAAAGTTGATGTGGCAAACGGAGTGCACTATTAGCACAGTAAATGCTGATGTGTCCATTAAAATAATATTAAAAAAAATGCTACATTAGCATCCATGTCAACCTCCACATTAGCATCTAACCTTAAAAATAAATTTATCAATTTAAAAAATTATAAAAAACAAAAAAATGGTGGAACTTAGATTTGTTATGTTTGTGCCTAGTTTCTTTTTCTTCTTCTTCCCTAAATCTTTCTCTCAGTTTCTTCACCTCCCTTTCTTTCTATGTCTTCTTTCTTTCTTCCTCTTTTTCTTCTTTCTCCCTCTATCTTGGTGCTTAGCCTTCTTGAACTCTTTAAGCAAGTTCCTCCACTTTTCTCATCTTCGACGAAATCTACTCCCATAAGTGCTTGTTCGACTTCAGCTTGAACCCAAGTCTCAACTCTCATCTTGGACCTACATCTCGACTCGCCTTGACTTTGACTTTGGCTTCATGGTCCTCGTCCCCGCCACTATTATTGCCAAGAATCATTTGCTAGTGCTGGTGGTGAGAGTGGGCATGAGTGTGAGGGTAAGGTTGAGGAGCGTGGTGAGGTGGTAGGTCATTGGCGTCGGCGCCATCATATGGGTTTCCAGTTAGATCAGAAACCCATTTCCCTCCTCACTTTCTCAACTCTCTCTTTTTATCTGGTTTGAGTTTGCTGTATTTGTTTTGGATTTTTGATAAATTTGAAAAGGGATAATATTGGTTTGTGAAAGGAAGTTTTTGGGTTGATGATAGAGAATTTGTTGGGTTTGTGTATAAGGGGATTTGATGGGTTTTTGAAAAATGTTTAGGTCTTAGGATTGACATCAAAAATTGGTTTGGTTGCTAGATCTGGAATTTTTTTTTGTTAGTGAAACAGAAAAATTTGTTTGGTTGCCTAGAAAATGTATAAGAGTATCTTAATTTTCCTTAAACCAATCTAAGTTCAAGGATGGAGTTCTTCACTACCTTGAGTCCATTGGTTACCACGGTTTGTGTGTGTTTTTGTGTTTGGTTGAAAAGAAATGGCAAGAAAATGCTAGAAAATTTGGGTGTGTGTTGTTATATTTAAATCTGGGTTTGTGTTCATTGTGTTATTGTTGAAGATGAACTCAGATATAAATTTATGTATTTTTTGAATTTTAATTCTACTATTATTGATGTTGTTGTCTTTTTTTTTTTTTAATTGATAAATTAATTTTTTTATTAATTTTAATGTTTGTTTTTAATTTAATTAATTAATGTGTGTGATTATATTATTTTTTATTCCACCATCAGCCACGTCAGCTTTTGTTGTTAGTTGAGTGATGGAAATGACCTAAATGTTAGACTTTAATTGGTTTAGGGACTAAAAGTGGTAAAAATAAAATGTAGGGGCCAAAATGGAAAAAGTGCAAGATGTTGGGACTAAATGTGCATTTACGCCTACTTTTAACAAGCACATCTTTGATGCACATTAGCATCTTTATGAGTTCATGACTCTTTTGAGATATACTCTTACACTTCTTCGATATCATAATTCCACAATTTGAGTTTCTAAACCCCCACATTTGGAGTTTTCAACCATTCCAAAATTCACATATATACACACATACTGTAATTACATATATCAAAATGTAATAATCAAATATAGTGAATTTCTTTAAAATTATATGAATGGTTTTAAAGATATCAAACTAATAACACAAATAGTTACTAGTGCATAGATATCAAAAATCTATCTTTTCCCTTTGTTTCAAAAATTTTACTACTAACCTTAGACAAAAAGATTTTATATCTTATTCTAATACCCACTCATAACCAATTGGTTTTGAAACTATAGGTAGATCCATTAAGATCCAATTATTATTAAATAATATCGAGTGTATCTTATCATTAATAGCTTTTACAATAGACAGCTACATCTTTTAGAAACACAAAGCTTTCTCAAACTTTAGGATCACTTCCCTTAAAGAATACTATGGGTATTTATTTAGGACTACACTTTTATTACTTTCAACAAGGTAAACAAGAACTTCACATGAAATAAAATTTGGATTAAAATCCCTTTTGTATCTCACACCTTGACTCCACTTTTGTTCACTTGGTGAACCACATCTAAATCTTTAATACCACTTAATGTGATATTTAACATTGGAGTCATTTACTCATGTTTAAGTAGGTATTTGGGTATCTTTGAAATCATCTTTGAATTTAAACTCCATAAATTCAATGTCCTTTAATTTCACTCTTCTATTAGACCTTAAGTCTAAGAAACTACACACACGAATTTACATAAAACCTACATATACACTTTATATAGCTCTTTGACTAATTAGTCCTTTTTGGTCTATCATTTTACAAAAGGTTAAACACCCCCACAGTTTAAAATGATAAGCATTTGGTTACTTTCTCATTTCATAACACTTGAAATACTTTTGAGATGAAACTTTATTTTGCACATAGCATATACTAAGCAAAACTTCTTCTTTTTTTTTTTTTTTGAGAAGAAAGCAAAACTTCTTCTCATATATCAAATAAGAACTTAGGTGATTGCACTCAGGATTATGACATTCACCATATATTAGAGTTATTTTCTCTTTTGTTCTGACCAAAAAATTTATTAGGTGTATAATGGATTGCACTTTGGTGTATTATGACATGTTCCTCACAAAGAAGAATATCCATTTAGAAATATTCACCATCTTTAGTTAATACATCATTCAACTCAAATCATCATGCTTTTATTAAATTATATCATACACTGACATAAACTTCAAGAATTTGAAATTTAAACATTGGTCAAGAAAACTTCTTGCCAAAACTCAATTTTACTTCAACAATGAATTTTCATTAACTTTTGCTATAATGTGGATGTCTACAAGCACCTCTATTTCTATGAAGACTCCTTATAAGTCTTAAAATATGTCTTGTAGTTGCACACATGCAACATTGCACTCGAATCAAATTACCAATTGGAGGATTTGTAATTACAGCCATATGAAATACAATGATCATATTATTACATACGCCACTCACCATAGCAATAATGTCCTTAATGACAATTACTTCATTGGCATTTCCATCTCCAACATTCTTATTCTTTAAGAACTAACATTATCAAATGTAACAGTCTTTCTTTCCACAAAGGGAACATGACATAATCTACTTGTCATCGTTGGGATTCTTGGAGTTGTTCTTTTAAAACCATTCACACTCCTTATTCACATTCAAGTGCTTATTGGTTTTACTAGAACTTCCACTTTGAACATTGTTCACATTCACTTTAGAATTAATCTAAAGTGAGATCTTCAAACATGTTATTTAATGTTTTCACATAATTTTAGAAAATCACTCAGGAAAATATTCACATACTATATCACTTTAATAGTTTAAATTTCCATCCTTTAGATTTTCTACTTTACTTTATAGCATTTAAACATGTCAAAAGTTCATTCTTATTTCTCAATTCAAATAAATTTGCAACATATGCAAATATTCTAACAAAGAAACTCATCAATCAATTTGAAATTCAAATTGCCCATGAACAAGAAATCCATACCTTCAATGTTCAAACTATGAACATGGCTTTTAATGCATCCACAATGTGAAAGAATCATCACTTTGTCTTGCCAAAAAAGAAACTTGTTTCTTTCAGCCTTGTTCCATTGAATCTTCATTATGATTGATTCATCATTTGAAGATGTAATCAAATCCAAGTCAATTGCTCTTTCTATTGAGTAAAATTAGTTCCATCAAAGTGATCCAATTTCACCAAACCATGGTTCAACATCTTCAAAGTTGTACCATCATTTACTCCTTTCATTGTAGCAAATATTGTCTGAGATTGTTGGGGATTTCACCAAATCAAGGAGTAATAATGAAAGAACAAAATGAACACATCAAGTAAATCTATATATATAATAATAAGTAAACCTGAGAGAAACTCAAATTAAAATTCCAAATTAGAGTTCCAATTTTGTACCATGTGTCCTAAATTATTTATTCTTAAATAGTTTTATTTCTTAATTTTAGAATCAAATGTGAGACCATATCATAAATATTCATTCAAGTGAGTTATTAAGTACAAAAACCGAACAATCTAGAATAAATGAATCTTTAAAAAAAAAAGTGCTTCACAATAATTTTTTTTTTTTAAAACCTTGGACAATTTACATTTTATACCTAATAATATCCTTAAATTTTTTTTTTTAAAGAGTTAACAAAATATAATAATGACTATCAATAGTATTTAAATTATATATATAGGATATTATGCATCTTGTTTTATATCTTTAAGTGTTTCCTTGCACATACATGGTGTAAAGTTGTAATTTATAACTATGAGTTTTGTTGGCTTTTATTCCATGCCAAATTTGATTGCAATTTTATTCAATCATTTATACCAAGTATTTATTGTGGGATTTAATTGTAAGGGTTGTGTGATAGAGAGAGAGTATGTGAAGACTCAAGCAATTGAAGACAGAAGAGTTTTCGCGAGTAGCTCGCGATTAAGCATCCCGCGAAGTGATGCATGTGCCCTGCACATGACTGGAATGTGAAGAGTTAGGATAGATGGAGATAGTTGTGTTTCGTGAGTAGCTTGCGGGTAAGGCCTTCCAGCGAGACACTCGCAAAATATTCTGTTTTGCCAGACTATGCTATTTGATACACACTTTCTATACCCACACTATATATACCCACATTACCCACAAAAGTTGAGGGGTGCTTCAGAGAGAAAACCCTAGCCATAAAACCTTGAGAGTAGGGATGGCAATTTTTTCCCACCCCGCTTAACCCGCCCCTCCCCGCTTAGCCCCGCGCGGGTTTTCCCTGCTCCGCAAAAGCGGTGGGGCGGGGATGGGGCAAGATTTTAGCCCCGCATCACGGGGCTGGGCGGGGATGGGTTTAGGCTTTTTAGACCCACCCCGCTCCGCCCGCGTTACTAAAGGTTATAATTGTAAAATTTTCATACCCTAAAACCCTACTATTTAAACAAACATATTAATATTAGCATATTTTATTCTACTCAATGTGATTCTTTGCCTTTATTTTGTTGTGTTATACTATGAGATTTTTATTTATTTATTTTTTTAATGATTGTCTTGATAAACACTTGGATATATTATTCAGTTTTTTCTAAAAATTGATTTGATTTGATGGGATAAATTTAGTTGTAATTTCAAGTATATTTTTATTAATGAAATAGGTTTCATTAAAAAAATTGTACTATTTGTAGGGCAAATTAACAAAAAGTAGAGTTTTATGGGGTGGGGCAGGGCTTCGTGGGGCCCCAAGGGGCGGGGATGGGGTGAGAAAGTATTCCCCATCATGCGGAGCGGGGCGGGAATGGGGCAAGATAAAACTATGTGGGGCGGGGACGAAGACCCCATCCTTCGGCCCCGCCCCGCCCCGCCCCATTGCCATCCTTGCTTGAGAGTTAGAGATTGTTATACCCACAATCCTCTACACAATTGCTTGTGGATTTTCCTCAACTCCTACCTCTCCATTTCCATATCATTGAGAGATTGATAGCCCAAACACTTACCACACCCTTTCAAAGTGTCAAGTGAGGTTTTGGTGCTACTGGGAAGTATTAGAAGAAGCCAAGGATGGCAGATGCAACATGGTGCTTGTTGTGGGATCCGGAGAGCTAGACAAGACACGGTTCCGAGAAGCCTTATTGGAGTAGGAGCTTGGAGGGCTTAGGTACATTGGGTAGATTAGACTTGGAGGGTCTCTTGCTAATCCATATATCCCAACTAATTTTCTAGTGGATCAATTACCGCTTGGAGGGCGGCGGAGAGGATTTTCGCCAAGTTCTTCTGTTTCTTCTTCGATAACACATTGGCGTGTTATCTTGTGCTTGAATTCTTCTTCCCTACTCTTTTATCTTTCATTTTACTACTATGTTATAATATTTATGGGTTAGAGTAGCTTGTTTGTTTATCCGGTCGCATTTACTCTATTCTGCACTTAGTATTAAGTTAGAGTAAAATCAATTGAGCCGTAACTTTAATTTGGGTGTCTAAATAGCTCTTGTGTTTTCACACATTTTTGAGCATTCAATTGGTATCAGAGCAAGTACACTTGATTTGGTTTCATTATCTAAGTCTGATCCTTGACCCCTTGTGTGTTTTGCCATGGATAATACTTTGTATGCTTCTATGGATATTGTTGATTGTAACATGTCATGTGTTTGTGAAAATGCCTCTATGAGTGTTAATCCTCATAATTGTGATGACATGTTACTTGAATCTATGGGTGTTGTTGACAAACTCTTGAAGAAAGGAGCTAAGTAGTTTCATAAGAATTTGAGCAAGTTTTGTTGCGAAAAGGATGATTTGATTGCTAAGCTCAATGAATCCAACAAATTGGTTGAAAAGTATAAGAAGCTTGCTGAAATTTTTTTTGAAAAGTTGAAAGAGTTTGAATGTTTAAATATGGACTTGGATGCTAAACTAGTTTTGTCTAACAAACTTGTTGATGATCTTAAATGTGAAAATGAATTTCTTAAGATGCATGCCAAGTATTTGATTGCTGAATCTATTGCTAAAAAGGATGAAAATATATGTTGCAATCATGTTGTGGTATCTGATTTTATGCCTATTGTGTATTCTACCTCAAAGGACAAATCGGTGTACATTCCTCCACATAAAAGAAATCAAAAGGTAGAGAGAAAGACTCTTAAGCCTAAGCTTCTGTTTAGGTCTCATTCTAGGGATTTGAATGGATCTAAGTTTATTCCCACTTGTCACCATTGCGGTGTAATCGGTCACAGAAGACCTCAATGCTCTATGTTGAAGAGAGAACAAAACCATGTTGCCCTAAAAAGCCTAGTGGACTTAAACACATTGTGTGTCACCATTGTGGTGTCTTTGGTCATCTTAGACCTCATTGCTCTAAGTTTCAAGCTCTTAAAAGAATTAAAAGAAAAGAGAAACTTGAATTTCTTTGAAGTTTGCAAGCTAAACTGGATTTGATGGAAAATGGTAAGTTGTTGAAGAAAGTTTTTAATGTTCTTACCTTCTTGTCTATGTGCATCTTCGGTTCTCATATTTCCAACTCTCGTCTCACTTCTCTTGAGACACTCATTCCAAACAATTGTTCTGTTTGGATGAGGAAGGGTTCCTATGGTTGAGCCTATGCTCTTTTGGTCATTGATCTAATTCTTTCGATCTTTGTAGGACCCTTCATGCATTAGATACTTCATTGTCATGCATTTGTGCATCATGCATATCTTTATATGCACTGTTTTTGTTGTTTTTGCATTTTATCTTACTTTTCTTGTTCTGTTTTTTAGTGTGTTCAAAAATTCAAAAAATCATAAAAATTGAAAAATCTTCAAAAAGTTTGATCGCTTGTGTTATGTATATCACATGTGAGTTTGACCTAATACCTTTGTACTAATGGCATGGTGTATTTATGAGTTTAGCTTTTTATGTATGCACATTTATCTATGTGGGAAAAATCTTGAAATCTATGGGTGATTGTTGTAAATAGATCTTCAAGCTTGTCATGAATGATTGGTCAATTGTTTTGATGGTCTTGATACTTGCATAGACTTGTGCCTATATATCTTCCCACCTTTACTTTTCTGTTTTTGCAAAAGAGCTCACCAAATGTAAATCTCAAAATGAAAAGAGATTATAAGCTGCAAAAACCTGTCGCACATACTAGTATTTGACTAGGAAAAAGGGAAAGCAACTCTTATATTGAAATGTATGGTACTCAAAAAGCCAAAGGCTACCTCTCAAAGTTGAAATATCAAAAATTTTAAGCACCAATCTCAAAAAGAGATGTATTATCCAAAAAAGATAAAACGTTATGATTTATGTAGAAGTCAAATGAAAAGTTTATGAGTTTTGTAATCATTCTCTTGTGGGAGGTCATATATGCTCATTTCTATAATTGAGATAGTCCACTTGACTGAGTACCAGTTGTGTATGACTTGATTGAATTGATCATTGAAGTTTTACTCTGGTCTAAGGACTATTCCACATTTGATACTCACCCACAACACACAAGACTTTGATTCAATTAATGCTTATCTCATTTGTGTGATGGTATATGTTCAAATGTGATGTGTATGCTCAATTACTTGCTGATCAAACCTAAAAATATTTTTGAGTGTTTTATATGTTTTTGAAAGTGATTTTATACTTTCGTGTTTTTAGTTTTTGGTCAAAATGCATTTTTGTATTTTTCTTCAAAAACTGGTTCAAAGGCTGTTTTGTGAG
Organism: Quercus robur; assembly: GCF_932294415.1. Taxonomy (NCBI): domain Eukaryota; kingdom Viridiplantae; phylum Streptophyta; class Magnoliopsida; order Fagales; family Fagaceae; genus Quercus; species Quercus robur. The sequence goes on from NC_065544.1 coordinate 30,621,905, forward strand.
AAGTTTGCGACTTGGAGCTTCTTGTGAGATGTACTTAGGGGAAATTAAAAAGTCTCATTTTCATACAATAAGTCTCGCTACTGCATCGCTAGTATTTCACGACTAAACTCTTCTTGCGAAATGTTTTTAGGCAAAAACTGGAAATTTTTCATTTCATGCCGAGGCTATCGTGATTGTCTCGTGATAGTTTCGCAAATAAATGCTTCTTGCGAAAGCTTCAGTATGTCTCATGATTAATCTTGCGATTGCCTAACTCGTGAAAAATGCATATTTTTAGTTTTTATGTAGCAGATGTGACATGTTTTCAAACACTCTTAACTTCCCTTACTCTACCTCTCTTAAACCCCCCTCAACCCTAAACCACTTTTCACTAAAACCCCATCATTCTCAAGCTTATTTTCTGCATTACCAACTTCAAGGTATGTTTTCTAAAACATTTTCTTCATGTTTTTCTGAGTTTATGCAGAAATTTAGGTTAGGGTTCTAAAATTTTGGGGATTTTTTGAAAATGGGTTGGGGTTCTTAAATATGTGAAATTTTTTCCAAAATTTTGATTGGGTTGAGTCCCATTTGTTGTGATTGTTCTTGTGTTGGCCCCATGTGGCAGATTGAGCATGTATTGAGGCAGATTTTCCCTATGTTCATGCATTTTTCATAAGTTGTGTGCTATGTTGCATGTTAGGTGCTTGACAGAATGTCTTAGTGACATTTCTGTGTTGAATTGGACTCAAGTGAGTTCCTTGACTTGGATTTAGTCATGAGTGATCATGTTTACCACGTTTTGATCAGTGTTTGTGTGTTTTACACACTTTGCCCATTTTGTGCCTCAATGCCATGCCATGTACACACTAGGCACACATTAGGCCCCTCTAGGCACACCTCATGCATCTCATGCTGCATCCTCATGCATCAGCACATGCACAGCCCTGGCACACATAGTCACAGTTACTTCATTCATGAACTATGTTTTTGTTTACATGGTTAAACACTTATAGCATGTTGTTTTGTGTCTGTTTGTTCTGTTTTGAGTTTGTTATGCTCTGTTGTGCACTGTTTTACTTTTGTTTTGAACTATCATGTATCTAATAATATTTTTGTGTTTTTGTGTTTTTTTTTTTTTTTTTTTTTTTTTTTTTTTTTGCACTTGGTTCTTTTTTGTTCTATGTTCCCTTGTGCAGATGGCTCCTACTAAGCATGCAGCTCCTAAGAGATCATCCTCCAAACGTGCACGCATTGATTTTGATAACTTCAAGTCTGCTAAGGCTGATATAAAATACAATGACTACTACAAAAGAGCAACCATTATTATGGAGAGGGTGGTCAAGCTAGAAACCTTTGAAGACACCTTCATCCCTGAGATGTTCAAAGAAAGGATTTGGACCAAGTTGTTGAACCCTGTTGGGGTTGTTTACTCAGAGATCATAAGAGAATTTTTTTCAAATGCTACTGTGGAAGGAGATCGTATAGATTGCTGGGTGAGGTATAAAGAATTTGTGATTACAAAGGGTAGCATTCAAATTTTTTTGGAGATTTGACCTCCCTCTTAGCCAATCTAAGTCCAATATGAAGACAAATTGGGATTGACTGAGGAGATGGTGCAAACACTTGGTGGTATACCGAAGAAATCATCCATGAATACAATCCCATTTTCACCGGAGATGAGGACATTGGCATATGTGATGATTCATAACTTGTATCCGGTCACTAACCTCACTACATTGTCAGCTCCAAGGACAATGTTTCTGTATGATCTCTTCACCCACAAGGAGATTGATGTTTGTGGACACATCTTCCATTTGTTGAAAGAGAGCATTGAGAAACAGAATTCAAGGACTGTAATGCCCTTCCCCACTCTCATTAGGGGCGTAATTGCAAAGGAGCAGCTCAAACTTCCGAGTGGCCTCACAGTTGTTCAGAGGGACTATCCCATTGGTATACATACACTCACTAGGAGCACAACTCACATCAAGGGCTCCAAAATAGGTGTGCACACGATACCACGACCTCAAGTTAAGGAGGAGGGAAGTGATACAGAGGATGAGATAGAGAGATTTACTACTGCTCTAGAGAGCTCAGCTCAGCCATCACCTTCAGCACCAGCACGAGGACCAGACAGACTCCATCGTCTTCTAGCCAAAGTAGAGCAGATGTACACTATGTTAGACTCCCATGTGCAGCACACGGCGGACTAGTTTGCATATGTCCAGGGTTAGATCACAGCCTTATCATTTTAGATCGATGATTTTTCTGTTGACCAGGGTTCAGACTCCGAGTCCGACTAGTTCTAGCCCTTTGGCCATTCCCGTCAAAAAGGGGGAGAAAATTTTGAGGGGGAGCTTGTACAGTTAGGGGGAGCATAGCTTAAGGCTTAGAAACATTGGTTCATTTAGGCGATTTACCTTTGTTTATTTTAGCTTTTTATAACAGTTGGTTTACTGTTTTTATTGCTTTCATTTAAAGCTTTAGTACTCTGTTTTAATTTCAATTTGTATTCAGTAATCGTTGTTTACCTTATTGCTTTGTAGCATTTTTTGTGCTTTTAAGATATTACTAATATGTCTTAAGTACCTCACACTTGTACCCTAGTAGGATCTTGTATCCTAAATGCATATACTTCGTGTACTTTTCATTGGTTATGTGTTAGACGTGTAATTGATCATTGTGAGTGATCTTAATTGCATTGCATGTTCGGATGAGCATTTACTTGTTAAATGTTCATTGTAGTCATTCTCTAATGACTGTTCTTGTATGATCAAGATATGCTTACATGTTTATATTATGTTTACAAACTTGATCGCATTTTACTTGCTCATATACGTACCATGTATTCAACTTGTCATAAGCTTAATGAAAGTTTTGTTTATGTGCAAGTGTTTCAGGTTACAAGTATATACGTGCAAGTACTTCATAGCTTCTAAATTAGGTGTGAGTGAGTTTTGCCATTGTTCCCAAACTCACGTTTAAGTCTAGAGTCTGTTTTAAGGGTTTTGTCATGGAATAGCCAAAGGGGGAGATTGTAAAGTTATAATTTACAATTATGTGTTTTGCTGGCTTTTATTCCGTGCCAAATTTGTTTGTAATTTTATTCAATCTTTTATACCTTGTATTTATTATGGGATTTAATTATAAAAGTTGTGTAATAGAGAGAGAGTGTGAAGACTTAAGCAATTGAAGATAGAAGAGTTTTCACGGGTAGCTCGCGACTAAGCATCTCACGAAATGATGCATGTGCCCTTCACATGACTGAAATGTGAAGAGTTAGGACAGATGGAGACAGTTGTATTTCACGAGTAGCTCATGATTAAGGCCTTCCTGCGAGACACTTGCGAAATATTTTATTTTGCTAGATTGTGCTATCTGATACACACTTTTTGTACCCACACTATATATATCCATATTACCCACAAAAGTTAAGGGGTGCTTCAGAGAGAAAACCCTAGCCACAAATCTTAAGAGTTAGAGATTGTTATACCCATAATCCTCTACGCAATTGCTTGTGGATTTTCCTCAACTCCTACCTCTCCCATTTCCATATCATTGAGAGGTTGATAGCCCAAACACTTACTACACCCTTTCAGAGTGTCAAGTGAGGTTTTGGTGCTGCTGGGAAGCATTGGAAGAAGTCAAGGATGGTAGATGCAACATGGTGCTTGTTGCGAGATCCAGAGAGCTAAACAAGACATGGTTCTGAGAGGCCTTGTTAGAGTAGGAGCTTGGAGGGCTTAGGTACATGGGTGGATCGATTACCGCTTGGAGGGTGGCAGAGAGGTATTTTGCCGAGTTCTTCGGTTTCCTCTTTGATAACACATCGGCGTGTTATCTTGTGTTTGTTTTCTTCTTCCCTACTCTTATACCTTTCATTTTACTGCTGTGTTATAATGTTTATGGGTTAGAGTAGCTTGTTTGTTTATCCACTCGCATTTACTCTATTCCACACTTAGTATTAAGTTAGAGTAAAATCAATCGAGCTGTAATTTTAATTTAGGGGTCTAAATAGCTCTTGTGTTTTCACACATTTTCGAGCATTCACATGGGATTACAAACTTGTAGAAATTAATAATTGACTTGGAGGCACAATTGAAATTTATCCTTAGACAATATTTGTCCCTATATTCAAGTTGTTAAAGGGTTTCTACAAACTTGTCCCTAAGATACAACCAAGTTTATTGGGTTCTACAAATAACAATTTTGGAGAATACCCACATGATTTCTTGTGTTTCTTTAAACTTACTATTTTTCAAGAGAACATAAACCTCTATTTATACCCATAGGGTTATAACCCTTCAAAAGGTATGTATGGAGAGTTAATATTTATCATAAAATTGTTCACAGGGCTTGAAATATTTTCAAACGTTCAGAACAGTTATCAAAAAATTCTGCAGAAATTCAGTTTTCATGAGTTTCAATTGATCAAGCGGAATCGAGCATCGAGCGAAAACTCTTTAATCAAACAAGAATCAAGTACCAATCGAAACAGACAGAGACTCCAGGATAATTTCCCTCACCACTTCAATCAACCGAGCAATAGCTTCAACTGATTGAACATATTGAATTTCGATTTTCACTTAGAAAATTCTAGAATTTGAATTTTCACTTTATTCATTTTATAAATGAATACTCTCCAAACTTATATTATTATTACATCCTAACTTTGTATATACTTATATATACAACACAACAAATTTGGCACATGTGAATTTAGCTACAATCATCGTATGACACATGAAATTTAGCCCTTAGGCCTATGCCATGTCACTCTTTTGTGCCACATCACCATGCCACTCCATAATCATCTATGTAATGCATTAGACTTTTGCATCAGGAGAATAATGAAAGAATAACAAGTGACTTTCGGTATAAGGCTTACACACACACACACACACGAAAGTAGAGATTTTTTAGAATATTCACATATCAGTTATGTAATTAGTTATGTATTTTGAAGTTTCATATTTCATAATAATAATAATAAGGCTTTTTTTTTTTTTTTTGGGTCTAGTTTTGTAATTTTCCTTTTTTTTTTTTTTGGATAAGTTTGTTTTGAAGACATGGATTAGTAGAAGAGTGTCATATTTTGTATGCATTTTAAGTAAAGTTGGGCGTATATTATTAGGTTGTCCTCAAATTTTTTCTCTGTTGAATGTAAGGTTTAGGAGTATTTATAAACTACATAAAAATCCAGTCCAAAAAGGTGAATGCTCATTGATATATATATAAATTTCAATAGATATAATAAATTTTCAACTTATGACTCTTGCTCCATGATGATTGCTCTTTATCATCCAGCCAAGACACCAATTGTGAGAAACCACGCTCCCGGCTCGTTTTATGAGATGTTGGGCCAAACCCACGTGAATGGGTGTAGTCGTATTAATGCCTCTCGAAATGGAGATTCGACTAGTTATATTTTTCCCTTCAGATTAGGGGTTTTACAATGGAGTCGCCCCTTACTTAATTATTGGAAAAATAAGAAAATCATAATTGAAAAAATTCCTCATTTTATTAATTTGAAATTGAATTTACATTGATCATAGGAAAATTACATGAATTTGGTTCTAGATACAATCTAAGATAAAGTACATAGCTTTATTTCCTAATTATAATCTAAAAATTGAAAATTACATGGATAAGCATTTGATCTACTAACTTTTAATCTAAGCTTGGAGACTATGTTACAAGGTGGGAAGGTGTTAGGAACCCACCTTGCCCGGTGAAACCGGTCTTCTAGACTATGATGACCAACATTCATATCATATCATCCAATATGTCAATCAATTTACATGTTGAATTTAATGTGTGTGCATGTGATAAACCCTAATTCAATTTATTAAGTATTGCATTTAGATTGAAAAATAAATTCTAGTGAATGTGTGTGGATGGTGATAACCTAGATTCAAGGATTTGAAAGAATTATTAAACAAATATGTTTTTTCATATTTTTAATGTGGATTTAAGATTAAATCTAGTGATATGCATGAACATATGATGAACAATCAAGAATATGTGAAGAACACATAAGAACAATTAAAAACATTCAAATATATTCAAGGGAATTATCATGCTTTAATCTTAAATTCTAATCATGCCAATATAAACAAATAGTTAGGGAAGGGGATTATACCTTCATGCAAGATCCATATGGTGGAGGAGGAGACTCTTGATGGAGGTTCTAAGAGTGGAGGAAAAGAAGAGTTAGGAGAGGGAGATTGAGTCTCACTCAATACCTTGAGTCTCAGGAAGACCAAGATATGACAAGGTTACTTAACTTCACTAGAATTCAATAGAAGAGAAGAGAGGGGGGTTTTTTGTGTCTTTGGAATGAAAGAGAAGAGGGGGTTTATATAGTAGTGGTTGAAAAAATATAAATGGAAGGCCATTTAATTAGGGTTGACAAAGAATCATGAACTTAGATCTTATTTTAGCCTTTGGGAAAATCTGGTGCATTAAATGGAAAGATTGGTGGGAGTGAGGAGTAAGGCAATATTCGGTTTTCTAGTAGCTGTTGTAACAGCCTGTAGAGCCAATTTCGAAAAATCATATCTGACTTAATTCTAATCGGAATTGTCTCGTTCTTATGCTCAAATGAAGCTCCAGATGTCTAATTTCTGAGAAAATTAACTTCATTCACAAATTCAAAATATTCTAAGAGATATGGATGAAATGGTGAGCAAAGGTCATTTGTTAGAAAATGGTTTCAACACAATTAACATTAATAGGTCTCAAATTAGCTCCCAATTAACATTAAATGGCTCCAATCACTCTTACTTTAGAATTAATTGGTTCCAAATTTACTCTAATTAAAAGATAATTGCACAAATTACTCATTGAATAATTAATATTTAACTATCTAGTTAATTAGGTGTGTACAACCCTATCATATAATGTAGTCTTAACCAATCAAATTATGACACATCATTAATTTCAAATTGATTATACTTATAGCCAATTGAAATTAATTTTTCATAATCACATATAGTCGGACTCAATTTGTGATGGTGTATTTCAGCCATTAAAACTTAATTTGATGATAACTTTCAATCTGGTGGTCCGATTCGGACTTATGACCAGTCGATTTAATCGTTACAACATCAAGATCATTTTGGTGAAATGAGATTAAGAGTCTAATGACCAGAATCAAGATGCATATTTTCAAGGTAAAATTACCCTTTTACCCTCTATGTGAAGTTAAATACAGGTTGCAAAATAGAGTGTCAACACCAATTAAATTTTGGTGTAGGTGGGGTTTGAATCCTGAATCTCTTATTCAACCACAACAGATTTTACCAATCAATCAATATATATATATATATATATATAAGTATAGACCTCATGCAAGAGAGCATGAGATTCTACCATGTGGCGCACTCTATGAAGAGAATTGAAATACTCTTAAACCACATCAGAGATAAGAACAAATTTAAAAATGGAGACTCTTTATTTTCTTTGGTTTAATGTTTCAAGACTACTTTTTGTTACATTTTTTATTCAATGTTTTAAGACTACTATTTATTTCATTTGGTTTAATGTTTCAAGACTTTTCCTCTCTCTCATACATAAACTTTTTTTTGCATTTCCGTTCACACTTTTCACTTCTACTCCTTTATATACACATGCTTACAGCCTTTCATGTCATCTCATCTTAAATACACTCAGACAAAAAATGATGTCATTTGCCTTCAACCTTCCAATGAAACCTACATAACTCCAACATTGCAGTAGTATTTGTATCTAGCTTGTATGAGTAGGCTATGACCAAGGAAGGGGACTTGCGTTTTTTATTCAGTGATGATAGTTTACGGTTTTGATGTTGAAGTCAGATGTTGTGAATTTTATGAATGTTGTGATTCGCTTTGAGTCTTTGGGTGTTTGAGATTTTGGTTTAGGAAAGTTATAAATGTATTTTGTTTTAGAACTAAAGAAAAAGAAACATTCTAATTGATTATTTATAAAGTTAGCTATTTTTTATATATTTGTGTTAGAACTCATACTTTGTAGGTTTCTTTGTATGTTTTTTTACTGTTATTTTGTGCGGTATGAGCCATAGTGTTAAAAATAAAAATCAATGATGATTTCAAAGTATTTTCATTTTTTTAAAAATTATACGGAAGTCTAACTAAAGACAATTAAATTTTGATAAATGGTTGTGTTTTTAGGCAATTTCTTTTTGTTAAATCATGTCCTCTTTATGTTGATACTTACAAATGATTTCCTTAATTTTATTGAGATAATGAATTGGGTGTTTGTGATTGAGGTCTCCGTATTTGGTTGTAAGAATAGAGTGGTTGAGGAAGTGTTTGAGAAGTTACTTAAATTTATGTAATTTTAGGATATAAAAGTATTTTATACTTTAAATTCTTATTTGTAGGTTTCAAAATCATTTAATTAGTTTAAAAAATAAAATCTACTTTTAACAGTAATATTATAATATGTTATAGTCTTATAGTGTTATATAATTTTTTTTTAAAAAAAAAAAAATATGAATTAAGAAAATCAAGTTTCAACTTTCAAAGTATTCAACAATATTGTGGACAAACATAAATATTATACAATAAAATAAGTATTATATGTACAAATCTTAATATATATAAAAATAATTTCAAATGAAATTGTAAAGTAGTTCGCGCATCGCATGGGACATCATTTAGTTGAGCTAATTGGAACCCATCTTACATTGAATAATAATGACAAGAATAAGTGGTTAATATAACATAATTTACCCAAATTCATAGCCTTAGGTTTGGATTAAGCGATGTCCCTATATGTTTGAACATTGTGCGGCTCTTTCAACACTTTTCACTCTGTAACCTCAATGGAAGACATAGCAAAGAAGGGGGTGGTAATCTCACTTGAACCAAATTACCAGCCCTCAACACTAACTCTTGTAAATCAAATAAACGTACACTTTTGGGGGAGAACTTTGCCCCTAATTTCTTTCTTTTTCTTTTGATTTTTCATTGAACTCAGATGCAAAAGTTATGAATCTTACAAACCCAATGCTTTCTCTTCACTTTATCTTTTCTTTCAAACTTAATTCCGCCTTTGTCCATGGTTTTAAAATCTGGACCGTTCATTGAACCGTAAAAGGGAGAGGTTTAAGGTTTTTGAGGTCGAACTGAGGTTGAACCGTAATGACGTTATAATTAATTTAATAATTATTTAAAATATAAATAATTATATTAAATTAGTACAAATATTAAAATACTAAGCTTACCTTTCACACGTGAACTAACTGAGGGCTTAAAAAAAAAAAAAAAAAGAACAACTAACATTTGAGAGTGAAAGTTCAATTAGTGTATAAAACACTATGAACGTTTAGACCCCCAGTAACAAAATTACCAATTCAAGCTTTATGGCAAACAATAAGTGTGCAGAAAATGAACACAAGCTATAAACAGATTTGGTAAACAATCTAAGCCAATTAAAATTACATCCACAGCAGAAAATAAAAGGCAAAGATTAAGGGAAGAGAGATGCAAATACAAGGACAACACATGATATGTTATCGAAGAGGAAACCGAAGCCCTCGGCGTAAAACCTCTCCACCGTCCTCCAAGCGGTAAGTAATCCACTAGAAAATGTAGTTGGGATACATGAATAACAATAGACCTTCCAAGCCTAATTTACCCAGTGTACCTAAGCCCTCCAAGCTTCTTGCTCCGACGAGGTTGCGCCGAACCTATTTCTTTTCTAACTTCCCGGATTCCGCTACTTGACCATAGTATCAACCAATGTGAAATTGGTTCCTTCCTAACTCCTTCCCAAAGCAACAAACAGCCCTTTCACAGTAATGAATATGGTGAGAAAAAGTTTTGGTAAAAAGCCTCTTAAGGATTTGACAATGAAGAAGAAGAGAGTTGAGGAATTTGAAGAGTCTCTTAATGAAGATTGGGGATGAATCAATCTTTTTTTTCTCTAGGGTTTCTCTCTCAAAATTCTCTCTGGAAGCTCTCTTTCTTTCATGGGTTTAAGGGGTATTTATACTAGAGTGAGAATGAAATATGAAGAGTCAGGTTTTTCAAAATAGGGCTGGCTCGCGGCTTGGCCTTGCAGCTTGACTGAGTCACGAGTTCTAGCCGCAAGGTAATTGAATGGCCAATTGTCCTATTTTGTTTTGTAGTGCTCCAGCTAGCATAACGCTTCAACTTCTAGCATATCTGGCACATGTGCAGCTTCTCGCGGCTTGCAATCGTGAGTCACCTGCGAGATCCAATCGCGAATCCCTGTTTTTCTTGCACATTCTTGAACATTTCTTCACACTATCTCACTTACTACCCTTACAAGAATCCCACCTAAATACAAGGTTACTAATTACTGAAATACAAGCAAATTTGGCACGGAATAAAGCCAACAAGATGGTTGATTAAATTCAACCTTGTAGAGAGGACTTTGACAACTTTTAGGGGCTAGGAAATAATAAAAAAAAAAATGAAAAAAATCTGACATATGAAAGTTGCTTTTGACTTTATACATAACTTTTGCAAATGTCAAATTTATTGGGTGTTTAAAGAAGCTGAAATTCAAGCTATTGGGCTTAAGTTGGATGCAACCAAGAAAGAGGAAAGAGAAAGTAAATCTGAAAGAGAGAAAGAGAATGCCGATTTTGCATGTCAAGAAGATCTGGAATTTAAGGGGGGAAAGACCATGAGCTATGAGTTTGAGAAACTGCGAGTGACGCCGGTGAGTGGAGAGATGAGAGAGTGAGAAAGGTTTTTTTTTTTTTTTTTTTTTTTTTTTTTTTTTTCTTCTTCACTGATTAGATCTCCTTTCGATCTTTGTTCTTCTTTGTGTTCTTTCATTTCTTCTAGATCTAATCATAACTTCATACCGGTGTATTGGCCAAAATTCACCAGAAAAGCTGAAACAAAAAGAAACCATCCGAACCTCAAAAATTGGTCACGGTTCTCAAACAGTACAATTCGACTACTTTTCGCACGAGTCTCTGCTTTTTTCCCATAGAGCGGTTCTTGAAGCTAAAAAAACCACAAAATTGAGAGGTTTGTGGTTTCTCCGATTGGACTGTACGGTTCGGTCTAAGTTTCAAAACCATGCTTTTGCTTTCAAAGATATATCTCGACATTAACACTTGACATGGGCTTCCGACTTGAATGTCTAGGGTTAGACATTAAATTTGAATTGCATCCTATTTTGGAGATTATCCTATAAAGATAGGGATATGATGCAAATATCTTGGTGTGTGGGTAGTTAGAAACTTTTAGAATTAAATTCATTTATGTATAGGGAATTGGTGGACTTCGTAGTTTTCCAGCTTCTTAGAGCTCGCTGCAAACCATTTTTAGCACTTCAAAACACCAAAATATATGTACCATATCATAGGTGTTAAAGCTAAAAAAATTTAGCAACTAGATCACTTTAGCCTGTTGCTACTAAGATTTAATTCATTTATTTTTATGGGTTGGGGAGGAAGAGAGAGAAGAGAGAGAGAGAGGTTATATATAAATTAATATGTTGAGTTGTTTATATTATTTTAATGAGTTGTATATAAAAATAAAAAAATTTGAAACAGAATGTATCGTAAATCGGTATATTAAAATGGATAAAATATATTTTTAAGGTGCTAGGTGTGGCATACCATAGTTTCAACCATCATGTGGCATTTTTTTTATACAAATTATTATTGATTATATAAAATGTCTATCCAATTGGTTGGTAAGATCACTTGAGATGGATGACAAGGTCCTACCCGCGTAGTGTATAATTTCTTCAATTTGTTTTCCAAACAATTTGTCAACTTGCTGAGAGTGTTATGACTCGGCCCAAAGTCAAGAGGAAACCCTAAAAAAGTGGTCACATCGTATATTTTATTGAATCTGTCTCCCTCACATTTGGTTTCAATTTTGGCCTAATAGAACTTTTAACTATTTGTTATCATATTGCATTTGAACCTTTCATATGTCCATTCCATAGGTTTGAAAAAGTCCACACGGCCACATTAACATTCCTCTGCCGTGCCATCCAACATGTTTGACGCCTCTTCCCACGGAACAAAGTCCAAAACCCCCCACACCTTTAAATATGCCGTATATAACTCTATCCCATTCAGCTCAGACTCAACAAGTTTTTCATTTCTTGTACTTCAATTCTTAACCAATCAATCCCATTTGCATAAAAAAAATTTCACTACTTCTTGCTAACAAAAAGCATTACTAGAGGCATAACCATGAAGAGACAAGCAAATAAGAAGCAAAGTAAGTTCATGTACATTGTGTCATCACCCGTTAGGATTTTAAAGAAGGCAACTAAGTTTTACATGAGAAGCATGGAAGATTGTGCTGGAAGGGTGGGTTATGGTGGTGTTATGGGCGGCCCGGCTGCACAAGTGTCACGCTTGCCTAAGAGTTTTAGTGTCAATTATTCGCAGGGTAGTGATGATGAGGATTTGAGGCAGCTTTTGAGGACTGTGTCAAAGAAAAATGTGGAGAATGAGGAGAGTTCTGATATGCATCAACGGCAACAACAAGAGGTGAGAGTGAGACAGTCCAATATGGGTGCTAATGGAATGGGGAGGAGTTGCAGTGTTGGGTTGGGAAAGATTGGGAGAATTGATGAGGACATACCTTGTAGTTTTGAGGAAGATGAAGTTGATGTGAAGGCAGACTTGTATCCCAGAAGTAGAACTTATGCTGTTAGGAGGAATGGTGTGTATCGTTAAAGATAGGCACACATGAGAGAGAGAGAGAGAGAGAGGTTGAATCAATTGTTTTTCTATTCCGATTGAAACTTTGAAACTGTAATATATAATTTGTGAATTTGTTCTTCTTTTCTTTAGATGAAAATGAATTTGTTCTTTGAATGTTTACCCTTGTGTTACTTTTAATTTAATTGTTATGAGTTTTATTTAGAAAAAATGGGGGAAAAAAAAAGTTAAAGTAGGAACTTTGCCATACAAGAATTCTTTGCTGATTTTGTTATAGTGACAGCATCAAGATATGCTTAGACAAGTTGAATACAAAAACATAGAGTACACAATCGGTTTAAGATTGTTCCATGAGCTTATTTACAATTTTAAACATAATGTACGGCTATTTAAAGTGTCATATTATTTAAGATAAAACAAAAAATTTGAATTTCTAGACTATTGGTGTATGTGGTTTATATATGATTGTATGCATATAAGGAAGACAAGCTGCAACAGGCACCCAATGTCTTGAATGCCTGCCATATTCTAAGAAATCATCTGTGACAGGCATGCAGTTTTGCAGGCTTCTCTTTATCATTTCATTTTATTTTTTCGATAATTTGATTGTTACCATGGGAGAGAGTAAATTTAAACCCTATTTTTTTTTTTTTGGTTGAAAACACCAAGAAACCATGTTAAAGATCTTGGCCTCTTTATCATGTTGTTAAGCATCTACAAGTAACCTTGTTAACAATGAAGTCTGATTACAATCCGCAAAAACTCTTTCAAGCAATCTATATATATTTTAATAGGTAAAAATTAAAGAAAGTTTAATTAGAATTTGAAATTAGAATCAAATTTGGAGTTAGGTGCCTAAATTTATGTAAGGGCCACACCATAATTATCTACTTAAGTTTATGTCATGTGTCTATTTAAGTTTTTTGATCTTTGTGTCAAGTGAATTAATGAGTGTAAAATACTAAGAATCTAATATTAATGAACTATAAAATAAAATTAAAAAACCAATCACATATACTCAATAAAAATCACCACACTTTCTATCTTATTAAAAATTAGAAAAAGAATAATCATAATAGTGTTATATTTAGGTAAGAATTTTAATATGTGACTAATTTTGTTTACTGTTTTTATTATAAATAATTTGACTAATTATTTATATTTTTATGATAATTTTTTTTAAAATTTTAAATGTATCTATACGTATGCATGTGTTACATGTTATTTTTTTTAAATAATTTGACTAATTATTTATATTTTTATAATAAAAATTATGTTTAATTTTAAATGCATCTATGCATTTTTCCATTGATTACATACTAGTGAAGTTATGCTTTAGCATTTTAGTCAAATATTTTATTGCAAATTTTCATTTTATCTATCAAAAAATGTGTGATCATCTCAGTCACAGCCTTAAGAGAAATGAGAGTACTAAAATCATATCTTTTTTTGTTTTTGTTTTTTGAGAAGAACTAAAATCATATCTTAAGCTGCGATGATCATACATAGTTAAATCATACTGACCAACAAAGAAAGAAGAAAAAAGAGTGTACTAAAATCATAAAGAGAGATTGCAAGATGAAACGAAAAAAAAATGCAAAATATATTGACAAATTGAGTTAATAATGAGTCGTTCTTCATATTTTTTTAAAATTTAAAATAATATCTTGAAATTGTCTACTAGACAAGGTCTAATCTAATGTGCTGGAGCAGCTGCAATATATTATTAGCCGCGCCGGTATTGGTAGAAATTTGACCATAGCAAGTATGCAATAAGTATACAATTTAAACACAATAACAATATATTTTCAACAACTAGAAATTAGTTGGCAAGCTTGATTTGTTATGCTCAATGGGAATATTGAAGAGTAAAAAAAAAACTATTTTATTAAGGAAAATATATTAAACGAATAATGTTTTTAGAGAATTTATGTGGTCAATCATAATAAACATATGCTAATGGCTAACTTAAAATTGGGGTGATATTTGCGTGGAAGAAAAAACATATCAAATCCGTAAAATTAATAAATAAATAAATAAATAAACATCAGAAAGTCAAGCACTAAGTATATAAACATTTAGCTAATCATTCATTATTTACATAAGAAATTTGCAACATTCGATGCGAACATAACCAACTAAAATTTGATAAGTAGTCAAAGGTATTGTAACTGAATTGACACCTCTCTATGTACTAAGTGCTTGGGGGTCTAGGAGGGAAAGGGTTCGAATTGCAGGGTTAACAGCATAGTATAATTATTCCTCAAAAAAAAAAAAAAAAATTGATAAGTAAAAATAATAATAAATAAGATTCATCTAAAAATATATATATATATATATATATATATATAAAACCGAAACCTTTGCTGGCACCACAATTTTCCACATCAGTACAATATTTAAAAAATAAAAAATAAATCAAAATTATAACTCCTCAAAACCCTAGCAACCTTACCCCTCTCTCAAGTTAAGAAATATAAAGCCACGGTTTCTGCAAACTCTTTCTCTCTCCAGACGTAGGAAGCCCTAAAACATTCAAGATCTACAATGCACGGTATAGATTTTAGCTTATAAAGTTCAGCTTTTGTAAGGTTAGTTTTTTTTATATATTAATTAATACATAGTACATTGTTCACCATTGAATACTCATATAATCAATTTCCAATTCAGTGTTCAAGAATTAAACCAAAATTCTAACTGCGCTATCATAAAATATTATTATTAGTATGAATTTTATGGAGTTGCGGTGTTCAAGAATTAAACCAAAATTCTTTTAAATTATCTATAATATTTTGTCCTCTGAAAATTTTATCTCTTTGATTTTATTATATTGTGTTTCTTAATCTATAGAGAGATTTTCTTTGGTTTCTGCAAACTCTCTCTCTCTCCAGATGTAGGAAGCCCTAAACGCACGGTATAGCATTCAAGATCTACAACTCACGATATAGATTTTAGTTTATAAAGTTCAGCTTTTGTAAGGTTAGTTTGTCTATATATTTAGTCCTTACGTTTAGGTTTTAAGAGATTTATATATTACTACTATGTGGCTAAATTTCCCGTGACATCAGTTTTATATTTTTAACCAAATACATTAGGAAAGCAAGAGAAGGCGCATAAATATTTAGTCCTTACGTTTAGGTTTAGGTTTTAAGAGATTTATATATTACTACTATGTGGCTGAATTTCCTGTGACATCAGTTTTATGTTTTTTTTTTTTTTTTTTTTTTTTTATTTGTTTAATGTAAGGTTAGTTTGTTTACATCAGTTCTTTATTTCAAAGACAAGACTTTTATTTCTACAGCAAGAACTATTTAGGTATGTATCCCTTGCAAGCACACATGAACTTAAATTGTCTTTTAATATATGCATGCTTTATTATTTTCTAATAGTTTTCCCGTGTATCGTACGGGTTAGCGACTAGTAATAATAATAACTATGGATAGGATATCCTTAAAAAACTGAAGATGCATTACCATAAAATATAGACGGGTTTATTATAATAATAATAAATAATAAAAAAACTATAGACAGGGACACAGGGTATCGTTTAAAATACGAAGATGCATCATACATTGCCATAATTTTTAATTATCTTCACTGATTGAAAGAATCTTCATTTAAAAAAATAATAGTTTGATTATTGATGGATGACGTTCATGATTAGTTTGAGTCGAAATCTTTTAAGTGATCTTCACTGAACTTTTTGTTATAATTTTTATTTTTATTGAACTTATTGTTAATTTGTTTTGCCAACAAAAAATTTTCTACTACTTTATTTTCTTGTATTAAAAAAATGAACCATTGTTCATTTTTGGGCAAACAAAATATTTGCTACTACTTTCTTTATTGTATTTAAATATCATTATTATTATTATTCAATAAATATAATGGGAGAGTTTGAATTTGTTGTAAAAATACATTACACAATAAAATATTTGCTGCTACTTTCTTTATTGTATTTAAATAGTATTATTATTATTTTGATAATTCAATAGACACAATGGGAGAGTTTGAATTTGATCATACAATATGTATTTATAAATTTGAAAATTGCATAATGATATAGATAGACAAGTTTCTTGCCTAATTAAGGATGCAAATATCCTTCAAAAAAGAAAAGAAAAAAAGAATGCAAATGTTGTTTTGATAAAATCAAAATGCAAATATCCTTCAATTATTTTCTCTATGTTCTTGATTGTGTGTTAATATATATATATATTTATATATATTTAGATTCAACTATTGCAAAAGTAACTAATTAAATTGGAGTAAGAATACGATATTTCAAATTAATTATTTCTCATATAAATCTTAGTAAAATGATATTAAAATTTCATTATATTTAAATAATTAATGCATCACTTCACATAATTAATATAAAAAAATAAATGTATTTATTCTATTAGTAATCTCAAATAAAAATAGTTTCTTAGGTTGACAAAGTCAACGCTAACTAAGGACCGGGGCGAGCGGAATTCAGTAGAGGCTCGAAGAGGGGCTTCTAATATTGGGTTTATAGATTGACCTCGATTAATTAATCAAATTACCCAAGTTGATTAATTAGTCAATATTACATGCAAATCATATTAAGGCACAATCAAATCACCAAACTAAATAGAGTGCAGATCACGATAGGGAAAACTCTCACAGGCAAAATCCTATCAAGTGAATTTTAGGTCACCACCCCTGAATAATCTACCAACAAGAAAAAGCAGTTTACAAGCACAAGGTATCTTACCCTACAAGCCTATCTTAAAGTACCTACCTATAGTAGAACCTACTCAGCTGTGCTAGTCTTAGTTCCAATCCCTAATTGAACTTGATCTTATAGAAGACTTCTCATTTGCACAAATCTCTCTATCTGCGATTAACTACACAACAAACTTTTTGATTGTTGTAGCTTTTGTAGAGTTCTTTAATCCACATTTGAATAAACCAGAAGTAGCTTGGCATAAAACTGTAGACACATAAATGTCGAAACCACTCTTGTTATGTGTGTATGTCTCTATTTTTTTTATGACGGCTATTTTTTTATGTCCCTAGGAAGTTAAATCATTATGAATTGAAAACAAATATTTATATTCAATTTTCTAGAGACTTGATAGATCGAGAGGTGTCGAGTTAGGTATCAAGGTTCATTAAATCTTTTCTAGATCAACAGGTATCGAGGATGTATTGGAACCTGTAGTTTCATCTTTTCATGAGTGATCTTGTGTCTTCAATAATATTACTTGTTATTCAAACTAGGTCTTCTTGAATACAATAGAAACTAAGACTCAATTACTTGTTTTTTGAAGGATATGCCAATCACATAAAAACATAACCCTTACAATAATTAAAGCACAACTATAGATAATTAATATATGCATTTACTTCAATGGCTAATCTAATGGATTGCTCCTTTGATATAAATTTGTTGAGGTGGAAGCATAAATAAAGAAATTCTTAAGGAATGTGTCACATGACAAAAGTAGCAAAACTATTAGAATAATGTGGCCTAATAGCATTTTCATTAAAAAAAAAAAAAAATGTAGCCTAACATGAATTTTATGATGCTGCTATTATCAAGAAATAAATATTCAAAGTCTCTTGTGAAATTATGCAATATTTTTATGATGTAAGATATTGATATATTGAAATAGGTCTACTTGATTTAGTAGAGTAAGATCATGAATGATGTAGCTTATTCTTATAGTTTAAGTACATTGTTGGACCATGATGGAAAAGAGGTGTTGGAAATATTTTAGTGAATAAACAAGTTTTGATACAAAATTAAAATCTCAAATAATTAGCAAGAACGTAAAAAAAAAAAAAAAAAAAAAAAAAAAAAAAAAAAAAAAAAAAAAAAAAGAGAGTTTAGAACAATCTCACAATACTATAGAATCACATTGTGAAAGTGTTGTCTTTAAAGATTAATTTGTGCCACCCAGAGTAAAACTCGGTACAACTGGTTCTCTTGGCTAAACAACTTCCCAAGATTAGACTATAGCGTCAACTTTCGTGATCGACACTGTAACACCTCGACCTAACTTTATAATTAAACTATGTGTTTGAATGGTTAACTATTATTTTAAGCCATTTTCTTTCTATATGATAGGCTACAAACTGAATGACCCCTTGTGATAGAAATTAATTAATTAATTAGTCAAGTTATTAATTAATCAATTTATCATGCAAACGTGTGGTAGCACAAACAAATCACTAATAAGCTAATAATGTAGTGGAAAATAAATAACACGGTGATTTGTTTACAAATGGGGAAAACCTAACGGCAAAAACCCACTGGGTGATTTTCAGGTCATAACTCCCGAAACTCCACTATTATCACAACAAGTAGTTATAAGTAAAGGAATCCTAAGTACCTTACCAACCTACAGTTGAACCCTTACCCCAATACCCAATTGGACTTGTTCTGTAGTGGCAGTTCCCCTTTCTAATGCATGACTCCCAAGTACGTGACTAACCAATTGCACGGATTCTAGTACGGGACTTCAATCACCAACTAAGAAGATTGTTGGTTGCAAAGTTTTTCAGTTCATCCACACGATAAAGATCAAGAAGATGCTTGGTCACAAAACCCTACGGTGTACATACACAGCAACTTCTTCAAGAGAAAGAGATGAACTAGGGCAGAAATTTCGTCTCCGATCACAATTTGCTTGAACAGAGTTTGCTTAAAAATTGTGCAACTTGTGAACTGTTTGATGGCACTTAAAACAATCATTTTATATGTCTAGGGTTAGGAGAAAAGAAAGCCTAAAGACAAATTTATGGATCCCAAGAAAATTAGATTTGAATTTTGAAAATCTTAAACCTCGATAGATAGGAGGTATCGAGCAACTGCCGAGAAGGTGTCGAGCACACCGAACTTTGAACAAGTTTTTTAAGCTCGATAGATGCAGCTGTCGAGCCAACTATCGAGCTTTAAAGAATTTTCACTATCAACTTGATTTTTTGAACAGACTTGAAGGCTTCAATACTTGATTTTGGAACATGGTTTCTTAAAGTATTTCAACACATCCTAAATCTACCCAAATACAAGTAAAGTGCGTTTTGTCAAAGGATAAGCCAATTACATAAAATCATGACATATGTACTTAATGTGAAACACATATGTCCTAACAATCTCCTCCTTTGGCAATCCGTGATAAAACCACAACAAACAAATGAACATATGAGAAAAAATATAAAACACTTAACTCATATTCACTTGTTGAATACAATAAAATCTATCATAACACAAACTCTTGAAAAACTTTGCAAGAAGAGAGTTTATGGCAAATAGACTTTGACAACCTGTATTTTTGAAACACTTTAAATAAAACTCATTAAGGCATCTTTGTGTGAAACAGAAATAATAGATTGCATACAAGTATAAGAAACATATATATTAAAGGAGAAAAGAAACAACACATGAAGGGGTAGGTAAAAGAAAGACATACATCAACATAAATAAGGAGATAAGTACAAAGTGTGTCTATAAATGGTCACAAGACCTCATATACAAGTATAATGTATCTAAAAAGAAAGAAAAGAAAAGATATATACTATCCTCATTACATCCCTCAAAACATACCAACACTCCCCCTAACAAAATGGTCCTATACTAACTCTTCCCCTAAGATAGACTACTCTTATATCCAAAACTACTCCCTCTTTTTGTCACGAGTGACAAAGGGTAAGAGTGTCAAGTAGACATCTCATCGATAGAGCTAACATCTCATCGATAGAGCTAGCATCTCCATCAGCATCATCCGAAGCATCATCGTCATCACCATCATCATCATCCTCATCCTCAGAAGCAGAAGCCACGTGAGTAGGTGGTGAAGGAGTAGCCTCAGGAGCAAAACCACCCATGGACACCTGTCGCTATGCAATACGATCGACATGAACGTTCACCTGATACAACTCTGTAGAGAGTGTATATAGGCGAGCATCCATATGCTGTAGCTGCGCCATGATGTCTCTTAAAGTCACATCGCCCGAAGAAGAGGGAGAAGCGGATGTGGATGGAGCAGAACGGGATGGAGCTGAACGGGAGGGAGGAGCTGTTGAATCTGACTGTTGTGATTGAAGTTGGGCCTCACTACGTTTAATAGTAGCGTAATCTATGGCACACATGACAGTGAAAAGGTCGGAAGAGGGAAAAGGAATAGAAAAATGATGTAAGATCGTCGTGATAGCGGAAGGAAAGATGAGCTTATCACAGGACGTCGAATCTAGATGAACATCTATAATAGACAGAATGAAATGAGAAGGGAAATCTATAGTAAGATGCTCAAGAAGAGATAACAAAAATCAAGCACGAGGCTCTGTAATGGAGTTATAGTGAGAGAGTGGATGCAAAACAAAGGTCATCACCATGTTCATGAATCTAGGATCTTTAGCAAAAGGTCTAGATTAATCTATGTGTATATGTGTGTGAAGTTTACTCTTAGAGACTCTAACCTCGATCCTTACCCTCCACATCTCACAAGCATTTATACTTGTACAGTGATCATCGTACCAAGGATGCGCAATGGTTGAATGAAATTTCGAAACATAAAGAGCCAATATGAAAACAATTCCAAACTTTATAGGACAAAATATAAATTTTAAAACATAAATGGTCAAAATAAATTAAAAAATCCCAAATTTTAAGGGGTTAACTGTATTTTAGTCTTACATTTTCCATTTCAAATTATGCATAGCAGCTTTATATTTATTTGCTAGGGCCCTAGGGACGTATTTATGCTGAAATAAATGGAATGTGGTGAATCCTATGATCTTTTTTTTTTTTTTTTGGTGAAAAGGAGAATTCATTAAAACTAAAAAAAAGAAATCTCACGACGAAGCATGTTTAGATACATCCCATTGAGTCATAAATTAAAAAAAAAAAAAAAAATCTAATTATAGCTTGAACCCATCCTAGCAAGCTTGTCGGCACGTCAATTCGCTTCAAAGTAGCAACACTTAAGCAGATTTGAAGAACCTGGAAAGTAGCTACCTGCAATCATCCAAAATAGGAGACTAAGAGTGCGTTTAAGATTTTTTTTTTTTTTTTTTTTTTTTCAGTGAATGAACAGTAAAAATACTGTTTATGTACTGTGCGGGAGACAAATTTTACTGTTTGTGCACTGTTTGAGTACTGTTCATGGGACCCACAATCACTTTATTCAGAAAAAAATATTAAAAATGGATCCCACGGTACTATTTATACATTTAAAAATTATTTTGCTACAGTGTTTTTCAGTTTTCAGTTTTCAGCTGTATCCAAACGGACCCTTATTATCAAGATTGCCTAAGACATCTATGATTGCTTTGGCAGCTAACTCTGCTTCAACACAGTCAAAATTCGATAAGTCTCCTTTCTTTTTTCTTTTTGATGACAGATAAGTTTCCTTTCTAGTACTGACACATAATAGCCTTCCAAAAATCAATGGTCACACTCATATAATTATAATAATAATTTAATGGTGGGGCTATAGAGCCTCAGAAGAAGTTAATTTTACAAAGAAAAGCTAGATCATGACAATCCAACACAATGTATTGTCTGTTTCTCAA
Source organism: Quercus robur (assembly GCF_932294415.1). Taxonomy (NCBI): domain Eukaryota; kingdom Viridiplantae; phylum Streptophyta; class Magnoliopsida; order Fagales; family Fagaceae; genus Quercus; species Quercus robur. The sequence continues at coordinate 30,644,103 of NC_065544.1, forward strand.
AAAACGAAAGGAAAAGAAAACAATGTATTATCACAAAGGGAAGTTCGGTAGATCACGTCCCAATTCTGATACCAGTTCCTCCTCCTCCTAATTTTTTTGGGTCAACTATAGTAGTACATGACAATGCATGGTGCCGAATGGTTTGGGTCACGTGTACACCTACACTCTTGGTCTGATACAACTTGAATATTGAAGCAGGCCTGTTGAGGAATTTGTTGGGTAAACCACGTGCTAAACTACCTTAATAATTTCTATATATTTTTTTTTCGAAAATTTAGAGTTTAGTTGAAAACATTGGATAACTGCTCCATGAGTTACGAAGCTGCTCCACAAATTCAAGACCAGTTACAAAGTTGAGTCTCATAAGTCTATGCGAAAATAATAAGTACCCACTCCCCTTGTCCCCACACTTTCTCACTCCAGCAGCCAAAAATTTTCAGGCACTACCTTTTGGTTTTTTTGAGGTCAGATATGGTATCTCACATGCTATTCCCAAGAAAGTCTTGCAACACTGCCAGTCTGCCGAGATGGGCGTCTTTGCATTTGCTTCTTGCGTTAATTCTCTCAGCAAACACAGTTTACTCTGGCTCCATTGTCAAGTATCTGCCTGGCTTTGATGGTGAACTACCATTTAAACTCGAAACAGGGTAAGTTTTTTGAAGTTTGAACTGCATTTTGAGTGTAAAATATATAGGTTTGTTCCATTGCGAAAATTTTAATGGGTTTTTTGTTTCAGATACATAAGTGTGGGGGATTCTGAGCTATTCTACTACTTTATTGAGTCTCAAGGAAATCCTCAACAAGACCCTCTTTTTCTTTGGCTTACAGGAGGACCTGGCTGTTCCTCTTTTAGTGGACTTGTCTATGAAATTGGTACCCTTATTTCTCTCTGTTCTTGCTTTCATTGCAACCATTTAGGACTAACACTTTTCGATATGTTAACTAGAATTGGAAACTAACATTTGCACATAGCTGATGCAAACTTGCATTACACGCCTTCAGTTTTATTTAGGCTCCACATATGGTCGTTTTGGAAGTTCATCAATAAAAAAACATGTGACATTATGCATAAAATTATGGATGTTGTGTGCAGTATGGAAAAACAATTACCGACTTAAGAATAAACTTTCACATTTGGTACGACAGGACATAGTATTATATTTTTTAAATTGTTATAAATGGTTAGACTAGGCAATACCATGGAGTTATAATACTCTTGACAAGACAGGATAATTGTTCATTTTATTGGAAATACAATGAATAATTAGAGGAAATCTCTCCTCCCTTCCCTTCTTCCTTTCTTTCCATTTAACCCTATGCCAAATTAGAGGAAATCTCAATGTCTTTCTCCTCTTTTCCATATCTATACCAACCTGACTCAAGCTGCTAAAACCACCTCTGTATAGTGCTTTCATGTCGTGAGACATAATCATATACACTGGTGATCAGTCATATCGATGAACCAAAATGCTCTGAACGAGGCCCCAAATCAATTTTTTGATTGGAGGGCTCCAGATGCGACTATAGCAATCTCTATTTTTTGTGGCCCAGCTGTTGATTTTTCAATTCCTTGCTAGGTGGTAGATGGTAGCTAGCTCTATTAGAGGGCTAGTAAATTAAAGAGTTATAGAAATGGTTTCAATTCTGTAGCACCATCCGTTCAGATGCAAAACTACGTAGGAGGGAATGGAATGGGTATAATGGAACACTCATTCTTTTTTATTTTTTTAAAATGTCAAATTTTCATTCCCCCAAAATTGGGCAGAATTTGAGAGAATGAAATTAGATTTAATGAAATTTTTACTAAAACTCCCAAAATACCTCTATATATTCAACTATTTATTTTAAAATAGGGGCCTAATAGTAATATCATCATAATATAATTCCATTCATTTCCTTCTATGTTACTCTCAAACAAGACTACTTACATTCAATTCATTTGCATTCATTTGCATTCCTTTATTTTAAAGCATTCAAAAAAAATTATTTAATTCTATTACATTCCATTCATTTCCCTTGTTTAAATACATTTCATTCCATTCCTTTTCATTCCCTTATGGTTATTCCATTCCATTAGCATGTTAGTGTAACAAGCACTAACATTCCTTTCCCTTTAGGCTTCGCTTGAGAGGAGGGAATGAAATGGAATGAAAAGAATCATTTTAGAATATTCTTCCCTTCCCTTGTTTGGAAGTTTTAATGGAGGGAATGGAAAACCCATATCCTTGTTTAGGAGTTTAAGTAGGAGAGAATGTAATGAATAGGAGAGAACACTCATTCCTCTCTATTCCTTTAAAACCTCAAATTTTCATTCCCCCCTAAATTGGAAGGAATGAAAGAGAATGAAATTAGATTTAATAATTTTTCTATTAAAACTCCCAAAATACCCCTGTATATTCAATTCTTTATTTTAAAATAGGGGTCTAATAGTAATATTATCATAAAATGATTCCATTCCTTTTCCTCTATGTTGCTCCCAAACAAAATTATTTACATTCCATTCATTTCCATTCTTTTCAATTCCTTTATTTTAAAACATCTAATCAAAGTTACTTAATTCCATTTCATTCCATTCCTTTCCCTTACTTAAATACATTTCATTCTATTTCATTCCATTCTCTTATGATTATTTCATTCCATTCCATTCTCTTCCCTTATGAACTCTCAAGTGGAGCCTTAGTGTATATTGAATGGGATATAATGTTTTATGCACAAGCACTTTTAGTATGTTTGCCCGAATATACTAACATTTAGTACATTTTTTTATAGAGATGGCTAGTGTCTTAGTACTGGTCAGGCTTAAAAAGGAAAATAAAACAAGTAAAAAAGGTCTAACTTGGATCTGCTCAAGTAAAAAGTTTGCGACCATGCAGGTTTGAATGAATGACTTCAGAGTTCTTCAATTTATTGTAACTTGATGACCACCAATGTAATTTAATTTTTGCAGTGGATTTCATTCAATATCAAAGAGCATTATAATTATTTTGTAAATTTTTTGGCACAGAAGGGTTTGGTTTGAAGAAGGAAATATTAGAACAAGTTAAATTCAACCTTAACTGTTTGAATAGTTTCATAGCCTCTGATATTTGGTGAAGAGTGGGCTGAGTGGCTTTCCTGCCTTTAATTAGTTGAGTGACTTCTTTCATAAGCAAAAAAGCTGTAATCTAATTTGATAATTCTGTGCAGGTCCACTGGAATTTCAGATTAACAACTACACTGGGGGCTTACCAAGATTGGTATATTACCCATATGCATGGACAAAGGTACTTATTTTGAGCAAGCAGCCTTCTCTACTTCTGTCCTTGTTTCTTATTTTACAATTGTTATTAATCTGTGGTGGTCATTATCCAGACAGCCAGCATTATATTTCTAGATGCACCTGTTGGTACTGGATTCTCCTATGCAAGAACTCCAGAAGGCTGGCCTACCTCAGATTCAGAATCATCTGAACAATCCTATCAATTCCTCAGGAAGGTGCGTAAAACCTCATACCTTCAAGAAGGAAAATTCCACTCTTTTTGCAGAAAATTATTATAGCAGAAATGTAGGAATCCAAAATGGTCCATTACAGATATTAATAAGAGGTCTTGGACAAGTTTAAATACTCATTCATGTGTTTGAGCTATGTTGCAGTGGCTAGATGAGCACCCACAATATCTCCCAGTTCAACTATTTATTGGTGGTGATTCTTATTCAGGCATTATTGTTCCATTAGTGACAAAGAAGGTCATAGATGGTAAGATAATTTATTGACAACTATTTGTGGAATTGTGGAAGTTGAATTTGTATATTGGAGTTGATCCCCCTTTGAGTTACTCATTGATCTTGGAATGACATGTACTTGCAGGTATTGCAGCTAAAGTCAAGCCACGAATGAATCTCAAAGTACATGACCTATATTAATTCACTTAAATTATTTGGGCATTTCATTTTGCTGTTGCATAGTGATTATGGCATTCTTCTTTCAAATGAATTTAGGGGTATTTAATTGGGAGCCCACGTACAGATTCGGTTATTGATGAAAATTCCAAAATAATATTCGCTCATCGGATGGCACTGATATCAGATGAACTTTTTGAGGTGAGTGGAGTTTACTTGGTATGCAGTATAGAATAATGGTTAAATAATTAAATTGAATGTTTACTAACAATTTAAAGATTTGGGACAATGGTAATTCGCCATTTTAGGCATCCTGGTACTCTTATTATGTACATATAGTCTGAAAATGTTGGCAAAGATGTCACATAAGCTTTACTTTCATTGTATTGAATTTGCTGATTTCTTATTTTTCATATTGATTGGTTCTGATGTCTTCCTTATGGTTGTAACACCTTGGTGCTGATTTTATGTTTACATCTTTGCAGGAACTTAAAATAAGTTGCCAAGGGAACTATGTGGATGTAGATCCATCCAATACAGCATGTGTCTTGGCTCTTGCATATTACAAAAAAGTGAGTCGATTTTTAATGTAATATTGTTTTACTCAATTTCTTCCAAACACTGATAGATTAAACGGAACTGCAGTGCATAAAAGATCTATTTCGTAATGATATTTTGGAACCAAAGTGCGCTTTTGCTTCTCCAAGCCTTAATACAGAACTGGATAGAAGATCTGTACAAGAAAATTCGGCAGATTTCATACTTTCTCCACCAAGAATTCATGAATATTGGTGTCGGGTAAACATTCCCTCTTATAAATTGCCACATCACATACAGTGAGATATGTTCTTGTGTGATTCATTTTGAAAGCTGCATTACCCTTTTCTTGAAATATATAAATATATAGCTCTGTGATTAACCGGTTTGCTTTTAACTGCAGAATTTTAATTATGCATTAGCATACATGTGGTCCAATGATGATAGAGTTCAAGACGCTCTGCATGTTCGACAGGTACATAAATTCTTCAGGGTTATGTTATTTGAATCCGTATAAGTTTATTGAGAAGCCATCCTTGTGGTGCCAGGGTTTTGTCTGGGATTGGAAGAGGTGCAACAAGAGCTTATCATACACAAAGGATATTTTGAGTGTGGTTGATGTTCATCGATATCTCAGTAAGAAAGGCTTACAAGTCCTGGTGGAGAGGTAATCACTTGTGATTTTCTGCACTCAACATTGTCTACTTGGAGGCAATTAGTGAATCAAACCACACAAATTGATATAATTTTTATCAAAATGGGAAAATAAACTAAAAAAATTGTCTAAGCTAAGTTGATATCAAGCTGATAAAGTGAAACCAAGGGCATGTCTACTTTAAAATTTGGTGTATAAACATTGAAGTCAGTTTTGATTCCCCCCTCTACTGTATCAATTTACTGAATGTTACACTTACCATCAAAATATGGATGAAAATTGCTTAGTGGAGGATACTTGATAAAGGAAATTGACTCACATTAAATTTAATGATCTTAAATTTCACTAATTTTGAGTCTAATTATAAATTGTTTCCATCAATTAGATTAATTTTAGCTGCTCATTTCTAAAGATTTTCTCATTTCAACAGTGGTGATCGCGATATGGTTGTACCATTTGTGGGCACAGAACAATGGATAAAGTCACTTAATTTGACTATTGTCAATGATTGGCGACCTTGGCTTGTTGATGGTCAAATTGCAGGGTGAGTAATTTATTGCAATCTAATCTTTCATAAGCTTTTGAGTATTTTGGAAAAAAAAGATCCATTTCTTAGCTATGCCGCTTGTTTAATTTAGGTACACAAGAAAGTATTCTGAGAATGGATTTCGTTTAACATTTGCAACTGTAAAGGCAAGCAAACCATTCTCTTATTATTGATTCATCTCTTTACTTTTGATCTACGAAGAATAGTAACATATATTTTTTTTCCTGTTGTATTGTATAGGGTGCTGGTCATACTGCACCAGAGTACTACCGTAGAGAATGTTATAACATGTTTCAAAGGTGGGTTCATTATTACCCTCTGTAATAAGTGGGTTATTTTTTGGTTCCTCTCTCTCTCTCTCTCTCTGAGCTCTGTAATAAGTGATTGAAGCTTCAATAATTTGGGACATTTGATCATGAAGTGAGGTTCTTGCATTTGTGTAGTTTTTATAGATGAAAGCAGTTCTAATCTTTTAGTCATTTAGTGCTTAGGGTCCGTTTGGATACAGCTGAAAACTGAAAACTGAAAAACACTGTAGCGAAATAATTTTTAAATATGTGAATAGTATCGTGGGACCCATTTTTAATGAAAAAGTTGCTGAAAAGTGAAATTTGTGGGTCCGTGAACAGTACACGATGTGCTGTGATTGGTCCAAAAAAATTTGAAAAGTCAAAGTTTGCGGCTACTGTTCATTAAACAGTGCATGAACAGTAGCTGCAACACCCAAAACGCTCCAAAACGCGTGAAAAAAAAAAAAAAAAAAAAAAAGACAAAACGCAAACGCAGGGAACTTTCAGCCGAATCCAAACGCACTCTTAATTTGTCTAATTACAAGTTTACAACAACGTTCGAAAAACCACATCAGTTGGTCCAAATAAAAGGTACAGATATGTGTACATGTATGGTATACATGAATTTATTGTAGCTTCAGTTAGTCTTTTTTTTTTTTTTTCTTTTTTTTGGAGATCCAAGATAGAAGTTAGTCTTTTTTTGTATGAATGTGAGATGGGTAACTCCTAGTCTTCTTTCTCGCGGAGGTATCACCGTATAAATCCATCAAAGATTCAAAGGAGAATTTGGAACTATGCCTTTCAGCTTGTTTATTTATAGTCCTACCCATCTGGTTGCTCTAATGGTTCTTAATAAGCATCATGTGTGATACATGACTTCTTAGGTTCAAGTCTCTAAGAGCATTAGGTAAAAAAAATTTATTTTCACATATTAAAAAAGTTATTTTATCTATTTTAACACACCATTTTACAATTTATGTACATATGATATTTTACTTTTCCATACAACACATTAAAATAACCAAAAAAAACTCATAAAAAATTAAAAAAAAAACAAATAAATAAGTAAATACAAAACCTACAGTACCGCCCACAGCCCACCACCACCACCACTACCGACAGCCCACCACCACCACCACTACCGACAGCCCACCCCACTAGATCAGAACCCCCATCATCATCACAACCCACCACTACCGCAAACCCACCACCAACCCAACACAATTACCACCTGTTGCCGATCAGCGCACAACCATTGAAAACCACCAAAATCAAGCAACCACCAACTCATCAAAATCAAACAACTACAAAAAAAATACCCACAACAACTCAAAAAAACCACAACCACAACCTAAAACCTTCGATTAAGAGAGATCAAACCTCTCAGTGGCATGACTAAGGGAAGATGGTGAGATTGGTGCTTGGAAGTGGTTGAGATCAACGTTGAGATTAGAGGTGTGGTTGAGATCAATGACAATATGAGGAAGATAGTGAGAGAGGTTGAGAGAGAGAGAGAGAGAAGTTTAATAAAATAATAAGATAATTTTTAGTATTTTTGAATGTACAGTTCTAATTGGAGAATTATACTGTAGCAAATGTGTATTTTTTTTTTTTTTTTTTTTTTTTTTTTTTTTTTTTTTTTTTTTGCATTTGACACATCTCATGAGGCATGGTTTTTGGTGTGCCAAATGCCCAAAATTTGACATTTGACACACATGATGTCAACGCTCTAATACAAAAGTAGCTTACTTTTTCCCATTTCAAAGAAGAAAACATTCTTAACTTCAATTTATGTCCATGTAATTTGAATAAAAATCTTATGTTATGTGGCTTTCTTCCATGCAATGTCCCAAACGTTAAGATCTAGCAATAAGTCTAGGCCACACTCTCTCTCTCTCTCTCTCTCTCTCAAAATGGATTCTTTCTAAAATCCCTTTTAAGAAAAAAATAAAAGTAAAGTTGGGAAATCAAAATTTTTTTTAATATTTTTCAAAATTGTTGCGAATTGTGATTTAATTAACGTCACTTTCACATGGCTTCACTATTAAATCGACCTTTATTAGCACCACTCATAAAATGTTACCTCAACTATTGTGTAAAAGATGAGGTTGATAGTTCAATGATAGGGACACTTTTTATGGTGCCTAGTTGATTGTAAGAGATTGTAAAAATTTATTTCCTTAAACTTATTGTTTTTAAAACCTTGTCCATTCCTCGTGTTAATGTTGAACATTGGGAAAATTCTCTAAACGTAACAATTGATACTCCGATCAGAGATAATGGTTTGTTCAATGTCATAATTGAATGTGTTGAAGGTGTTAAAGATGTGATCCTTCCCTTTTCCATTTTTTCAAAAAGCGGCCATCAATAGCTTAAAAATGAATTTTTATTTATTTATTTTTTGCAATTTTCATTCTTGAAAAACCTTATAAATTTTATTTTTGAAAATAAAAAAAGACTGATTTTTTTAGAGCAATACTACATATACAATATGTTTCATGACTGTTGACTTGGTCAAGTTGTTAGTGATTCTATTCCATTGTCTCTTCCCAAGCCTTTTATTTTGCTGAATGAATCTAATTTCCAAGCTTTTTCGCTTTGTACACAATTCCTAGATTCCAAGTCCAACTGGGAAAAGTATAAGCAACAGTATATGCACCTTCCAGATATCCCTCCCCTTGTTCTCTTCTCTTTTGGTCTTTACCTTCTATATATAAACCTTTCTTACCCCAAACCTTCCTCAAACTCACACTCAACTAAAGCCTCTCTTACTTCTCGTAAAAAAAAAAAAAAAACTAAAGCCTCTCTTCTTACAACTTTCTCTAGCTTAATTTCCTCTCAAATCCCACTTGGGATACCAATTTCTTTTCGAGAAAGACAATCATGAATTCGATCTTTAGCTCCTTCGACGCTTGTGTGCGGAGTTCTTGGGCCAAAAAGTGAGGGCCTCCTTCCCTTCTGAGACCAAGGACGATCGGAATAATAACATCCAAGCGCAAAGACATGATGATGGGGTTCTCAACAAAGCTACAGATGACATGAACAAAAGGCAATATGGAGACCCATCATCATCAGTATCACCACCACAACCTGGGCCTGTCAGGAAAATTCAATAAAAGACACCGAGGTTCGCTTTGGAGTTGGATGGACTAAACTGTTTTGAGACCCTTGTCTCTTATTAACATGATGAATGAACATTATATGAAAGATGCAGAAAATTGTCAGTTGAGTTCTCATCTATGTAGAAGGACAATGGCATTGGATTCATCCAGAGACGAACTTGCAATAAGATACGAAATGGAGAAAAAGAAATACATTGGTGTGGAGTTTACCAAAAACCCTCTGATAATTAATTAAGAATGGAATTTAATTGAAGTATATCGCAAAAGAATTTAACTTGAGAGAAGTTTTTGGGATAAGAATTGTGTACCCCTCCCTTTGGTTTGTGTGGGTTTTATAGCCTTTGTATTCATTGTCTGAATGAATAACTGCATTTATGGGATATGAAGTTGTTGGTATTAATAGTTGGCTTTTATTGTTTGCCAGCGACTATTCATCAATTGGTGCGCGTACATTACTTCTTAGCTGTCTTGGGTATTGAATGTCTTTTATGACTTTGTTCGTCGTTGATGTCGATACATTATATCTTGCATTGAATAGCATTTGATTCATCTGTCGAGAGATGGATAATCTTGATAAATTAACACTCATCAATAATGAATGTGGAGGTGGTTTTTTGCTCGTTGGTTCGTTAGTTATGCTTTTGCCTGTTTGGTACCTTAACCGTTACTCAGTTTATTTATGGGGAACTCATTTAATGTATGCTGTAATCATTCATCATATGGACAATGCTGGCTTGTGGACGATATTGTATTTTCTTCTTTTTCCCCATGACGGACAATGGTGATTTTTCTCCTCTTCAGTATATATATGGTGGATAGTAATAGGAAAAACAGTCATGGCATACTAAAAAAGATTGAAAACTTCTCTCACCAATTCTTTGATTATATTGTTTCTGATGGCTAAGTAAGCACATGGTTCTATATATGATTACATATTGCTCTTGTTTATTAGATCAAATTGATCAATATCTCAATTTCTGGGTTTTTTTTTTACTGCTTGATTTTTTTTTTCATTGATCATAACTTTGGTGATGAAATTCTCATACACAAACTCATTACTCATCATCTAACAAAGAATACATCGGCTCATCGTTTCTTGCTCAGTAAGCTTAGTTTCTTTGTCTTTGTCTTTTCAGCATTGGTGCAAAAACCAAAAATTTAGGTCACCTTCTCGTGGAAAAAAAACATAATCTCAATCTAATTTGAATAGTCAAAGTTCAAACAACCAGGCCCAATACGATGTATCAGTTTTGAACCATCGATCCACTAGAATGGGCTATTGGGCCTAAATGCAATATCACTACTGCTCCTGCCCAATGATTAAACCCAAGTTACCCCATCCACATTTCATATCATTCTATGGCGACCCAAAAGGCCCACATGCGAACACCACAAAGACCCACCACCACAAAGTTCAAACCGCCACATGGTAAAAAGACACCACATTGAACAAAAAAAATTCTTAAAAAAAAAAATTTTAAAAAAAAACAAAAAAACAAAAAGCAATACTAGCAATTTGAATAGTTGATTGTAGTTTGTAGATGATAAAAAGATACCTGTGGTGTTTTCAGATGAATATAATTCAAGACTAACGGTTCAAATATTGAGAAAAATTGAAAATTATTATGAAAACTGTTATGTTTATAATGTTACTATAACAAAAAAAAACCATAAATAATTCTATGTAGCCTTTTCACTGATTTGGGCAAATAATAAAATGGCTTTGGAGCACATGATGATGACTGATGAGCAAAGCTTAGTTGGGAATAACTAGGCAGGATCTAGAGAAATCCAAATGGAAGATCATAAAGCTAAGAAAGAAAAGGAAATCATGGATATAATAGTAGCGAGGATTGGGGATGAAGTAGTGAAGGCAAGGTAAAAAAGAGGATTAAAAAAAAAAAACAGTGAAAATGAGCTCCAAGCAAAGGGGAACTAGAAGTACACACTCACAAGGTAGTAACAATTTTCCTTTTGAAGACAAATCATTTAATAAAAATAAAATACTCTCTCCAAGAAACAAAAATGGTGAAGTATCTAAGACTGACTCACAAGACTTATTAACAAGACTTAAGAACTAGGAAAGACATCTTAAAAAGTAAAGAAACAATGGATAAAAGTAAGATCATTCAAAATTTGCTATTTTAGGAGTGCATTCTATCTATCCGAATACTCTCTAATAAGATGGTCATAACTTCCAATAGGAAACTCCAAATTACACGTTTTTAATGGCTCTGCCTCAACTGAATAGATATTGTCTGCTTTGGGGTCCATACCCTTTACAGTTTAGTTCTCCCTCCAAAGCACACAACAATGGAAAAAAGATCTCTACACATTAAATGGTGGTCACTCCTTATAAGCATAACCCCATATGCTTCCCTTGGCAATGTGAGATTCCATGGATTGCAAAACCCCTTTTTTAGCAGGAAGTATGTACCCCACATGCAAGAACACATGTCTATAAGGGGGGTAGATTGTAGAGACCTAAAATTGAGGTCTTCCAATCCATGGGATCCCACATCGTCTAAGGAAGCACATGTAGATGTGCTTATAAGGAGTGACCTCCCATTAATATTTAGAGGTCTTTTCCCCATTGCTATGTGCTTGGAGAACAAATTTATGAGGGGTATGAGCCCCAAAGAGGACGATATCTACACAGTTGAGGCAAGGTCGTTACATTGTTTTACATGTTAGAAATTATAAATGTTGGGCTTTTGAATGGTATATGGCTTGAATCATACTCATACTGACTAATTCCAAAATTACTTCGAGAATACTCTAAAATTTGTCAGCATAACTCCCTTCTAACTTAAATAGTGTGCTTGACTGCCTTCTTGATGGTCTTGAATAGAATGTGCTAGAACTAGTTTTAGATGCACTTGATGGGCTTTTAAATGAGTTAAAAGTAGTTTTAAATTGAAGGGACATCTATATATAATAATAGGTGAGCTGAGAGAAACTCAAATTAGAATTCCAATTTTATGCCATGTGTTCTAAATTACTTATTCTTAAAAAGTTTTATTTCTTAATTTTAGAATCAAATGTGGGATTATATCATAAATATTTATCCAAATGAGTTATTAAGTACAAACATCAAAAAGTCAAGAATAAATGAATCTAAAAAAAGAAAAAGAAAAAAAAAAGCTTCACAATAACAAATAAATGAAAAAAAAAATGGACAATTTACATTTTATATCTAATAATATCTGTGGGGCCAGAAAATATGCAATCTTGGCCCACTTTGCATTAAGGCCCAAAGCCTAAGCCGAGGAGAACCATTGCCGAGGACGCATAATGAAAGCTCGAAAAAAGGGGCCCAAGAATCTGGCCAAGGACGATCTTACATTTGGCATCCCACAGAACGCCTGAAGGAAAGGATGAGCTCAGTCCAGAGGCAGGATAAGTGGAAAAGCTGCCAATACAGTAATAAAGGACTCTGCGCCTAACAGGTCCATGCTCTTCACCATGCTGTTCAACTTTTACAACTGCTCCCAATCGCTCTAGGTATGGGTTGATAGGACAAGCCTCCACCCCAGAAAGTAAAACTGACACGTGGATATTGAAAGGAAAGTAAATACCAGTATAAAAGGGGAGAAGAAGAAGGGGAAGGGGGATCTTTCCGACACGAAAAAAGGAAGTGCTAAAGGAGGGACAACGAGGAGAGCATCATGCTCCTCGAATGGGGTCCAAGGACTAAAACACTACAGTCCGCACTGATGGAAGTTTTAGCTAGCCACGCCAGACCCACCCTCGTATAAACTTCCGTAAAAGCCACGATCAGACCGCCCCCTGGTGACCAAAGCCTAACCTTTCAAACCTACGCTCTACAAATTGTATTTTTGGGCCCTTCACGTATGAGCCCACTATCATGTGTGGGTCGTTACAAACTGTGTCCTTACAATTGGTGCCATCTGTGGAGAGGCTTGCGCGTTGGCACAGGTGGTGCGAGTTGGCACAAGTGGTGGCGGAGTCAAGCCTCTGTCAAACAAGGGTCTGCGAAAGCTCCTCCATTTCCAGCAGCACGCTGTTGTTGTCCCGACATAAATTTTTGCTAGGGGCTACGCCTCGCAATGTCAATGGTACGGGCAGCTCTAGGGGCTTTCAACATCAAGCTAACGCCCCCCACCTTGGTCGAGGGGCTAATCTTCGAAAAAAAAAAAAACAAAACGATATAAAAGAAAAAATACAAGTTTTGGACAGAACTAAGGTCTTGTATGGTCCTCGGACTCAAGCTTATGGGAAAACCAACTACTTAAAAGAAAAAATACAAGTTTTGGACAGAACCAAGACCTTGTATGGTCCTCGAACTTAAGCCTATGGGGAAACCAACTACTTAAAAGAAAAAATACAAGTTTTGGACAGAACCAAGGCCTTGTATGGTCCTTGGACTCAAGCCTATGGCGAAACCAACTACTTAAAAGAAAAAATACAAGTTTTGGATAGAACCAAGACCTTGTATGATCCTCGGACTCAAGCCTATGGGGAAACCAACTACTTAAAAGAAAAACTACAAGTTTTGGACAGAACCAAGGCCTTGTATGGTCCTCGGACTCAAGCCTATGGGGAAACCAAATACTTAAAAGAAAAATACAAGTTTTGGATAGAACCAAGGCCTTGTATGGTCCTCGAACTCAAGCCTATGGGGAAACCAACTACTTAAAAGAAAAACTACAAGTTTTGGACAGAACCAAGACCTTGTATGGTCCTCGGACTTAAGCCTATGGGGAAACCAACTACTTAAAAGAAAAACTACAAGTTTTGGACAGAACCAAGGCCTTGTATGGTCCTCGGACTCAAGCCTATGGGGAAACCAACTACTTAAAAGAAAAACTACAAGTTTTGGACAGAACCAAGACCACTTAAGCCTATGGGGAAACCAACTACTTAAAAGAAAAACTACAAGTTTTGGACAGAACCAAGGCCTTGTATGGTCCTCGGACTCAAGCCTATGGGGAAACTAACTACTTAAAAGAAAAAATACAAGTTTTGGACAGAACCAAGACCTTGTATGGTCCTCGGACTCAAGCCTACGGGGAAACCAACTACTTAAAAGAAAAAATACAAGTTTTGGATAAAACCAAGACCTTGTATGGTCCTCGGACTCAAGCCTACGGGGAAACCAACTACTTAAAAGAAAAAATATAAGTTTTGGACAGAACCAAGCCTATGGGGAAACCAACTACTTTGAAGGAAAATACTGAGTTTTGGACACCACCCGGACGTTGTATAGCCTACGGGCTCTGTCCCATGGAGGGATTACCCATTGATAATTGGGTTAGTCCCTAGACCGAATGGAAGTCCCAGTTTGTCCTCGGATCCTCAATACCAAGGGAACTAATGCGAATGTGTTGGGGCCCGGTACAACCGTACCTCAGTCCTCGGATCAGAGACCAGGTGTTATCAAAAATACGGCCAAAGTTCCCCACTACTCAGCAACCCTATCGGATGGTTTATTTCAGGTTTCTCATTCTCGGATGATTGCCTCACGCGCATTATAGAGCGTTCCGCTGTTATCTTGGTTAGTCTCCTAAGTTTAACCCCCTATTGGTTGGTATTATTATATTTGATAGTCTCAATAAGTTCAGATTAGTAGCTTTTTATTACAAGGTTTTCTGCCCTAAGTATTGTTAAAGAAAAATACACATGAAATATATCCATTCACAAAGTAATTACTGCAGAAAGGAAAAATATTTAGAAGGAAACAAAATTATCTTTTATTAAGACAAAGAAATGGTACAACATACAACGTACAATGAAAAAGCTTAAGTAAGCCTGTACTAAAGGCTAACCACATAAACAAAAAGAAAAGATACAAAGGAGAGAAGAAGAAGCAGAAGAAGAGGTGCAGAGAAGAGAGATGCAGCAGCTCCAAAATGTTGTCTAAGGAAACCTTTTCTCAATACTTTTACATGCCCATAACTCAGGCAGTAAAAGAACTTGACGTGAGATTAGCACCTTTGAAGAAAAGGTGCAGGGAGCGGGGTACTCGTAGGTGGCCACACAGGAAGTTAATGAGCCTCCATATTAGCAGCGCTCGCCATAGAGCGGATAGTGCTAATGACGGAAAATCTCACTGTTGTCGCACCAAAAATCTGATGCGACCAGTACCTGCATCGAATTTTGACTGAAAGAGGCGGAGGAATCGCTCCCACCTTGTGAAAACGGAGAACTGTTTTAAGTCTCAATCTTCCCTGCCCTGACCGCGCCATCTTGAGACTCGGAGAGACCCAGTGCCTCTGGAGCGGGAGTGGTTCCTTCATCCCCATTCGTGCTTCAAACACCACTCTAAGGTTTAATTGCACTAGCAGTGAAAACCTAAAGCACAACTAAAGGATTAGGAATTTGAAGGGGGTGAAGGATTTGTACGTAAAAAGAGTAACCTCCTATCCTGTTTCTTATATAGAGGGGAGGTTGGTGGCATTTAATCTACGAAGATTTCCAAGAAACGCTACGAACGAGACAGTTTTCGCTCAACTCCCAACACCGACTGCAACCATAAGATTCGGGTAGCCTCGTAAAGGGGACATATTGAAGACGTATCTCAAACAACGAACCGGTAGGAGCACATCATAAATAAATGTAGAAGAATGTCTCGTAGTCTGGCGCAGCTCCCAGACAAGAGAAGAGACACTGATATTAATGAAGGATAAAACCGAGCGGGTCATGGGTTAGGTCCGACATTATCAAAATCCTCCTCCCCAACTAAGAGGTCGGGCAGCAGGATTTTGAGGGGCTATTGTGGGGCTAGAAAATATGTGATCCTGGCCCACTTTGCATTAAGGCCCAAAGCCTAAGCCGAGGAGAACCATTGCCGAGGACGCATAATGAGAGCCCGAAAAAGAGGCCCAAGAATCTAGCCGAGGACGATCTTACATTTGGCATCCCACAGAACGCCTGAAGGAAAGGACGAGCTCAGTGCAGAGGCAGGATAAGTGGAAAAGTTGCCAATACAGTAATAAAGGACTTTGCGCCTGACAGGTCCATGCTCTTCACCATGCTGTTCAACTTTTACAACTGCTCCCAATCACTCTAGGTATGGGCTGATAGGACAAGCCTCCACCCCAAAAAGTAAAACTGACACGTGGTTATTGAAAGGAAAGTAAATATCAGTATAAAAGGGGAGAAGAAGAAGGGGAAGGGGGATCTTTCCCACACGAAAAAAGGAAGTGCTAAAGGAGGGACAACGAGGAGAGCATCATGCTCCTCGGATGGGGTCCGAGGACTAAAACCCTACAGTCCGCACCGATGGAAGTTTTAGCTAGCCACGCCAGACCCACCCTCGTATAAACTTCCGTAAAAGCCACGATCAGACCGCCCCCTGGTGACCAAAGCCTAACCTTTCAAACCCACGCTCTATAAATTGTATTGTTTGGGCCCTTCACGTATGAGCCCACTATCATGTGTGGGTCGTTACAAACTGTGTCCTTACAATATCCTTACAAAATTTTTTAAAGAGTTAAAAAAAATATAAAAATGACTATCAATAATATTGAAATTATATATATAGAAATTATATTATACATCTTATTGTATATTTTTAAATGTATTCATGTGTATGCATGGGGTTATGAGCTAGTTTAGTATAAATTTAAAAGCATATGTGAAATGTAATTAGAATAACTCTAGGCACAAAATTAGAGAGCAATTAAAATCTAATTTGTATTTATTTATTGAGTTTCGACTTTAATATACTACTAATCTTTAAACTATGCAACACATGAGAAAGTTTGACAAAATATATTTAGAAATACATATTTAAATATTAAGTATAACAAAAAAAAAAAAAAAAAAACTTATTAGGTTAAATTAATTTTTTTTTTTTTTTTACAAGAAGATAAAATGTAATATAATGACGATTTAGTTAGTATTGGGGTGCTTTATCGAGATGATGAGTTCTAATTAGAACTAACTAATATAGTTTAATACTATTTGTAATTTTAAAAATTAAAATAGAAATATATTTTATAATGAAGTAGAAAAATGTGGATTTTAAAACTTATATGGCATAATTAGAAGAAGCCAACAAAAAAAATTCATGATCATGCCTTTCATTTTATATTATTAGTATATGGATATAGACAGATTATAATCATCATAAAAGCTAAATTAAGGTATTTTAGATATTTATATATTATTTTAATTTATCATACTAGACTTAATAGTTTTCCTTCATAGAAATCACTATCAATGGATTAGAATCCCATGATACTGAATGATATTATTTAGATAATAATGCTTTAGCTATAAGAAAAGAAAAACAATGGAATAGACTCAAGTTTATGTCACGTGTGCAACATGCAAGAGACTGAGATAATTTTTTAAAATACAGGAAAATCTGAAATGTTGGACTATATGTCCTTAAACATATCTTCTTTTCTTTTTCTTCGTTTGGTGCAGCTTGCAAGTCTATTGGCCCAAGTTTGAAATCGTATTGACAATCCTATAAGGTTGACTTTCTACAATTAGGTGCACCAAGAGTTCAAACTAACCAGTTATAAATAATACATTTTCTTTGAAGGGACTCCAACCCACATTCCTAATTCAATAGTTTGAATTAAATTACTATTCTTATTCAACGTGATTCTCGTTTGTTCATTGAAGAAAACTTAAATATACACATGTCATTTCAAGTTTGGGATCACTAGGAGCTGGAAAGGCATGCTATTAATACTAAGGGCGGATACCGTATTTTGTCCACCCTCAATTTGTATGTCGGACCTTGAAATTTCTAAAAATGTTAACTTTTCTCCAAGGGGCCTCGGAAACATCTAAATTGACGTGGCACAACCCATTCGGGTATCGGAGCATTCAAAGTGCCATTTCAGGTCATATTGGCCAAAATGCCCCTAGTCAACCCTGGGTTGACCGAAAGTCAAAACTGGCCAAAATAATCACAAAACTACATTTTTCATGTTTCTACACCAAACCCGAGCTACTCGGTGATTTTCGTCAATTTTCATCAAATTTGACTTGAGGTTGACTCTTGAGGGCACCAAAAACTCTAATTTTGATCTGACCATCAGAATGGGTTGAAACTAGAATCATCGAAAAGATTATTGAATTCCTTTTCCAACGACTATTTATGGGTCAAAATCGGAGTCAAAACGGTCAAGATATCCTAAAAGTTGTGCAAGACGCATTAGCTCGCTTCTCGAGGCCATTACTTTTGATCCAACCGTTGGATTTCGAATTTCTTTAGTTTTCCGGAAACTACACATCTAGACCTTTTCAGGAAAACCAAGATGAACCCAATCCAAGCTCGGGAAGGCCTCCATCAAGACATTACAAGTTGGCAGCCGCAAAGGGGCTGCTTGAGCTAAAAAGTCACTTTTTGCCTATAAATATTAAATACCCCAAAGCCCCCTTAGATAAAAAAAAAATGAAAAAATCAGGCGTTTTGGAGCTGGGTTCTTGGCAGATTCTCTCTCTTTTCTATACATTTCTCTCCCAAAAACATATCAAAAAACCTTTGATTCCTCTCTTTTCTCAATAATCAAGAGGTAGTGTTATTACACTCTTTTCCCTCTCTTTATGGTCTTAGGACCTTAGATTTGAGGTTTAAAGGGTGTAGATGTAGCTTTTCAGCTACAATCTACACCCTTTGCTTTATCTTGCTTCATGATATGCTTTATTACTTTTCTTAGCTTTTTCTTGCTTTATCTTTCTTCTTAGCATGTTCTATAGTTTTCCAATCATGTCTACTTGCTTTTTACCATGTTTTAATGCTTTCATGATGTTGGCCTAGCCTTCTTGGGATAGGATATGCCTAAATATTGTGTTTCTACTTAGATCCATGTGTTTATGTGCTTTTTACCATGTTCTTGCTTGGATCCAAGTGTTTATGTGCTATGTGCCATGTTTGTGCTTAGATCTACTTGTTTGTGTTCTTTGCCATGCTTTTGGTCAAATATGTATCTTTTTTGTGCTCCTTCCCATGTTCATGTGTCTAGATCTACATGTTAGTTGTTGTGCCATGTGCTTCTAAAGCCTTTCTATCTCTTGTTATCTCCATTTTCTTGTGTTTTAGCCCTTTTGGTAGGGTATAGATCTAGATCTTGTGGTCTAGGCCTATATCAAAGGGTTTGGCTCATTTCCTTTATGCATGTCTATGTATGCTTGCTTGCTTCTATGCTTTATGTCCATGTTTGTCTGTCTAGATCTAGGTTTTGCCATGCTTTGTGCCTTTCGTGGATTTGTGCTTGTTGGTCTTTAGGGCCACTTGCTTGTGTGGTTGTACTCGTCCCTTTTGTAGATTGTTTAGGTGTGATCACATGTGAGATACACCTCTGTGGTGTCAGTGTGCTTGATACACACCTTGCTCTGCTCCGTGCGATGTTGTTATGCTTGCCTTTTTGGTTTTGTGTTACCCGTTTAGCTTTCTTTGATTATTTGCCTCTTTGCACCCTTGCTTACATGTTCATGCATGAGTCTGTGTGTCATCCATACTCTAATCTTATGGAACTATAGACACCTGATCCAAACCTACATTTTTCATTCTAGGAAACCCTCTTTTGTTTGCCCCGTTTGGCATCTTTTGCTGCCTTGTCTTTTAGCATGCTTTCCTTCTATTTGTTTCTTTGCTTGTTTGCTAACTTATTTCTTTTGTCATTGCATGTACACGCATGGAGCATGGACACTTAGAGCAGGGGTGCAACCTCCTAGGTGCAAGCAAAAGGGTAAGGATGTAAGCAAGAAGATGCAAGCCCACAAAGGGCAATGTTTTATAGATTAGGGGGCCTAGCGCCTCCTGAGTGGTTCACTCTCTCTCTCTCTCTCTCTCTCTCTCTCTCTCTCTCTCTAATCCTCTTCTTTAGAGCATGTATTAGGGCTCTCCCTCTATTTGTACCCTTAACTTTTCTTGCTCCTTGCTTCCGCCGTGTTCCCTGGGTATGGCAATGTCTATTTTACATTTTCTATACCTTACTGGGCCATACCCTTGGAACGTTGGCAATGTCAATTTTACTTTCCTACTTTGTATGATAGCATTGTGCATGATGTATGTGTATATATACATATATATATATGCCTGCGTGTGTGTGGGTGATCGTGCACTTTGTATGATGGACTCTTGTGGCTATGTGAGCAGTCCTCTTTAGCCATGAGTGCTCTTAAACTTATGGCATGAGTATGGGCTCAAGGCATTTGCTGCAGGTAATATTCATGTCATACTGTGTGCATAGTCACCGCGGTGTGACCGTCTTGATCCATGTCACCAAGTGACATTAGTGTCCCCGTGTACGAGCTCATTGGCACGTGTTGTATACACAGGCATGAAATAGGGCATCCCCATTTCTGTATTCTCACATCGAAAGCTTGGTGAGAATAGCATTTTGTGTGCTATGATGCATCTGAGGCAAAGCAATGCTGGGTTTCTGTCACGAAAATAAGGTGAAATGTTGTCAGATTTTCGTCATGGAAATTTGGCAATGATTCCAAACACACTTGGGAAGTGTCGATCGAGACAACACCTTTTCCAAATCTAAACCTCAAAGCCCAATTCTCTTAAACCTCGAAAGCTAATGACAATAGCTCGTTTTTAACTGCCAATGTTCGAAAATTATGATTTTACCAAAACAAAGGATTGTTTACGGACAGGCGTTGTAAGGTGCCTAACACCTTCCTCACACGTAACTAGATTTCCGAACTCAAGAATCAAGATTTTTTACCCAATAGAGTCAGGTGACCAATCACACCTAAAAAAACCCAATGATTGGTGGTGACTTCACTTACCCTTGGTAATTTCCTTAAATTCAACTTATGTTCCAGTCACACACCCGAGGTACGACATTCCTCATACACAAAAAAGAGAAAGCGCAGCATCTTCGCATTGGGTGGTCGAGCAGCTGCAAGGTGTTGATGGACTAGCAATTCCACTGGGGACACTTAGAGAGTTTAGCCTTTAGATCTTTTGATAAGATCCTAATCTTTGGACATTGGCTTTCAAAAACATTGAAACCTTCGAGGCTTTCCTTTTGAAATATGCTTTTACTATATCCTAGTAAACTATTTTTAAAACTCAAAAATATTTTCCAAAAATGTTTTTCAAATGGTTTTCCAAAAACCGACTTTGAGGTATTTTTGTATATGTAAAGCTTTACTGCTTTCCTAAAGCATGCTTGTGCGAACCTATGGTAGTAAAATTTAATTTCCGCTTCACCTTTATCTGTGCATATATAAATATAAATATATATATATATATATATATTGTGCTTGGAAAGTCTTTCCCCTTTCATTTCAAAATGCATGACATCACCCCTCATATTGGGTCGAACCTAGACTCAGCGTTGAAGGTGAATGCTGGATGTGTATACCCTAGATAGTTACTGGTTGCCGAATTGTAAGCTTTCCTGGGTCCATAGGTGGACAAGATTATGCTGAAAAGGCCCCTTTGATCCACTCTATCCCACAACTTCTATGAAGGGAAGGATTAGATGATCAAGGTCCCCCCTAAGAATATGACCAACTTACTAGTTAAGCTGTGTCTCATATAGATGGCCTAGACTAAGTCAAAACTCGTGAGGACTAGGAAGAGCCAAAGCCAAGTGAACATCCTAGCCTAGGGAAGGATATCCTTCATAAGATTGTTTTCAAAATGAGTCAAGGGGAAAGTGTCCAATTTCCGTTTGTAGGTTTGCCCTTTTTGCTTGCCTTGAAGAAGTTGTGCTCTACTCTAGGTTCTATCCATCCTGTTTACACAACATTTATGATTAACCCCTAGGGAGAAGCAACCCTAGTGCTTACACATTAGATCATACCCAATCTCTAAGGGTTTCCGACCCTACAAGGGCATGCATTCGTACACTAATGGCTCTGTCATGTAAATGTGTATAGATAAGCCATGGTTTGATTAATAGAGAAAAAAAAAAAAAGATCATAAAATCAACTATAACAAGTAAGAACACTTAATAAAGTATTAAACAAAGAATCAAGTGAATCCTATGTAGCAAAGTGGGAAATCATGGAAAAGAGACTTGCCTTAGTTTAGAATCATAGATTTGAGATTGTTTAACCGACCCCTTGGTAACTACAACACAAAGATTAGATGGAGAAGACAAAGATAATCAAAGAACACAATAATAGTTAGTAATCACAACTCAAGAACAAAAAGTTTTGAAAAAGGTTTTGAGAAATCAATTTAGAAAAATAGTTTCTGCATTTGATCTAACTTAGATGAGTATTTATTAGTTAAGATTAGGGTTTTTTTTTTTGGAAGGGGGGTTTAGTGGTCTTTTGGACGTTCCCAAGGGTCTAGGGACCAGCCCATATCAAAGAATGATGTTTTGGGCCCTTAAAAGTGAAGTTCTAGAACCTAGAAAATCGGCCTGCAAATGCAAGTCCCAACCATGCGTACACAAAAATTATGTTCAAATTGAAGCCCAAGATGTTTACTTTCCATTGAAACAAACCTCACACAAACTTTCTTTGTGGATAAAAAGTTATGGTCAAAATAGTGAGAAAAGATCATTTTTTAGTATCGATTTCAAAGTGATTTGAGTACATTTAAGTTGTGATTACTTCCAAATTATTTTGAACTCTTTAATTACCTTTGGTTGACATATGTCAATCTCATCATTGGGGCCGAATACCAAAATTTATTAACAGATACAAAATGCGGTGTCTACACCAAGCATGAACAATTAGGGCAAATAGTTCAAGATCTTACCTTTGAAAAGTATGATGATGGAAAAAGGAAGCTAAGGTACACAAAGGAATTTAGGACAGGAAGCCCATGCAAAGGCAAGTCAAATGATGTTACTTATTGTTCATGCTCACAATGGACCAAGAGAGCTAACCCCACTGGGCATGCCTTTGTCGAAAACATTCAAGGATTTATCAAGCAAAGGAATTATGAAGCCATTGGATCTTGGTAGATATACTCCAAATATCTCTTCTCCAACTTGCTTTGCCAACGAGTATTGTGAGTACCATCAAAGCAAAGGTCACTATATGGATAAATTTGCTCGTCTTCATTATGACATTGAAGACCTTATCAAATCAAAGAAGATTACAAAGCCACATATTGGAAAGAATTCTCTCCAAGAATGTCATGTTGTGCCTCCCCCTAATTGGGGTTGATTGATCAAGAAGTTTAGTCTTGTTATTTCAATTCAGAAATGTCTTTGTTATTTCAATTCAAGTATGTCTTTCAATTAAGTTTTTCTTTCAATTCATGTACTCTTTTAATTCATCAATAATGTGGTTTGCAATGATTTGAGTTTTATGATAAGTTCTCAAAATTTCAAGTTGATTTGATTCTCAATATGTGATGTTGCATGTTTGCCTATAATTGAACAATGAAAATTGGGATGAAGAGAGGCTATTATTCAGCTATCCTAAACACATTTCCCTTTTCTCACCCCTTTTGAGCCTTCAAAGTTGTTTTATTTTGAAGTAACCATTGTTAAGGATTACCCCTTACACAAGGGGCAAAAAGTGGAATAAAGTGATGGAAGAAAAAAAAAAGTGAAAGTGAAGAAAGTTCAAAAGTGATAAAATAGTAATCCTTGACCTAATTGTAACCCTAAAGAAAGTAAGTTTGATACTTTGTTATCTATTCTTTGTGAGCCATGAACCTAACCCTTCATTACAAGCTAAGTAAAAGTCCCCTTTGATCAATTGAAGTTGTTCGTGTGAACTACGTTAGGCTTGATCCTTTATGGGTATGTAGGAAACCTTATGAGGTGTAGCCACATCACATCATGTAAATTGTGTAACTCATGTATTGAGAATTTGAATCATCAAGATTTTTTGAGGATAAGTTGTAGCTCTTGTTCATTGCATCTTATTTGTTTGTTTCTTGTAAAAGTGAAAGAGCCTGCTAGGCTGAGAACTCACAAGGGCGATCTAGGCAAAAGTTAAGGCCTAAGAAAAAAAAGTAAAAAATGCCTATTAGGTTGAAAACCTGTATGGGCAGCCTAGGTAAAAGTTAGGGTAAAAGAATAAAGAAAAAAAAAAAGAATAAAGAAGAAAGGAAAAGAAAAGAAAGTGAATCGGTCAAGCTAGGGGCAAGGTGGATCCCACAAGGAGGATGCATCCTAATGTTTGAGCTTTTTGAAAGTTATCCACAATGAATCAAGTGTTCGGTTCCGATTTTTACCATGCCTATTAGGATGGTCTTGTTTCACGTTTTCTTTTCTTAGAGTCTATTCTGTGTCCTATTGTCATCTTTGTTATCCTTCGTTCTTTGTGGTTTTGCGTGTTTGTTGCTTCTTTAGAAGTTGTTGTGTTTGTCCTTGTCTTTGGTGTCTTCATATTTGCTTACAATATTTGCCTACAACCTTTGACTCCTTAGGGGCATTAGCAACTACATGACATGATAGCATACAAGGTAAGCAAGGGGGATATGCAACAACATAAAATATAAAAAATATAAAAATAAAGAGAGAGAGAAAGAGAGAGAGAGAGAGAAGAAGAAGAAGAAGAAGAAGAAGAAGAAGAAGAAGAAAAGAAGTAGTAAAAATAGAAAGTTCATACCTACGGCCCCAATGTCAAGCTCTTTATCAAAGGAGCCCTTAGAAGCAGAGGCCTTAATGTAGACACCACATTTTATACCCCTTACAGCTTAGGCCCCCATTCCCTAATGATGTCGAAATTCTAAGGCCCAAGGTTGGTTTAGGGCTCGATCAGATTACAAATTGACTTGAGAGATATTAAAATGAAAAATATAACTTTTTATGAGCAGATAAATCTATTTTCTAAAAATAAAGGCCAAGGAAACCCTTATTTTGCGTACACAGGTTTAATTCATGCGTATGTAGGCATGGACCTGCGCACGCAGCTAGGGCAAGTTTTTTGCTTTAAACATTGAGGTTTGGAATGAATCCTACATTGACTGGGAGTTGTTCCAAACCCTCATTTTTCAACTATATAAAGCCTTACATGGTATATTTCAAAAACACTGAAAATCCTAAGGGAAAACCTAAGATTCACTAGAAATAGTGAATCAAAAAGGGATTTTTTCACGAAACATCCCCAAGTTAATTTTATTTTGATTGAGACCTTTTTTGGTCTTGATCCTTGATTTTTGAAGTTTACTAATTATTTTTGTTTGGTTGTGGATAGATTTGACTGAGGGGAATGGTCAAAATCAAGCTAAAGAGCTATTTGTTTTGAGGTATATATTCCAACCTTTTTTTTTTTCCTTTCACTTCTACTTTAATCTTGTTTTCAATCTTGTTTCTTAGCTTTGTTTGTGTTTAGATATGTTTGTTTAGTCTAAGGTTTAGTAGTTTCTATGTTTAGAAGCATGTTAGGTTGCTAGATTTGTTGTTTTAAAGTTTTGCTCTGTTTGTGTTCTTGTTTTCCAGGATTAGGGTTCTTCAAGGTGTGTGTGTGTGTGTGTGCATGCTTCTTGCATGCGTACGCAGGCTTGAAGTATGCGTATGCATACAACTAGCCTGCATACGTAGGCCTATGTATGTGCACGCATACTCATACTCATGCCCAAAAACCTTAATATGAGTTTTCTACTTCTATTTCTTCTTTTCTTTTACATAATATACCTCTATTTTGACATTCTTGTATGTTTTTGAGTATTTGTTCCTCTGTGTAACCACTTGTTTGCCTTTATCATACTAAATTAGGGTTTTTCTTGTAGTTCTTGCTTTGTTACCATGAACATGCATTCACATAAACATGCATTTGTTTGTTATAAGAGCTTTATCTTCCTTTGATGAACATGTGTATGCAAGTCTATATGCCATGCTTTGAATGATTATATGATTTGTTTGCTGCTTATGTCTCTGCCTTGATATATACATGCTCCAGCCATGGATGTAATGTGATGAGATGCCATGATAGATTTATGCTAGGTTTTATGAGATGCCATGATAGATGTATGTTAGGGTTATGGGACGTTTGATGCCATGTTGATTGTTAGATGCATATTAGTGTGTGTGTGTGTGTGTGTAGGATACAATGTTGAACATTCCTTTAATGAGACTAAGATGTAAGACACAATAACTGGAAGTCAACCCACAAGTCGGATGGGGTTGGGTGCCTAACACCTTCCCATTCCTATGCCTAAACTCCGAACCCATACTCTGGTAGTAAGATCGGTCCTTCCATGCAAGGATGCTATATCCATGGTTCCTAGACCATAAAACTAAGTGGTGACTTCTTTGTTTCTTCATCTTGATCCACTTGGTTGAGGCGTACTCCCTAAAACCGCGTGTTGCTTCCATACTTAGCCCTCTTGGCTGGCTCATCATTAGAATCCTTAGAGGTCTCATCGGATCCCTTATTTGGGGACAATTCTGTGTCCAACATTTGAGTGGCAGAAGTAGGGATAAAAGATGGACTAACCACCAATGACGATCCACCCCCAACTACCTAAGAAAGGGTAGCAAATGGATCATTGGCAAAAACGACTGGTGGAGGGGTAGCAATAGGAACTCCCTCGGTCTGGGCCACCATGGGAGAAACGCCTCCTTTTGAGGGAGTGGAAAACTTAACAGAAACAAGGAAAAACTCCTTAACAACCTTCTCCTTAATAGAAACATCCTCCTTGGGGAAAATAGGCTCTGATTGAGGAACTTAAGCTTCGACAGAAACCTCCCTTGTAGTAGCAACTGTGGCGAAAGCCATAGCCTCCGCAATAACATCAGCATCATCAAAGAAGCCCTTTATGGAAGCGTTAGAAGCTACGGAAACCTCCTCTTTCTCCATAACATTGCCTTCAATAGAAATTACCATCATGCCAATAGTGGGTCCAATAGGAGCCTCCTCACTCATGGGAGTGTAGACGGAAATATCCTCAACGTCGATCTAAAGATAACAGGATGAAGAAAATAATGAATAAGCAAAAAGAAAAAAGAAAAAAGGAAGGAATGATGCAAGAAGAAAGAAAATGGAATAAAAGAAAATAAAAAATGCACCTCAGCCTCGTCAAGTATAATGGGCCGAGTGGCCAAAGTGTTCCCTTTATGCTTGGATTGCCAAAAAAGAGAAGGATACATGCACATAGTTTGCCGCAGAAAGAGACATCACCATAACTTTTTTTTTTTTTTTTAAATGATGAAAAATTTAAAGATAACATACCCTCCTCTCAGAAATGGTAGATGAAACTGGGGAAGATGTCTTTCTATTACTGCCATGTGTTCTGCTAGATGGAGGGGCATTTGAAGGTTGCCTCAGCAATGGAGGCCTAGATTTGGCCATAGTGGACCTCTTAATAAAACAAGTCCTAGCAAAAGAGGGAGGAGTACTCTTAGGGACTATGTTGCCAATTAAAGGAAGGTCTTCCCTATAAAGGACTATCTCTGAACAAGCCTTAGGAGCATCTGTAGCAGCACCCTTACCTTTCTTGGCAGACTTGAACTTGGTGAATTTAGAGGTCGAGCCGTTCTTCGTCGGTGGAGGCAGGTTCACCACCTTCACCTTCTTCTCCTAACCAAGGGGCAACTCACTTGCATACAGGAACCACCGCTCTTCCTCCTCTTGCCACTCAAATATGGTCGACCTGTTCTACATCCTGGCATACGCGATCAAAAACTTGGTAGGAAGAAGCAACCAAGGATTTAGAGAGATTATTGCATGCAAACCTCGAGGAGATCCTCACTGAAGGAAGTCATAACAGCCTACCAATAATCATAAATAGGAGCATTACAAAGACCCACTCTCTGGGAACTCAGAGTAGTGACTGCAGTAAAAAACTTGCTCTAGTGCTTAAAAGCACGAGGACAAAGAAAAGGGTGAACTGAAGTAGTGGAGTCCAAAACTAGGGTAAGGTCATCAGACACATCCTGGTCAAGCTTAATCTACCTCCTCACTCTATGGTTAGAATAATGTACATACCTTAGCTCCTTGTCAGCTAAGTAAGGTAGTCACCCGGCATTGGTAGTAGCTAGATAAGTGATCCCCTTCTCATCATAAGCAACACAGGGATTAGTCTTGCCAACAGTGCCCATAAAAGGCCCCATCGCTGAGTTGGCACAAGTAAAGCCATAATTGAAGCTCCTACAAGCTCTCCAAGAAAAGCCCATTCCTTTATAAAAAAACTCCATAGCAGGATGACTGAAGGGTTGTAACTCGAACCAATTGTATGCCAAAAGGAACTCATTAACAAAGCTCCCGTAAAAATCTGTAATCACCTTGGGGTAAGATTGGAACTTCTCCTTGGCACTACGGACAGGCTTACACTTAGCCAAGTGCCTAGCACAATGATCCCAAAGGAGGTGTTGCAAAATAGTACTATGAATAGAAGAAGTTACCATAAGGTAGGAACTCGTCTATCTTTCAACACTCTACAAGATATCAAATTGAACATACAAATGGCCCAAGAACAAAGGGGCCAATGGCAAACTCACCCTGGTAGAAAATTTTATGGTCAACTGGAAGTACACAAGTTTTATAGCATAATGGGGATGGGAACCAAAAACAAACTTACATAGCTAAAACATGATGAAGGCAACAAGATGAACAGCAGTAGAAGCCATCGAAAAAGCCCCAATCCAATTGGAAAGCTTTGTGTTCCCACCACTAAGCCCCCTTCCTCAACTCCATCTCTATTGCTTCCACTTTAGCGAAGAGTTGGATGTTTGAGGGGTCCATGTCACTAAGGATGGGAAGCAACAATTGATTTTCCACATCTTTAAGGTCACGGTGAGTTCGCTGCAAGAAATAAAGAAGTTATGGGTAGCACAACACCACTGGCGGACCAAATGGCAAAGTTTGAACAAATCATAGTAGTTGTGCAAGCACCATGAAGAGACAATGGCCTTCAAAATGCCAGCCTGTTGGAGTGCCTCCATGAAACCCACGTTGGAAAGCTCCTTATCAACCCACTCCTTCCAACCTACCCGACCTAAATTCAAAGAGAATAAGGCCGAGTAAGGTCTCTCCTTGATGAATGGAAAGATCAGGGATGGAGGTTGCTAATGGAGCCCGAGAAATGTCAAAGTTACGTTGCTCTAAAGATAGCCAAACATGGCTTGGTAGGGGGGGTGAATAGTCACTAGGCACCATCAGAAAATGTGAGTGGGTGTCATACCACTGGTCTATGAGGGAAGGGCATTCGCTATCACGGTCACGAGTCACTTCTTCCTCCTCAAAACGATTCAATTCAAAATGGGGCACCTCATCAACAACGTTTTCCTTCCCCTTAGGGTCGGAAGAGCCTTTGCTTTTCACTAGCGACATGAAGAAGGTATTAGGTGATGTATGTGGGGGTATGAGAGAAGAAACAAAAAGAAGAATGAGAGAAAGGAGTTGTAAAAGAGAAAAGGAATTGTGTGAGATAAAGAGTAAAGATTGGGATATGCATAAACATCTGGAAGGGAAGCGACAAAATAGTCATCAAAAGAGGTAATGCATTAAATGAAGCAGATACGCTACTACAAAATAACTAATAAACTGAGAAATTAGAAAAAAGAAGCCTGTTCGTCACAGAAAGTAAGCAAGATGGGGATCACTATTCAAAAAGCCCGCAAAAGAAACTGTAGAAATATTCACATATGAATTACAGGAACAATTCACATGCTCAGGGGGCTAAATGTTGATACCCATTTTTGATAAAAGGCCCAATAGTAGAAAAAAGCCCGATAGTAAAGGGAGATGAAGAAGGAAAAGAATGGAAGAAACACAATTAAAGCAAATGGGCCATGAGAGCCCAAGGAAAGAGGTCAAAGCCCAATAGGCCAATATGGTAGGAAATGATAACCAGTGGGCCCATAGGCACATAAGAGGTAAAAGTAATGTAAATGAGCTATGAGAATCCAAAGGAAGAAATAAAGCCCAATAGGCTAGCAAGTCAAGGAACACAGCAAAAGGTGAAAAGGGAATACTGTGCAAGCCAGTGGGTTATGAAGGCCCAAGGAAATAAGAAAGAAGAAGAGCAAAAGCCCAACGAATTAGTTTGGTAAGAACTTATGCCAAGTAAATACACGAGCCCAGGAAGGGATGAAAAGAAATAAGGCAACACAAAAGCCCATGCCCTCTTCCGCAGAGGAAAAATATGTGCAAAAGAGACACGTAGCAGAATAAAACAAGGCTAGTCTGCTATGATAGAAATAGCATGGGAACTATAGAAATGAAAGATAGAGGATAGTGGAGCAAGCACATAATGGTCGGAGCACCACCAATTTGTACCTAGCCAATACAAGAGAGGTGGGACCCACGACCAAGGGGTTCAAAGGGTGTGGTTTGGTGGTGGGTGAAAATGAGTCTATTTTGGTTTACCAGCCAGAGCTTCTATTAGGAAAATGCCTTGTTGAGATGGCATTTTGCCAAAAAGTGGTAGTAGATAGCTGGGACCACTTGATGCATGCCATAGAGGTAGGTAGTGAGAGACCTAAGTCCTTATCCATTTAGGCAATGAGGGAAAGGCTTATAGCAAGATCAAACAAAGAGAGATTTTGACATGGAATGGGTAGTGGAAGAAAGATAATACATTGGATTTACCTAGTACCAGTAGTGGTCAGACAACTAATGGGTTGGTGGGTAGCCCTAAAGGGATGTCTACAACAAACCAAAAACAATTGGTGAAGCCCTAAGGGTAAAATGGAGAAATCCCATGTAATTAGCTCACTATAAAGAAGGACAGTAGCCATAGATGAAAAGGAAGAACCCACAACAAGACAATAGTAAAAGATTGAGAGAGAAAGAACTGGGATAAAGAAAGAAAGAGAGAAAGTGGTAAAGGAAGAGAGAAAACATGGTAGAAAAGAGGCATGATCAATAGACCATCTTTTCCCTCCCTCTTAGCAAACCCATTCTCTAGAATCCCAAAAGCGGTAACAAGTAGCCATTTAGGCCAATTCTCCAAAATGTACAACTTTGATGGTAGAAGCCTATGACAAGGTTGTTTAAATTGGGGTTTGGGTTCCTTCTTGATTCACTTTTTGTGTAAAGATTCAACACACTACTTTGATTGTGAATGCATATAATCTCACTCATTAGAAATTATATTTGTTGTGTTAGTTGTTTTGTCGTGGCATCTTTTATTATATTTGCTGTATTGGTTGTTTTATTGTAGCATCTTTTATTATATTTGTTGTATTAGTTGTTTTGTCATGGCATCTTTTATTATAGTTGTTATATCAGTTGTTTTGCCATGACATCTTTTATTATATTTGATGTATTAGTTGTTCTAATGTGACATCTTTTATTATATTTGTTGTGTTAGTTGGTCTACCATGGCATCCTTTA
Source organism: Quercus robur (assembly GCF_932294415.1). Classification (NCBI taxonomy): domain Eukaryota; kingdom Viridiplantae; phylum Streptophyta; class Magnoliopsida; order Fagales; family Fagaceae; genus Quercus; species Quercus robur. The sequence continues at coordinate 30,675,279 of NC_065544.1, forward strand.
TCATATTTGCTGTATTGGTTGTTTTGTCATGTCATCTATTTTGCCACTTCACATCCTTCTGCTATAGCTGGCCCACCTGACCATAGTCCAACTCTTTGCTTATGTGCTTCATCGTCTGCACCCCTACAGTGCTTGGTTTGTGCACAAACTGGTCTATAGCATGGTCCTGCTAAGGTATCAGGCCAGTCCCAATTTCCTAACCCACATCTCAATGGGCTTGAACATAGCAGAACGGGCCTTGGCCTATTAACACAAAAGGCACCCACAAAGACAAAATGTAATTTAATCACAATTTGGTTAGTATTGGGGTGCTTTATTGAGATGATGACTTCTAATTAGAATTAACTTATATAGTTTAATACTAGCTATTTGTAATTTTAAAAATTAAATTAGAAATATATTTTATAATGACGTAGAAAAATGTGGATTTTAAAACTTATATGGCATAATTAGAAGAAACCAACCAAAAAAAAGAAAAAAAAAATTCATGATCAAGCTTTTTATTTTATATTATTAGAAAGGAGGGAGGGATGAGATTCAAAGATATTCGAGCTTTTAATCTAGCTATGCTAGCTAAACAAGGATGGTGATTGTTTTAGGACAAAATCTCTCTTTTGCATAGCTGTTTTAAGGCAAAGTATTTTCCAAGGTGTGAGTTTCTTGAGGCAAAGGATTGTCAGAACATCTCCTATGTTTGGAAGAGTTTATTAGTTGCTCAACCAGTATTGAGGAAAGGGTGTTATTGGAGAGTGGGGAATGGTGGTTCTATCCATGTTTTGAAGGATCGTTGGTTACCTAATCAGCCAACAAAGGGAGTTCTTTTCCAACCTGAGGAGGAAATTTGGGAGTGGAGAGTTTCAGATTTGATTGATTGGCAAAACCACCAATGGGATAGAGATCAAATTTGTGCTTTGTTTCACCTGTATGATGCTGATGATATCCTTCAAGTACCCTTGAGTAGGCGGGTGGTGCAAGATGTCTTAGCTTGGTCTTTTACAAAGAATGGTAGGTACAATGTGAAGTCCAAGTACCATGTGGCCAAGCAATTGAGGTTGGCTGAGACTAACAGTGGAGAGGCTTCGGTGCAACCATCAAATAGTTCTTTGTGGTCACGGATATGGAAGGCTAGGGTCCTAAATAAGATCAGAATTTCTTCATGGATAGCATGCCATAATATACTGCCTACAAAAGACAATCTGGTGAAAAGGAGGGTGTTGGAGGATGCTCGATGCTATTTCTATCATAAAGCTGATGAATCGGTTCTGCATATTCTTTGGGAGTATGGGACAGCACAGGATGTTTGGGCTGGCAGTGCAATTAGGTTTCAAAAATTTGGTATGGTGCAAGTGGAATTTGGGCAGTTGGTTGCAAGGCTCATGCTGAGGTTGTCACATGAGGAGTTGGATTTATTTTGGGTGATTTGTTGGCAAATCTAGCTTTAGCGAAACTTGGTCTTGCATGGGGGAGCTTTTCAACATCCATCACGGTCATACCAGTGGGCTTTGGATTATTTGAGAGAGTTTCATGAGGCGTAGGAGCATCTGAGTGTACCTGTGACAGTTTCGGTTCCAACAAGTCAGGCATGGCAGCCACCACAAGGAGATTTCTTCAAGCTGAACTTTGATGGAGAATGTTTTAATGATGGAGCTGATTCGGGTTATGGGGCTGTGGTTCGTAATAGGAATGGTGAAGTGATGGCTGCTATTTCAACTAAGGGTGGGGCTGTGAGGGATAGTGAAGAGGTGGAGGTGCTGGCTTGTCGTAAAGCTGTTGAATTTATTATAGATGCAGGGTTTATGGAGGTGATTTTGGAAGGTGACAACACAAGGGTATTGAAGAAAGTGGCACAGGCTTAACCAGATCTAGCTCGGCTTGGGTTTATTTATGAAGATATTTGGTGCTTGATTGCAAGTTTTAGATCCTTTTCTGTCAATTGTGTCAGGTGTAGTGCCAATGGTGTTGCTTATGCTTTGGCTAGATTTGCTAGATTATCTGATAATGAAATTGTATGGTGAGAGGAGGATCCTCCACTAGCAGTTGATACTCTGTATTTGGATTCTAGTATTCTTCATTAATGATATTCATTTGGTTCCGGTTTCAAAAAAAAAAAAAAAGATATTTATATATTATTTTAATTTATCATACTAGACTTAATAGTTTTCCTTCATACTAATCACTAACAATCAGGGCCGACTCTATCTTAGATGTAATTAATGCAATTGCTTAAGGTCTCCAAATAAAATAAAGCCCCTAAATTTAAATAAATAAAATTATCTCTTTACGTGTAAAAGTATTAATTATGCCCCAAATATTAATTAATGAATATAAATACTTTTTTTATCAAAGAAAAAACATAAAAATAAAATAAAATTGTGGGCCATGCAGGAGAACTGATAATCTCTAATCTATATCAAAGGAAAAAAAAAAATCTCTTCGTGAACTGTGCCCTTGACGATTTGATCTTTGTGTGGGAGATTATTTAGAATGTACAAACTCAATCTCCCAAAACACATACAAAAAAATCTCTCTCTCTCAACAACTCAACAAAGAAAAACTAAAAACAAATGACCCAAAAAAAACCTAATCTCAAACCTTAGACTTTTATACTCATTGCTAGAAACTTTGCCATTCTCTCTCCATTTAAATTCTCTGTAGCAGCTTGAAATTTGTTGTTGTTCTGATCTTTCTCCCTTTTAAGTTTGGCTCTAAAAAACCTTTCAGATTTGTGTTAAGCTCTCACTCTATTTCTTTTTTCTCCTAAAATTTTGCTTTCTCGTCATAGTGGTAGAAGACAAAACAGAAGCCACATATTGAAAAAGTAGCTTCACTTACTGTCAAGGTGTCACCCCCTCACCCTTTTATTTCTAGTCATTATTTGTTTTAGTATTTTTAATATTTATCTTTCTAAACTTATCACACAGCCAATGAGTGACCCACGTTATGCACAGAAAAAATGCTTTATTTTTTATTTTTTTTACTTTTCCTCTTTTATTACATCACATTAGCTAGGTGAATGTTGCTACAATTTTAGGGTGATGTGAACAATGAAAGACTAGAGCGCTAAATTTTTCTTTTCATTTTTATCATTAAATGGTGATTTTGAATGTAAATTTGCTTATTTGTTTAGTCGTTGGTAGTGGTTAAAATACAGTAATATATATATATATATATATATAATATTATGATACTCTAAAAAATTGTTTAGATTTTTTGATAAAACAGGTTTTAAATTTTTTTTACAAATAAATGAAAATTACCTTAATTGATTTATTAAACTATATATAATAATAATAAAAAAAGGCCCCATTGAACATTTTCGCCTTAGGCCACAAAATATCTCAAGCGGTCCCTGCTAACAATGGATTAGATTCCCATGGTACTGAATGACAGATATAATACCGCTTTAGCTATAAGAAAACAAAAAACAATGATTCAGCCGAAAAAAAAAAAAAAAAAAAAACAATGGAATAGACTCAAGTTTATGTCACGTGTGCAACATGCAAGAGATTTAGATAATTTTTAAAAATACAGGAAAATCTGAAATGTTGGAGTATTTGTCCTGAAGCATATCTTTTTGTTTTTTTGGAGCTTGCATTTCTAGTGTGGTCTAGTTTGAGATCGCAGTGACAATCCTATACGGTTGACTTTCCACATTAGGTGCACCAAAAGTTCAAACTGACCAGTTCTATTACATATCTTTGAGTCTGTCTGTGACATGAAATGTTAGACAATAGGTGAAGGGACTCCCAACACACATTCCTAATTGAAAGTTTGAAATAAAGTACCATGTGTTCATTGAAGAAAACTTAAATGTACACATATATTCATACTCGAAGCTGACAACATTTCACCTAACATTTCATCTAAACCCCACCCCCCCAAATATCGTTTCTCCTAACTTTCTATACCTAAAATTTGAAGCCTAATACTATCAAAGGACACGCAGCTGAGATAATGAACAAGTAAGGTGAAGCCTAATTATTGTATATTATAGCTGGGGGATGATCATCTAGACCAAGAGGCCTCTTAACAATGGCTACGAAACTAAGTTCAGGATACTTGTGTTGCATGCTTCTACTGCTTCTCTCAGGCACTGCATTCTCTCAGTCGATTGTCAAGACTCTTCCCGGCTTCCCCGGCGAATTGCCATTTAAACTTGAAACTGGGTATATGTTACTTTTCTTTGCTTTTGTATATAATGTAGCTTACTAGCCTTCACAATAATCCTAGTAGGGATTAATTGACTGGAAATTATGTTGATGGGGCTTTGTATACAGATACATAACTGTGGGCGATGTCGTGTTCTTCTACTATTTCATTGAGTCGGAAGGGTTTCCGGGAGCTGATCCTCTTCTACTCTACTATAATGGAGGCCCTGGTTGTTCTGGTTTAAATGGATTTCTTTACCAGATTGGTATGCCATTCTTTCTTTGTCTTCTTTTTCTTGTTCAATATAGCCATACTCTAATTAATGAGGTTAATGTAGTGATCAGTGATTCTATTCTTTTAGGATTTATGTTCTTGTCTTTGCCAGTGAACACGGATAACAAAGAGTGCCAAGTGATCATACATATATATATGTGCAATTTGAAATATAAATTTAGGTTCACAATGGATTTTCTGTAGGTCAATTAAGACTTACGAGCTCATATGCCAATCCCACATTTGAGGGGGAAAAAAGAACAAAAATATGGTTGGATTTATAGTTGGGTAGGTACTCTCCAGGAATTACTTGGGGACCTTCTATACTATTTCAAGTATGCCCATCAAGATAAAGTCATTACTTAAGCAGGCCACAAAATTTTTTCCCAACTTAAGTAGTGTCAAATCATGAGTTCAGTTGAAAATGATGTTTTAATCGAACTTATTACCATTGCAAGTTGTTGAAAATATCGTGAAAATAATTGTGCTTATATCATTATACTTTTACTGATTAAATTGTTTTCCTAAAGATTGAATAAAAAAGTATTAGGTACCCTCAAGAGGATAGCAACGTGGGTCCTAATAATTGAATTTATAATGAGATTTACCTTAATTTCATGTAATAGAAAAAGAGTACCACGTAACTGTAATTCAAGAATATTGAATAATTACTTAAACACAAAGAAACGTAATAGATGCAGTTTTTAAACAGTCCAAATATACTATTTGACTCATTAAGTCTCCAAACACCATGCACTTTGTTTTATGTGTACTTTGTCCGATGCTAGAAGTAAGCAAATGGCCTTGATTTGTTATGGTTCTAACTTGTAATTACCCTTGATGACTTCTATGATCTTCTGTAGGTCCATTAAAATTCAATATCACTGGTTATACTGGGGGCTTACCAACATTGATATACGAACCAAACTCATGGTCAAAGGTACAAAATATAGCATGCATTGCATTGTTTAATTTTTGTTTGTGTAGTCAAAATTTTCATACAATCTTTTCCTTGTTATTATACCTGATAATAAATGATAATGCCTTTTCAGACTGCCAACATAATATTCTTGGATGGACCTGTGGGTGCTGGCTTTTCGTATGCAACTGCACAAGAAGCTTGGGACACAACAGACTATCTTTATGCAACACAGCTCTATGAGTTTCTAAGAAATGTGAGTGTAATTTTTTAATTAATCTAGAAGATGCTATATATTTCCTTATTCTGTGCTTGGATGAAAATATTTCTCATGTCGAACCTGCAACACAGAGACTTGGAAGGGTAGGTGGGAGATAGGGTGAGGTAGGTGACATTGGGCTGCAAGTCAATTAGATTATTAGTAGATTTTCATGACGGGAAAAACATGTTACTCAAATGTGTGGATCCATACACTGCCAAAATGAACTGAACTTGCGACTTTAATTCACGATTTTAAATGAAAAGCTTGTGTATTTTATTAATTTATTACTCAATATTTGTTTATTTATATATATATATATATTTATATTTTTTGATCTATGATGCAGTGGTTGAGCATACACCCAAGTTTCATGAACAATCCAGTCTTTCTTGGAAGCGATTCCTATGCAGGAATAATTACTCCAATTCTTGCTCAAAATATCATAAATGGTAACTTACATTTAAAATCCAGCATCCAAATGCAATAAATTTTGCCTCATTGAAACCAAGCCCATAGTAAACTCATTTTGAATCACATAAATAAATAACGTGGTTCAATTTTATTGATTTTTTCAGGCAATGAAGCAGGAGTTGTGCCTTTTGTGAATCTCAAAGTACATGATCTAACCTTAGGACTTGAATGACTTCATTTTTTTTTTTTTTTTTGTTCTTCTTATCCTTTCAATTTGTTACTTCAATGAATATAATTTTCTTAATAATATCAGGGATTCGTGCTTAGTTGCCCTCATACGAATACAGATCTTGAAACGGACGTAAAAATAACATTTGCTCACCGGATGGCTTTAATATCGGATGCCATGTATGATGTAAGGGTTTCTATTCTCTCACATTCATATTTTCACATCCAACTTTATGTTATAAATGTGAATAGTATTTTTTTTTTCACTTTTTAAAAATGTGTACATCAGTTTATTAATTGTAAATATTTGTGTAAAATAGAGAATGTACAGAATATTTTACCTTTCAGGTCTTGACTCAAGTAATTTTCTTTCTTCTTTGTTGTTGTTTATTACTTTCTATTTCAGACAGCCAAAGATAGTTGCCATGGGAATTATGCTTATCCAGACAATTCAAACTGTACAGAGGCACTATCAGCAATAAGTCAGGTTTGTGGATTATCAGTTTTTTTGGTACTAAAACTTAGAATTTTTTTTTTTTTAATTCTCCGAGTAGCACAAATGAATGATCCTTAATTTGAATACTCAGTGCATAGAGCTAATAAGTGATCAAAATATATTGGAACCCGCTTGTGCTTTCTTGTCACCGAAAGCAAAAGAAATGGCAAAAGAAGAAAGAGCTCGAAGATCACTAAGAGAAAAATCAAACAATTTTATTCTTCCATCAACTAGAAGCGGTGACTTTTGGTGCAAAGTAAATCTCTCTCTCTCACTCTCTCTTGCACTTGTTATAAATGCAAGACCATATGATAGTGCATCTAATTATATTATTTGTCACTCTATTTTGGCAGAATTTTGATTATTTGCTCTCTGACATATGGGGAAATTACAAAAGTGTTCAAGAAGCTCTTCATGTTCGACCGGTTGGTACATGCTTCATGATGAGACTATTAGGTGCAATGACATTCTAACTGATTGAACAAATAAATCTCATGCGTTTAGTTTGTGTTGTGACAACAGGGAACAGTGAAACAATTCTTTAGGTGCAATGTCACCATTGAGTACACAGTTGACACAGATGATGTTGTCCCAGTTCATAAAAATCTTACCGCCTCAGGCTTGCAAGTCTTGGTGTTCAGGTTCCTATCTGGAACTTTTCTACTGTAACTAGTCGTTTGAATTAATTACTGATTATAGCTTATACCATAAATTTTTTTTAATAGAATGCATTAACTGAACTATATAATTTAACACACTTGGTGCTAAATATTTCAAAAGATCAAAGCTACATATACAATATCTTTCATAATTTATGACTTTGGGTTTATTATTGACACTACTTTATTGTCTATCATTTAAGACTTTCCATACCCTTTCTCCAAAAAATAATAATAATAATAATTTAAGACTTTCCATGCCAGTTGCCATCACATTAATTGTAAAAAAATTTGTGAAATGAATTGTGACTCTAAGACTTGTTCCTCAAAAAAAAAAAAAAAAAAAAAAAATTCACTCACATTATAAGATTTGTACCAAATCTATGTGCCTAATAATTAATGGCTTGTTTGGATGGAAGGAGAAGGAGGGAGAGTGGAAGAGAGTAGAGTAGTGTTGGTTAAAAATAAACTAATTTTGTGTTAAAATCTACTTCATTCTACTTTACTCCCCCTCCCTCTCCCTCAATCCAAATGGACCATAAAAATTTTGCTCTCTCTCTGCAGTGGTGATCATGACATGGTTATTCCTCATATCGGTATTGAACAATGGATACTTGCTCTCGACCTAACAATTGATACTGATTGGCGACCATGGTTTGTCGATGGTCAAGTTGCAGGGTGAGTTTTTAAAATATCAAATATTAGCATTTTTTTCTTTCTTTCTATATTTTTGTTGTTTACAATGGTTTTATATATCTAATAATGTACATTATCATGCATCTAGGTACACAAGGAAATATACAGATGATGGGTACCGTTTGACATATGCAACTCTAAAGGCAAGGAAAAAAAAATTCTTAACTCAAATTTTCACTTCATTGGTCCAAACAATTAAATAAATTGTAGATAAAAACTTATTGTTATTATTATAATTTTAAATTTTTGCAGGGATCTGGACATTCGCCACCAGAGTATAAACGCAGGGAATGTTATGATATGTTCGACAGATGGATCCATTATTATCCTCTGTAGTTTTTTCTTTATCTTTTTATTTCTTAAATTTTGGCAAAATTTTCATATGTAGTTTAATAATTGAAATTAAAGTTGATGCGACAATTGTCTCCAACAATGCAATCCTTGTTTTGTGTTGCTGTATTTTATGCGGTATATGAACTTTTTGATATAAGAATGAACCATAATGAAAAAGAACTAAGTCATTAATTTTTGGTGATTTTACATATGGTCTTCAGCCTCTTCTGTATTCTTCTCTGAAACTTAATTGATTTCAGTTCAATTGTAAACACTGCGTCTCTGTAAATAATCTATAGTTTCTCCATCAGTCTGGTTATGGTTCCGACACTCATCAGTTTGCTGCTCTCTCTTTTATATTTGGGTAAACTACATATTTGATCTATATCTTTTAGACCATATTTCATTTTAGTCACTAACCTTTCAATTGTGTCAAGTTGGTCTCTAACTTTTCAATACCGTGTCAATTTAGTCCCTATCATTATCTCTCGGATGGAAAAATCTGACATGTCAAACGACCTAAATAAAAAAAAAAAAAAATTACCACATCATGTGCCACCTGTCAAATCTTTAAAAAAAAAAAAAAAAAAAAAAAAAAAAAAAAAAAAAAACCAGCCCTTTAAGTTTTGGTTCCCTTTGTTAGCAAATCCATTAACTCACCCATGATTCACCTAATTCGGGTAAGTCTTGACTCAACCAAATTAAACATTTAGGTTAAATGGGTAAAGACTCATTGGGTAATCCAGTTAAATGAGTCTTAATGGGTAAACTAACTGGGTGGTTAGTGGCAAAGCCAAAATTTCAATTTAGGGGGAAGATTGAAAAACAATACTAATGACAAAATTAAAATCAAAAATATGAATTGGTAATAATAGCAAAATATTCAGAAAATTGAAACTAAAAGTATATATTTCATATTATTAAAACAACGTAACAAAAGGAGCTTCTCTCTCTCGTTTTTTCACGAGATTTCCCTCTCTAGGGTTTCCTACAAGGCTGCTTTTTGCTTTTCTTTTACCGCTGTTTTTTCTGCTGTGGAGTTCACAAACATGGCAGACGATGTCTCACAAATTCTAGAGAAGATGAAGTTAACCTTGGATGAAGAAGAGACGATTAATATATCTGATGAAGGTCAGCAAGAAGAATTGGAGAGCTGTGCTTTGAGTCTTATTGGGAAGCTTTTAACTTGCAAACCCTTTAATAAAAGAGCAACTTTGGCAACACTTAAAAAAGCTTGGGGATTGGAGGATGGTGTGCAGGTTGTGGAAGTCGGCTCTAACTTGTTTCAGTTTAAGTTTAGATCTGAATTTGAGTTGAATAGAGTCTATGAGGTTTATGGAGTTTTGATAATCAAGCTCTACTCTTAACACGATGGAAGTCGGGGATGACGACAATGAATGTTAAGTTTGATACAATAGCTCTTTGGATACAAATATGGGGGGCACCTTTTGAGATAAGATTTGCCTGGGTAGTGGAGGAGGTGGGGAACCATTTAGGGAAGGTTTTGGAGGTTGAGAGGCGGCGTAACAATGATAGGCAGAATTTTTTAATGCGGGTCAAGGTGGCTCTTCCACTAGAAAAAGAAATACGGTGTGGTGCTTTCTTGGCAAGTTCAGAGAGGAAGAAATACTGGGTGGATTTCAAGTACGAGCGGCTGCCTACTTTTTGTCATTACTTGTGCTCAGTATTTCAGTAAAACAAAATCTGGGGCTGAGGTTGAATGTGGTTATGCAGATTGGTTGAAGGCATTGGGGGGGAGAACGAGATCACCACAGCGGAGGGGAGAAACAGAGGATGATCTACATAAGGGTAAGAAGGGTGATAGCAATGGTCAATCAGTTTCACAAGATATGGTAGAGGTGGGGGTCAACGGTGGTGGGGAAGGGAGGCAACACACCAAAATTGCTGCAGAGGGAGAGAGGGGTGCTGTTGGAAGTGCGGGAGAAGATTGGGCTGACAGTGGAAACATTGCTGAGAATCAAGGGAGTGGAGGCGTGGAGAAGGGAGATGGTGATTCTAATTCTTTAATTTTGGGAGGGTAGAAACCGTGCCAACATGAAGGGTCTGAGGTGGTGCCAAAACATCATGCTGAGCACGTGCAAATCAGTAAGGCTGGGGTTGGGCTAAACAACACTAGAAAGCTCTCTACGTGGACCAAATTAGTTCGGATGGAGGTTGGGCCTGTGGGAGTATTAAAAGAGGGAGCTAAATCTATTTTGGGGAAAAGAAATAACCTAACTATGGGAGTTGATGGGGAGGTAGAAACATAAAAGAATATTGGGAAAAAAAGGGAAGATTTGTGAGGATTTATCCATGACTGAAGCGGCGGGGGTGTTGCAACACCCTTGCCGAGAGCAATGAGGCTTTTAAGTTGGAACTGTCAAGGGCTTAGGAACCTTTGGACAATTCAAAGGCTTCACAAATTAGTGAGGGAACAAGTTCCTGATGTATGCTTCTTAATGGAAACAAGGTTGGATCGAAGTGGTTTTGAGAAGCACTGTGGTGATGTAACTTTTAAAAATAAATTAATAGTGAAAAAGCCTAATTCAAGTGGAGGGTTGGCTTTGCTTTGGAAGGAGGAGGTGATTTTAGATGTTATTAATTTTACTGATAAGCATATTTTGGCTAAGGTGGTGTAGAAGGATGGTTTTGGTATGGTATCTCACAGAGTTTTATGGATGGCCTAAGGCAAATGAAAAGTAGAAGTCATGGGCACTTTTAGCTCACTTAAAGTCTTTTGTTGAGGGTCCATGGTGTTGTATTGAAGATTTCAATGCCATACTTCACGCATCGGAAAAACAAAGTGTTCATGCACCTTATCATAATCAGATGGAGGATTTTCGGGTTACTTTGGAGAATTGTGCATTGACAGATTTGGGTTTTACTGGGCATAAATTTACTTGGACAAACTAGAAGGCAAGATTAGCGCACACAAAACAACGATTAGATAGAGCTGTTGCTGGCAAAGATTGGATTGAAAAGTTTCCTGCCAGTTCAGTTTCTCACTTGTTCAGCCATGCTTCTGATCATATTCCTATTTTGTTGAGAACTATGAACAACAAGAGGCTTAGGGGCAGGGGGGTTGGTGGTTTTCGATTTGAGGAGAGTTTAGTATTAAATTCAAAATACATCACTATTGATGAAAATAATCTATATCATGAACTATAGCAAACATAACCAATAACACACAATCACATATTTAAGAATCAACTTTACTCCTTTTAGGATCATGTAGCATAACCTTAGGCAAGTACCCCCACACTTGGTATTCTCCTTTTAGATTTAGGTAACATCTTAGCCAACCACCCACACAATTTGAGGTATACCAAGTTAGGCTTACACCAATCTCAACTTAATTTTTTATATTTTATAAAATTTCCAAAACCTCATCTTTGGTTCTTAATAAACAAAGTAAATATAGAATGGTCATCAACAAAAATTACATAAAATCTCTTACCACCTCTAGTCATTGTGTATTTTAAATAATCCAAATTACTATGTACCAAACTAAGGAGTTTGGTTTCTCTTGTTACGGATTCGCAAAGTTTTTTTTTTTTTTTTTGAAATTTACAAAGAACAATCTACCATCTCTAAACAGCACATACAACCAATAAAAATATGTATGTATGTATGTATGTATGTATGTATATTTTAATATCACTTTTGCATGTGGTGGATAAAAGGAAAATTTATTCCCACTAAATCTTATCCACTAGTCCAAAAAATTAATTGGATCATATGTTTGTTATATAAAGAAACTTTTAATTATTTTCCATAATTTCACATCTCATATATATGTGTCAAGAGATGTAAAAAAGATAGCACATGTACATAGAGCCAATAGCCTCTAGCTACTAGAAACCACTCTTAGGAATGTCCAAAATTTTACAAGAATAAGACACTCAATATTTTTGTAAAATTTGACATTATTATACCACAATTGTATAATACAAATATTTAATCATTCACAATTTCTTTTTCATGCAACCGTAAATAATTACTTGAGAACTTTGGCAAGGAAGATAATATTTAATTAAATTATGATATCAATGTATATTCATCTTACATGAGTACCAAGTTCATATGGCACCATTTTTCCCAATTAACAATAGGAATGCCTTCACCATAAGTCTACAACAATTTTTCCTCTTTCAGAATTGTACCAAAAAATAAATTTTTATTTCATTTTTCATAAAAATTATCACTAACATTTTTTTTTATGAATTCCAAAAAACATTTCTGAAAACAATTTCGATAAACATAAAACATGTTTTTCTTCAATCTCATGTTCTTTAGATTTTAATAGACATAAAACAATTTCACAAAATATAATAAACATATAGTATCATATAATTTATCACACAAATTGCAAATGCAATGAGTTAGTATCCACGCTTCAAGACAATGTTGCATATTATTATTCACATATCAATAAATCAAAATCACGATTGGATGGACATCAATATTTTTTCTTTTCAAATTCTTAGTCCACCAAATTGTTTGGATAAAACATATTGCAAAAGATACTCCACAAAAGATATAAGTAATCATATCTACGAATATAACTACTAAGATTTTTTCTTTACAAACATAATATCATACCACAATATAAAATTTCATGATCAATAACTTGTTTATCCATTTTGAAGCATGAATCTCAACCTTTAAGATTGTAGGAAATATTTTAGTGAATAAACAAGTTCTGATACAACAAATAATATCCTAAATAATTAGCAAGTATATAAAACAAAGATAGTTTAGAACAATCTCATAATGTTATAGAATCATGCTGCAAAAGCGTTGTCCTTAAAGGTTGATTCATGCCACCCGGAGTAAAACTCGGTACGACTGATTCTCTTGGCCAAATTAGACTATAGCATCAACCTTCGTGATGGACACACTTCCACTCACGAAGGTTCAAAAACAACCCTCTATTGCCTTTCCTTAGAACAAATATAAATTACAGAAAAATATATGGGAGAGACAAATAGTAGGATTGTGTAAATATAAAATATAGAGCGGTAAAATATGACTTATAAGAAGGGGTGTGATGATGGGTATTATATAGGCTATTCAGGACAATAATGATCTATAGTTGTTGGTTACTAATAACCCATAAAAGCCCAACGGCATAGTTGTCAGTATCATACGATACGCGATACATATCGTACGATACGTATCGTATCGTGTGTAAAAAGTACCGTATCGTATCGGCGTATCGTAAGTGCTCATGAATTATTCGATACAGTATGTGTATCGTATAAATCGTATCGTATCGTAAAATCGTACGTATCATACGATACATAGAAAAATGCTTTAAAATGATATTTTTTGTTAAAATTTGTACTTTTATTTGAATTTGACAAGTTGTTAGACTTGTTTTAAACGCAAAATTATTAGATTACTTAATTTAACCTAATAAAATAACATATTCTTAAGTTTTTTTTTCCCCCCTCTTTCTTCTACAAAATTTAGACTACACGGCACACACTTACACTTCACTTTAATATTTATAAATTTATTTTCTATACTATGAATAAGATATTAATTGAAAATATAATTATTTTTTATTTTTTTCATTATTGTTATAAGTCCTAGGAACTAGAATGTCAAGAAGAATTTTTTTTTTTAATTATTAAAATAAAAAGGACAAGAAGAGATAGTAAATATTAGTGACGATGAAGAAATAAATTTGCAAAATGATAAACGTGATGATAGCATTGACTTAGATGGGGTTGATTAGCCAATATGATGAAAATAAATGAATTTTTGGGTCATTTGTAATTCATTATCACTTTTGAATTTAAGCAATTTGAATGCGTATGTTATAAACATGTACTAGTTTTATTTATTTAGTTAGCTTGTTAAATATTATTACATAAGTGATGAATAAATAAGCCATTAGCTGAATATATTCAAATTTTATAATAAATATACTTATATGCCCTTTATATATGTATATCTATAATTTTTTTTTATAAATTTTATTAAGTGTTTGTATATCTTACAATACACGATACAAAAAAATCAAAAATCGATTCACGATACGATTCACGTTTTGACAACTATGTCCAACGGTTATATTATCCATTATTGCCCAACAACTATTTTTATTATAATTGTCCAAAGACTATTTTACTCATAAATTTCCAATAGTCAGAAAATAAATAAATAATAAAATTATTTGGAACACACACTTGGGAGTTGATCCTCTCTTCCTCTACATCAATGGAGGCCTTGGTTGTTCTTCATTGAATGGATTTTTGTACTAGATTGGTAGACTTTCTTCTTTCTCTTCTCTTTGCATCAAATTAACCCTACACTAATTTCAAACTGTATCATAGTTGTTAAGAATATAAAGTGAGAGAGAGAAAAATTGAATAGTCTGTATATAGATGTATATATTTTGTAAACAACACTGCACAATAGAGAGCCTTATATAGGTTAAGTATGTGTAAAGTACAAGTAATACGAGTATATTACAAGTACAGTATACTGGGCTAAAACCGATGGGCTAGGCTAGACTAAGCTATATACTAACATCCCCACTTAAACTCAAGGTGGCAAGCAGGAAGCCAACTAGAGTTTGGATATCAGATCTTGAAGATGACTAGGTGAGTGAGTTTTGGTGAAGATATCAATAAGTTGGCTGGCAAAAGAGATGGAGAATAGCTAGAGATTGCCTTTCTTGAGATGCTGGCGAGTGATGTGGCAGTCGATCCTAATGTGCTTCGTGCGTTCATGAAAGACATCGTTATGAGCAATGTAGTTAGCACTACAATCATCATAATAAAGAGGAGTGGCAATGGGTTGTGGAGCATCCATGTTAGCCAAAAGCCATCGAAACTAGGCAAGCTCACAAGTGGTGTCAGCAATAGCACGATACTCAGCCTTGGAACTGGATTGGGAAACCACTTCTGGCTTCTTGCTACGGCATAAGACAAGAGAAGTACCCAACAAGAAACAAAAACCTTTGATGGAGCATTGATCAGTCGGATCACCTGCCCAATCCGCATCTGAATAATCATGGAGCACGAGAGAAAACTGAGAGGAGTAGTGAAGATCATGATAAAGTGTGCCCTTGACGTATCATAGAATCCAAAGAACAACAACATAGTGGACAGAATGAGGGGCGTCCATGAACTTACAAACCATACTCATGGCAAGTGAAATGTCCGAGTGAGTGACAGTGAGATAGATTAGACTACCAACAAACTAACAATAACGAGTAGCATCTGACATAGGTTCACCATCCAAGGGTGTGAGCTTGGCATTGTATTCTAAGGAAGTCGAAACGGTTTTGTTGTCTTTGATACCGGCTTTGGAGGGAAGACTAGAAGCATATTTAGCTTAGGAAAGATAGTATCCATTAGAGGATGAGGTAACTATTGGAAAAACATGGTTTGTAACTCATACAAAACATATGCAGCAGAAAATTAGCGGATCTACTTCATTCGTAATAGATAACATATACTATGTAAATTTCAGAATTCAAAAACAAGACAGCATACCTTGGTGCAGTGAAATTTAAAACCAAAGATTAGAAGTACTTAGGAACATTGTTAATCTTCACTCCAATTCCACTTATACCTAAGAAGTATGGTCTCTCAATCAATATATATGTATGTGTTTAAGAGAGATTAAGAGAGTGGCTTACACTCACATACACACCACTTTATTCTTTTACAAAATTATGTATGTTTCTCTCCTTATAACTGATTATCTAATTAGGCTAGCCTTTTGGGCCATTCCAATTGGGTTTTAGTATGTGGCTTGGAGTGGGACTAAAAAGGAACAAATAAGACACTAACTCCAATGGGTTTTTGGCTTTTCTGTCAACTCTTGGCAAGCCCAAAATTACCATTAATTATATTTAATACTATTATATAAATATAATTGTACTCTAGGCCTTATTAATAAGTCATATCTCAAGACTTTTATTATATATACAACCCCTTCATAAAATATTTGTAGTAATACAAAATCAGGAAAGTTTACTGCCATTTTGAAGATTACTATATCTTAATTCTTGAATACACGGTTTAATATTTAAGTTATTCATCATATATTTATGAAATCCAATTTCATAAATATATACTTTAGTAACTTTTACTAAAATAATTAGGTCTAACATTCTGAATAACCAAATCCATTAAACTTATCTTATGAGAATATTTTATATCTCCGTTAAGAGATTATGAATTCTATCTTGAGATTATATGTTCCTTCAACACTGAATGTGGCTGTCCAACATATTGAGATTTTGATCACGACTTTAGATCTCATTCCTGATATATCAAAGCAGCCTAATCTTCAAGATTAGGTTCATTATTCTCTCAAGTTTAAGAGTTGATGTAAATAAAAGTCGTGAGATTTATTATTTATCTGACAGTCGTTAGTAGAATAATAAATCTCATAACAGTCCAGTTCAATATGTCTTAACACTTAAAACATATCAACTAGAAGTCTCCACTTCCACGATCAAGACAAATCATCTTAGTTGAAATGTTATAATCTTTGTAGATGAAATGTCCAATTTCATCACCACTACGAACTAAAATTCTGAGTTTACAAAGAATTTGTTATTTATATCTTCTGTGACTAAATCACATAAATCATATACTATGCATCTCATGGACTATATGATAATGTCCAAATATTCATGTTACCATTATTTTAGATAATAATAAAACAACTTTATTAATCACAACATAATGTCATACATAGCATCATATAGTAGGATATAAAGGGCACATATCCTAATAGTAACCTCAAGCCCAAGAAAATAGCTGAAAGTGACTAGATTTTTCATCTCAAAATGCTGACTAAGGAAGTGCTAAAGAGAGCGGATACCTGCAGAATCATCTCCAGTAATAATTATGTCACTAACATAAAGAACGATAAGAGTGATACCAACAAGGGATCTTCGGACGAAGAGAATAGTGCCATGAGGACTCAAAGTGAAACCCTATTGAGCAACAACTGAGCCAAACATTTCAAACTAAGCTCGAAAAGCCCGCTTGAGGCCATACAGAGCACGACAAAGGCAACAAATTTGACAACCTGAGTGAGTATAGGGGCGTGACAAAATGGGCGGGTCGGGTTAGGTCAATCAAGTTTGTAGGTCAAATGGACCGCGTGTCATTTTTAAACGGGTTAATTGGGTTGCGGGTTAGGTTGGGTTGACCTATATTTTTCAAACGAACCTTTTTTTTTTAATTACAAAAACAAATTAATGACAACCTGTTAAGAGAGAATGAATAAAATCAATTAAGGAAATGAATTGCACTTAATGCCACTTGTTAATATACTTCCAATTCTGACAATTTTGAGCATGACAAAAATTCTTTATAGTCATAAATTCATGATGGAAAAAATCTTTAATATTAATAACTCACTGTCAAAATGCATGTAATTACAAGTTTACAACTTCAAAAAAAGATAGATCTTAAGGAGCACCAAAAAGTATATATTTTAAGTTTATATCACTAAAAATATCATTCCCACAAAAGGAAATAAAATCTACATGACATGGACCCTGTCAAGTTATTAGCCTCATTAAGTGCACATGTTTCTGTTGCATTTAAAATAATAGTAAAGTTAGATTACTTAGAAAGATAAACTAACCAAAAAAAGTTTTAAAAATAAACATAACATTTTAAGTAAAGAAGAATAAGTAAGGGCACGTTTGGTACACTGTAATGATTATTACACAGAAATAGGAATAAGTATTACAAGGAATGCATTAAGTTGGAATGTAATAAGTATTACTATTCATTACTTTGGTGACCATTTAGGAATAGAATTCTGAATATGCATCCACAATTTAGTAAAGTATAAAAAGAATGTGTAATTAAATCATTTTTAAGTCAAATTTCCTAAAATACATTTATTTTAGGGTGTTCAAAATAGAGTTAATAATTAACAAGAAGGAAAATTTATTTCCTTTCCTTTTTGAAGATGTCGCAACGAATAGCTTTTTGGGAAATTTTTAAAAAAAATTATTACATAAGGTGAAGAAATAGATATTTAGTACTTTTGATAAGGAATAATTATTCCTCATTTTGAAGAATAGCTATTCATAAGAAATAACTATTCATTGTAATAAAAATATAATCAAACAACCAAATAGTTATGCCATAGGAATATCTATTACATTACAGTGTCTATTACAGTCTACCAAATGTGCCATAAATATTTTATAAGAATTACACCTCAATCTCAATTTAATCAACATTGGTAGCAGATTCAGCACTGCAAATATTCATACTTGCAAATTGTAGCTTAAGTTGGCCAATTTTGTCAGCATCTTCATCTACAATACAATATTTTAATATAACTTAAGGAACCATGAAAGCAAATCAATAAAGAATTAAAATTGTATAATTATGACTATAAATAAATTAAATTACCTTTAAATCCATATAGCCAACTTTCTGTACACAGCATAGCTTCCACATTCTCAGGTAAAAGATGTGATCAATGTGGTGTAAGAATTTTTTTCCCAATGCTAAAACTTGATTCAGAAGTAACAGTGGTTATAGGAATGCTCATAAGATCTCATGCCATTAAAGACAGCTTTAGAAAATGATTGTAATTCTCTTTCCATCAAGAGAGAACTTCCAACTTTGAATTTTTCTTTTTGCTAAGTCTAGGCTCTTCTAAATACAAGTCCAATTGAGAATTTTTTTTTTTTTTTTTTTTGGCACCACGACCACTTTCATAATGCTCAAATTCCTAATCATTAAAAAAAATTGCAATGACAAATAATACCACACAACATTACAATCTTTATTATTAAAAAACATAGCACAACATATACCAAACAAAATACAATTCACTTACATCATCTTCCATATCCTCATCATCAATAGGATCATCCACAGCACTGCTAGTATAACTAGAACCCCCAACACAAGATGAAACATTTCTAGTGGCCATAGGCAAGCATTCATATTCTGGGGAAAAAAAAAAAAAAAAAAACCTTATACAATGTAGTTTGAACACTCTCCACCTGCATTTCAGCAATTTGTTCAATTGGCTCTATTTTATTGAAAGTAAAGTCCACATTATCCAACTTATACCTTGGATCAAGAACAATGGCACAAGCTAGCACCACACTATAACAATCCCAATATTTGTCAAATTTACCTTTCGTCTGTTCTGCCATATTACTGATAAATGAATCTTGGCTCTCTATTTCTTCAAGTAAGAGCAATTCAATTTGAGACACTCATTGAAAATATAAATTTGCTGTAGGGTAATCAGTTCCAGAAAATAGAGTTGTAATGTCATTAAAAGGTTTAAAAAACTGAGTTATTCTTTCAGCTCTATCCCATTCATCCCTTGATGGACAATGCATGAAATTAGCATCTTCCTTTGCTAAATCGTTCAACGCAAAACGATATCTCGTAGCACTGTCAATCATGTCATATGTTGCATTCCATCTCGTACACATATCTAAATGTAAACCATTTGGTCTCTTCATACCCACTATCTTGGCACATTCATCAAATCTTGGCACATTCATCAAATTTGCACATTCTACTCTCTAATCCTTTAAGATATTTCATAGTCTCTCGGATCTTAATCACCAAGTCATCTATTACTTTCAATCCTTCTTGAACAATAAGATTCAATATATGAGCACCACAACGCACATGAAAAATGATACCATCACATAACAATAAACCGCCCTCATTAAGCTTTTTCTTTATGAAATCTTGGCAATTATCATTATTAGATGCATTATCTAAAGTAATGGAAAATATTTTCTTCTCAATACCCTATTCTTCCAAGAAATTTAAAATTTTTTCTGATAAAAGAGTTCCTATATGTGGAGGTGTCATATGACAAAAATTCAAGATGATGTTTTTAAATTCCCAATTCTCATCCACATAATGCTCTATAAGAAAAATATATCTCTCTCTTGTAACAGAGGTCCATAATTTCGAAGTCAAACATATTCTACCAGGAATTGATTTCAACTTATTTTTAACATCATCCTTCTCTTTCTTGTGAAGTTTTAGAACATCAGCTTTTGAAGTATTCATAGAAATGTGTATAACATTTGAATTTAGATAGCTAAAAACTTTTCTAATGCCCTCATACTCAACAAAGCTAAATGGTAAATTATGTTTAATAATAACCTCCGCTAACATCTCACGAAACTCTTCTTGAGTTATCTATTTTTGTAACACCCTGCCTTGTTCTTCACCATCTTGTTTTACTTCATTTCATTTTAAGCATTTAAGAAGATGGCAATGCAAGTTTGATGTTCCATTATGACTATCCGCCAAAAAAAATTTCCCACATCATTGACAAATAGCCTTACTTTACCCTTCTTCATCAATAGGCAATTTCACAAATTCAATCCAAACTTAAGAAGTGTACTATTTTTCCTGTTTTTTCTCCCCTAAAACTCTTTTTGGTTTCTTAAACTTTGAATTTGAATTAACTCTTAAAGATGGTGAAGGATTAGTAGAAGTATCCATAATAATAGCATCATCATCGCTTTCCAAATTTATAGTCGGAGAAGCAACTATACTCTAATTATCAAAGCAAAATATATAATTAAAATTAAAATTCTAGTCTATTTAAAATATCTAAAGAAACTGTGAACATAAAAAAATATTACTAGACATTCATCTAAATGACAATGAGTCAATGACATTTTCAATTTTTTCAACAATCAAACACACAAACAATTAAATATAATGCTAGCAGAGCAGTATACTATTGCTAAATCATAATATTAAAAAATCAATCCAAAAACTAAAAATACCTAGGGCTTTAAGAGAATGATGAAAAGGATTTAACTTACCTTCACCATAGTTGATGATCTATGGTTGTGCTCCTCTTAAATGGGTCAGCAGGTGACAAGATTGAGGTTGTGGCTTGTGCGTGGCAAAAGACAAAGAAGTGAGAGAGAAGAGCAGTGGAGTGTGGAGCATATATAGCGAGAAAGAGGAAGCTTGGTCTAAAGATTTAAGGATTGAAAGAAGAGAAAATAAAAGAAAAATATAAGAGAAAAGAGTGGAGGCGAAGAGGAGCTGATTGCTGCTGAGCAGTGGAGGCACAGAGTGAAACACTCTGTCTCTGAAATTGTAAAAGCTCTTAGGTGTGTGATTATGTGAGTATCTCAGTGTTTGTGTGTGTGTGGTGTGTCACGTGTGTGTTAGCCATCTAGTGGTTTGTAGACTAGCTACAAGATCTTAGCCATTTACTATGTAGTTTATGTTAGTGACTTTGTGTACTAGTGTGAAGTATGAAGTGTCTAGTCAAATTGAATGAGAATTGGTAGAATTTTTTTTTTTTTTTTTAAATGGATTGTCTAGTCATGTCTATGAGCATGCTATTGCCATCTATTGGCCTTGGCCACATGCTTTGTGCTTTATGCACCTAGCATTCAAGACGTAGACTAAATATCTTTTAGCAAATTTCTTTTAACAGATCGGGTCACGGGTTATACGAGTCGGGCGTGGTTGGCCCACAAAAAAAAAATCTGGTTAGGTCACAGGTCAACTCATTTTTGCTTCAGGTTAAAAAATTTGGGTTTAGGTCGGGTATTTTTCGAGTCGAGTTTGCAAATTCTGACCCATTTTTCCATGTCTAAGTATAGCCTGGTGGTGGTTGAATGTACACTTCTTCTTGGAGGTCTCCATTGAGGAAAATATTATTTACATCCATCTAAGAGGCCAACAGCGAACGAAAACCACAACAATGAGACATCTAACAGATGTAAGGCGAGCAACATGAGCAAATGTTTCCTCATAGTAAATGCCATATTCCTGTGTAAAGCCCTTGGCAACTAGGCGAGCTTTGTATTGCTCAACAGATCCATCTGCCTTGGTCTTGATCTTGTAAACCCACCTATAACCTACTACAAACTAACTAGGAGGCAAATCAACCATATCCCAAGTGTGATTTTTGTGAAGGGTATCTAATTTTTCAGACATAGCTTGTTGCCAAAGAGGGTTAGTATGGGTTTTACAATAGGTGTGAGGCTTATAGAGGGTGGCAAGAGCAAAAAAGCAGTGATAATCAGTGAGATAAGGAGGAGGAATGCCTACCTGAGTAAAGCGATGAAGGTTAGGACCAACAGAAGGCTTAGGAGACTATGGTGCCATAGGATCCAAGACATGCGGATCATGTGCCGAGGACAAAATCGAAGATGAGTTGTCTAAAGAGGCAGCCGATATGGAAAAATCCTCCACAAGTTCAGGATAAAGAGGGAGGAAAAGATCAGTAAAAATGGGAGAATTTGAGAAAGAGGACACAGGAAACTACTAAAGACTCGATGAAGGAATACGATTAATGGTGTAAACAGTAGTGAGTGTTATTGCACCCCAAAAGCGCTCAAGAATAGACGCAGAAATGAGAAGGGTGCGGACAACATCAAGAATGTGATGATGTTTTCATCTTGCATGACCATTTTGTTGAGAGGTGTAAGGACAAAACTGGTGAGGGAGGGTACCATTGCTATCTAAAAAGGATAAGAAAGATTTATCATTGTATTCTTGAGCATTATCTAACCGAAAGATCTTAACAGTGTGATTGAACTATGTATCAATAATTTTATGAAATGTTTGCTAAATGGACACAAGTTCAGACTTATGGTGAAGCAGATAAATCTAGGTATATCGAGAAAAATCATCCACAAATATGACAAAATATCGAGATCCTCCCTTAGTGGGAACTAGTGCTGGACCCCAAATATTAGAATGTATAAGATCAAAAGGTGCAGAAGAAAAAGAGTCACCATTATTAAAGGACAATTTTGTTTGTTTGCCAAAATAATAGGAAGTAAAATCAAATTTTGAAAATTGAATTGATACTAAATGACTTTGAGAAGCTAACAACTAAAGACGAGATAATGAATTCAAATTATAAATATTTTTTAGAAAATGTTCAAATTATATATGATATTAGCTTATACTTTTTTTAAACCATACATTTCTAAAATTATATATATATATAGCCACCTGTCATAATTAAAAACTTCAACAAACGACATTAAAAACCTCTCTTTCTGTTTCCTTTTTTTCTTTTTTCTTTTTTCTTTTTTCTTTTTTCTTTTTCTCTTTTGTTCATTATTTTATCTTTCCTAGTTGTCAATAAACATTAGCCTTTATCTCTCCAACTTTCTCTGAAAGTTCAAATAAGTGTATAAACACCCTTGAATGTTTAGACCCCCAAATTACAACTTAACCAATTCAAGCATTATGTCAAACAACTAGTGTGCGGAAACTTATCATAAGCTATAATATGGAATTGGTAAAACTATCTAAGCCAAATTAAAATCACAACCCACAGCAGATAATAAAAAGGCAAAGATAGAGAGGAAGGAAGATGCAAACACAAAGACAACACGCGATGTGTTATCGAAGAGAAAACCGAAGCCCTCGGCGTAAAACCTCTCCGCTGCCCTCCAAGCGGTAAACAATCCACTAGAAAATATAGTTGGGATATATGGACAGCAATAAACCCTCCAAGCCTAATCTACCCAGTGCACCTAAGCCCTCCAAGCTTCTTGCTCCAACGAGGTTGCGCCGAAACTTTTTCTTTTCTAACTTCCTGGATTCCGCTACTAGACCGTAGCATCAACCAATGAAGATTGGTTCCTTCCTAACTGCTTCCCAGAAATCCAAACAGCTCTCTCACAATAATGAAAATGGTGAGAACAAGGTTTGGTAAAATGCCTCTCAAGGATTTGACAATGGAGAGGAAGAGAGTTGAGGAATTTGAAGAGACTCTAATGTATAGATTGTGGGTGAATCAATCTTGTTTTTCTTTAGGGTTTCTCTCTCAAAATTCTCTCTGGAAGCTCTCTTACATTTGTGGGTAAAAGGGGTATTTATACTAGAGTGGGAGAGGAATGTGAAACGTCAGGATTTACAAAACAGGAGTGGCTCACGGCTTGAACTCGCGGCTTGACTAAGTCGCGAGATCGAGTTGCGAGATAACCGTATGGCCAGTTGTCCTGTTTTGTCCTGTAGTGCTCCAGCTAGCATGACTGTTCACCTTCCGGCATGCTTGGCACGTGTGCTGCGTCTGGCGGCTTGCAGCCGCGAGTCACCCGTGAGGCCAAGCCGCGAGTCTCTGTTTTCTTGCACACTCTTGAGCAAACTTCACTCTATCTCACTCACTACCCTTACATCAAACCCACCTAAATACAAGGTTACTAAATGCTGAAATACAAGCAAATTTGGCACGGAATAAAGCCAATTAGATGGTTGAATAAATTCAACCTTACATTCTCAATCTAGAATTGAAAAGAACCAATTTGGCTTCAATGAAGTCAAACCAAGAATACCAAAGGACAGGGGTAAGAAGAAGAAGGTAAGGAATGGAAATTGCCACCATAAAAACCTACCACCGCTGACCTGGTCCCATAACCACGACTTCACTCTAAACCCCAAGCCATCGGTGCAAGCTCTCCTCTAGCGGCCAAGACCAAAACCCACAAGCTACTAAAACCAAAAAAACCAAAAAACAAAGAACGAATCATGAAAATGAAGGAAATCAGTTTTGGTTTAGCTGGGTTTGGATTGCATTTATTTCTTATTGGTTTTGATTTTGGAGATTTGGATTTCCAGGGAGGTCATGGGAGAGAGAGAAAAGAACTAATTTTTTTTTTTTTTTTTTTTTAATGGATTTTAAGGATGATGATGATATAGATATAGGATATAGTATTAATACAATTTTGAAATAAAAACTTTTTTATTTTTGGTGAAGATTTGGATCAAGATCTCTCAAGTTATTCTTAGCAAAAGAAAAATCAAGCCATTCGCTATTGTCCAACTTGAAGTTTGAGAGATGCGAAGACGAAGGGATGTTTTATTGCAAGTTAGAGGGGAAAAACTAATAATATTAACAGAAAGAGAAAAATTTTAATGTCGTTTGTTGAAGTTTTCAACTATGACAGGTGGCTAAAATATATGTGGAGAAGTTAAGAAACAGTATATAAGGTACTGGGATAAAATGGGCTTCTGCCATTTTCTGGCAAATTAATTAGCCTTTTGCCCTTCTTCCCAAACTAATTAGGGAAATGGCCCTCTTTTGAAACTCGACTTTTTCAAAATCGAGTTAAAAAAAAAAAAAAAAAAAATTTGGAGCCCTATAGTGACGTTTTATAACTTGATATCCATGAAATTGAGTTATATGCAATTTTAAAACGCCACTATAGGTCCTTAAAAACGTCACTATAGGGCTTAACTTGATTTTGAAAAAGTCAAGTTTCAAAAGAGGGGTATTTCCCTAATTAGTTTGAGAAGAAGGGCAAAAGGCTAATTAATTTGCCCGAAAAGGGCAGAAGCCCATTTTGTCCTAAGGTACTGTATCTAAATTTTGCCCATATATATATATATGATTTAGAATTTAATTGGTTTTGGACTCTTCAGTTCTTGCACACAATAATTAACTTACCATAAAAATTTTAAATTTTTTTTTTTTTTGGAGGGGGATTTAAAAAAAAAAAAAATTAAAACTTAGATGGTCATGTGGTGGAAAATTGGAATTGGATTTGGACTCTTCAATATTTACACCCAATAATTCACTTGGTGCAAAGTTGAAAATTAAATGGAACATGTGACACAAAATTGAGAATCCAATTAAAATCTAATTAGATTTTCTCTAAATTTTTGCTAATAATATATATATATATATATATATATATATAAATTACATGAATTATTTTAAATTTGTATAAGGAGCTGGACACTCACCAACAAAGTACAAACACAAGGAACGTTATGACATGTTCCATAGATGGATTCCCTATTATCCTCTCTAGTTGTTTCCTTCAATTATTGTTTTGGAGGAAGTATTTGGATATATATGTAGTAAATAATTTCAATCAAATGATGTTAATCCTTGTTGCAGTCTTGTATCTTGCTTTTAAGTATGTAATTCAAGACTGAACCATAATGAAATATTTAATATGATATTAATTTTAGTGACATCTGCCTAATAGTACATACATAAGAGCACTACTTCGTTGTTAAGAAACAAATTCGAACAAGACAAAAGGTGTGCATTAGCACTGCAATACCATGGTGCGTACTATAACTCGATTGCATGCAGCAGTGTGCTACAATTGAAGATTTCAACAGGTGTTTATCCATTTTTATCGTTTTAGCAGAGATAGTTAGGTATTTGGGACAGATGAGAGGGCCTAACGAGAGAGAGTTAGGGATTTTAATTTTTTTTCCCCAACAACTTAACTCACGTGAGAACAACTATTTAGTTAAAAAAATTAATATAATGTAATTAATATTATGTAGTTGTACAGCAAGTAAATTAATTTTTTATTATTTCGTTTGATATACCAGACTTTTTCATCTAATAGATAACGACGGAGAACAAAATGACATAACATTGAAAAGTTAGGGACTACATTAACATTTAGTATAAAAGATAGAGATCATTTATGTAGTTTACCTTAAAAAAAAATAATAAATAAAAAATAAAAAATAAAAAACTTTTTAAGTGTAGGGCTAAATTGCGAAGAGTTATAATTAGTAAAGCAATTTTTTGTTCATTTTATCTACTCTTTTTTCTTTTTTCCAATTTTGCTTTATCTTATTTTTTTTCTTTATTGATAATCCTAATGCTTTTTGTAAAACTTTCACACTCAATGCTAAACTCTGTTTCTCTCTCTCTCTCTCTGTGGAAGAAAAGAGTAAATAGAAGAGTATTTCTTATTGAATGAGAAAGATGAACCAAAGAATACAAGGAGCTCTGCTTTTATATGTACAAGCTGAGCATAAAAGAAGAGGGAAAATCAAAAACAGAAAAACTAACTACTACACGTGTCTAACTAATTGATCCGTGGATTAAGGAGTTTGTTACAGAGATTTGAGAAGCCAGGGGGCCCATGGCCCCCCTTGTCCCCTTCTTTCTTCTCTTAAAAAAAATTGAACCATTTTTATTTTTATGGAAGACGATAGAAAAATTTTATTCATAAAATATTTCTTTGAACAATGGTAACTGCTACATCGAACTTGTTTCAAATAGGTAATTAATTAATTATATATATATATATATATATATATCTTTTTTCTTGACACAGTGGTTGATCGAACACATAAATTTGTGAACAATCCAGTCTATCTTGGGAGTGATTCATATGAAGGACTAGTTACTCCAATTCTTTCCCAAGATAATCACAAGCATCTAATAGAGCTTACCTCTTTGAAACAACTCTGGTAAACTCAATATTAATCTCAATCTTAAAACTAGATTTTTTTTTTTTTTTTGAGTTGCAGGCAATGAAGCGGGAATTGAGCCTCATATGAATCTCAAAGTACACAATCTAATTATTAGACTTGAATTACATTTTTTTTTTCTAATTTAAATCCTTTTATTTAGTATTTTGATAAATATTAGAAAATACTGTTCTATAAAATAATGCAAGGGACTATAGCTTGGATGCCCCTATACAAATTCAGATCTCGAAGAGAATACAAGAATAATATTTGCTCACCGAATGGTTCTAATATCAGAGGCAATGTATAAGGTAGTTAAAACAGGTTTTGATAACTAAAAGTCGAAAACAACAAATTTAAGCCTTAGTTCTAAATAACTGGGTTTCATTTAAGTTCTATTTCAGTCAGCCAAAACTAGTTGTGATGGGAATTACATCGATTCGACAAATGCAAATTGTACAGAGGCACTTGCGGCAATAACCCAGGTTGGGTGATTTATCACTTATGCTGTTATAACAATCAAAGATTTTGGTCATTTCAATGGGCAACTAAAGGACTCATTTTTTCTTTTACAAAGTAACATTTACATCAACAATTAAAAAAAGAAATTGTGAATATTTTAAGTACCATCAATGAAAAGCTAATGGGGCGAGGCTGATTGTATTGTGGGTTTTCTCAATTGGGAACAGTCAAAGAAGTCTTTAGATGCAACATCACCTTGATCTCGGAGTACACCTACAATGTCAAAGATGCGTTTCCCTATTATAAAAATTTGACCAGCTCAGGCTTGCAAATCTTGGTTTTCAGGTACCAATCTGCAAGATCACTGCACTAAGTATTTATTTGTATCAATTATTAATTACACTATTACTGATATAAACCATACTCAAATATGGGAATATATAGGCCACATATTTACAGCAGAATTCTGTACTAGATAATTACTTAGATTTTTTATTACAAATATTACTCTCTCCTGCAGTGGCGATCATGACATGACTGTCCCACATTTTGCCATTGAACAATGGATAAATTCTCTAGACCTGACAATTGATACAGACTGCTGACCATGGTTTGTTGATGGTCAGGTTGCAGGGTGAGTTTTTAAGATATGATATTTATCATAAGCATTTTGTTTCCTTTCATTTTTATTCCCTCGTAACTAAGAGTTTATTATAGTTGTTGTTTCCTTATAGCTAATAATGTGCATGTTATTCTCTAGGTACACAAGGAAATATACAAATCACGGATACTGCTTGACATACGCAACTGTGAAGGCAAGAAAAAAACCTTTATTTTTCACTTCATTAAAAAAACAAATGATTTAGTGTCTGTTTGGATACCGTTTATTACTGAAAACTGAAAACACTGTAGCAAAATAATTTTTAAATGTGTAAATAGTTCTGTGGGATCCAATTTTAAAGTTTTTTTGTTGAATAAAGTACTTGCAAGTCCCGTGAATAGTACACAGGACCCACTGAAAGACGCACAACGCAACTAAAAACACTTTTCACCTCTATCCAAACGTAGGCTTATTGTTGCAAGAAATTAATTAAAGAAAATTAAATTACGTGAATTCTTTTAAATTTTTGTAGAGTGCTGGACACTCACCAACACAGTACAAGCGCAAGGAATGTTATGACATGTTCTATAAATGTCTTAATCTATAAATTAAGACATTTTTTGTTGGGTTTGATCATTCACCTAACCTTCTATACCTACATTTTAGTATCAAACAACTAACTGCATGCGCATAGCTTAACTAGTAAG
The DNA here is from genome assembly GCF_932294415.1 of Quercus robur. Taxonomy (NCBI): domain Eukaryota; kingdom Viridiplantae; phylum Streptophyta; class Magnoliopsida; order Fagales; family Fagaceae; genus Quercus; species Quercus robur. Next base: position 30,704,683 of record NC_065544.1, read on the forward strand.
TTTGAAACCTAGTAATATTGGTAAATATTTTAGGGGCTAATTAATAACCAAACCATAAGCACCTTTACATTAATGTCTTCCAAATCAAGTTCAGTATGCTTGTATTTGCTGCTTCTACTACTTGTATCAGGGACTAGGCAGTCTCACACTGGATTGTCAAGACTCTTCTTGGCTTCCCTGGTGAATTGCCCTTTAAACTTGAAATTGGGTATGCGCTATTAGTTTCTACAGTAAAGACTATATATCTTAATTTATTTTCTAAAGATTTTATAGAGAATAGGTTAATTGATTGGTGATGGTGTTGATGGGAATTTGTATATTGATTATTAGGACATATGTGAGACTTGTAAGAAACATATGTTATATAAATTGGCTAATTCTTTGACAAAACACACTTTACTTGTAATTGGGTAAATCTATGATGGATTTAGTATTTCAAGAAACAAGAGTTCAAGTTTAGTATTGAAACCATGCAAATTTGTCCAAGAAACAAGTGAAGAAGTGTTTTTTATTAAAGCTAAACAGATAGCTCGACAGATCATATCTATCGAGGTTTTATGCTAATGCTCGGCAGCAGCTCAATAGAAGCTGTATCTATCGAGAATTACGAAATTCAGATTTCCAGATCTGATTTCACACATATCCATGTGTATTTGTGAAGGGTTTCTTTTCTCACAACCCTAGACATATATAAAGATTATTTTAAGGGCCATCAAAGGGATGCAAGGTGATGCAACTTGATGCAAAGTGATTATACATGCATATTATGACCGGAGACAATTAGCCCTAATTCATCTTTCTCTCTATAGAAGCTACTGCGTCTTTGCCCCAAGGGTTTTGTAACCAATGAGTCTTTTAATCTTCATTGTTAGATGAATTAAAGAACTTTGCAGTCAACATTTTCCTCAAGTTATTGTGTTAGTCACATACTGGGATCTGTACATCATTGGTTAGTCACATACTAGGAGTCGTGCATTGAAAGGAGAGATTGCTACTACATTACAAGTCCAACTGGGTATTGGGGTAAGAGTTCAACTGTAGGTTGGTATTAGGTACTAGGATTCCTTTTAATTGTAGCTGCTTGTTTTAATAATAGTAGATTCTCAGGAGTGGTGACCTTAAATTCACTCGTTGAGGTTTTGCCTCGGTGGTTTTCCTCATTAGTAAACAAATCACCTGTGTCAAATTTATTTTCCGCTACATTTAACTTAGTTGGTGATTTGTTTGTGCTACCATGCTTATTACATGTAATTAAATCTAATTAATTTCACTTGGCTAATTAGTTTGATTAAGTTACTAAAGGGGTCCATACATTCTTAACCTATGAAGTGGTATCAAAGCCAATGTCACGAGTTCGGGTCACAGGAGTGTCATTGTGCGGGAGAGATTGTTAAGGGGCCACAATTTGACTCTCTACAATCACTCTAAAAATAGGCCAACATGGTGTGATGTTGAATGACATAAAAGATTTAAGTGTGTCTTACTCATCACCAATTGGTTTTGAGGTGGAATGGCACAACTCACGGTCCAACAAGTTTTGCTTTCTTGTTTTGAGTTAGCCTAGTTTTATACTTTGTTGTGTTTAACATGTTTTTGTTTGTTTGTTTTCAGTTTTGCTTTATTTTTTTTTTTTCATAAAAAAAAAATGAAAATTGAAAAACCAGAAAAATACAAAAACAGTGTGTGTGTTTGTGTTCATTGGTACTTGTGTACCTTAGATGGCCATTGAAACAAAGTTTTCTAAACCTTATATCTTTTGTAGCTTAGATGAGCATCTAAATGTACAACTAAGCAAGTGAGCTTTATGGCTCATGTTTGTGATGAGTACGATTAAGTAATCTCTTATACTTAACACTCATATCACTCTTTTTAATAGGAAGAACTAAAAATTCCTAAGAGAAATGCATAAATAACTATCTCACCACTGAATCCCGCCAATCATGTATAACATCTGTGTGCTTCGACATAGTAAAATTGTGATGTTTGTGGCTTAACATAATTTGGTATTTCTTTTCTCTCTCTTATATGTCCATACATGATATGCTCAAAAAGAAAAAGAATATGCAAAGAAATCAAAAGCAAAAAGAATCAAAATGCTTTTAAATATGGTTGCAAGCATGTTTCTAGGAGATGTGGGAGTTATAGGATGTACTCCAAAGGTGATAGTTCCTATCAAGCAGTTATGATTGTGTGTGAGTGTATGTGTTTTTCTCATATATCAAATCATCATAATATGAGACACTTATGCACTCTTGTTATGTTTTCACACACAACATGTAAATTTTTTGCTACTTTTGATATATATGCAGGTACAATGTGATTTGGCCATCACAAGGAATACATGTGTTAATGTATACTCACTAAATTGTCACAACTTTTTTTTTTTTTTGCAATATAAAATTGGTCAGACTTGTTTAATGTATGTGTGTATTTTGGATCATGAATGCTTTGCATTTTTTTGTTGAGAGATGTTTTTGAGAGAGCTTAACATGTTGATTGGATCTATGGTTGAGTAGTTTGTGTGTTGCATTCATTTCTATGTGTTTTTCCACTCTTTGAAAAACTCATTTTCTTCAAGCTCAACAGCTTCTCGACAGATCCTCGATAGATTCTTATCTATCGAGCCCTTTGGACTTCCTTTGTCAATAGAAGTTAGCGCAATTTTGATCCATCGAGCTTTCTGGAATTTCTCTCAATAGCTTCTCAATCCATCGAGAAATTTTTTGTCTGGCCGATAGATTCTCGATAGCTTTTCAATCCATTAAGGTACTTTTGCCATTGATAGATCCTCGACAACAGCTCAACAATTTCATTTCTATCGAGATTTAATGCTCAACAGATCTCAATAGCTCCTCAATCCATCGAGGTGCATTTTTCTATATATAGCTGAGGCGCAATCCAGTTTTCTTTTTCTCATTTCTCTCTCGATAGAAGATCCTTCTCTCTCATTCCAAACACTTCTCTTTCAATCCTATCTCTCTAGCCACATGTTTTTCGGCCTAGATCAAGCCTTAATTCTTTGGTAAGTGTTCTTAAACCCTCATTTCATGCATTCTTGCATTTTAGACCTAGGTTTTTGTGGTTTTTGAAAATTTTTGGGGTTTTTTAGTTTTTTTTGAAATTTTTGGGTTGGGCTTTGTGTATTTAATGATATATGATCATGCATTGCATTTCATTTGCAGTTTAACAATGTTTCATGAATTTAGATGTGTGTTTGATTATGTTGAAATGTGCGTTGGTAGGTTTGGATTGGGTTTTATCCATAATGTATTTATTTTTACATGTCACATGTTCATGCATATGTATTCTCTCTTTTCTTTCTTTTTTGTTCTGTTGGTGATGTGTTTTCTCTCTTTCTCCCTCTTTCTCTCTCAGATAGATTGCACACAGCACCTAAGTGCAAATCTACTTCGGCTTGGAACCCTCCTAGTTTTGGGTCTTCTTCTTCTGATCCTACACCCCTTCTTCACATTCGGTTTCGTGATGGGAAGGCCCAGTAGGACTTCCTTGAGAACTTTCAGAGACGTGGCGTTCATCCGAAGAGCCATATCATTCTGTCGGACTTTTCCCACACTCCTCTACCCAGTGTCATTTGGACTCGGGGATGGGAATCTCTTTGTGAGATACCCTTGAGGTGCCCTATCATGTTTATATAGGAGTTTTACTCCAATATAAATGGTATCGATACCTCTGTACCTCAGTTTGCCACGACATTCAGAGGTACATATATCGTAGTCACTCTAGATCTTATATCTAAGATACTACATGTCCCGAGGGTATTGCATCCTGATTACCCTAGTTGTCAGGGTCTAAGGACTATGTCCAAAGATGAGCTTCTGTCTCATTTCTGTGAGACACCTTCTGTATAGGGTGAGCATCAAAACACCTCATGCTCAGGCTTTGCAAAAGGTCTGAGATTCCTTAATATGATGATGACATTTGTTCTTACTCCATTGTCTCATTATAACTCTATCACAGAGCCTTGTGCTCGAATTTTGTTGTCCCTCTTAGAGGATCTTTCTATTGACTTCCCCACTTACTTCATCACTTCCATCAATGATGTTTATCAAGATATGGTGACCCATGATAAGCTCATTTTTCCTTCGACTTTCACGCGAATTTTTTGCCCTTTTTTTTTAATCTCTATTCTTGATTCTCCCTACTACACTATCAAGAAGCGGCCAAGGACGAAGACGACTTATCCTTTAGCCTCCACCATTCCTTCCATCTCCAGTCCTTCTTCTTCAAGTGGTGGTGTGAATTTCGAGGCCATCATGGCGTAGCTTAAGAGAATGGATGCTCGCCTTGCCACTATTAGTGATGAGTCGTGTCAGGTGAACACCCGTGTTGGTCATATTGCATGACGATAGGCTTGCCTCGATGGTTTTGTCATTTCTCCCTCTCTTTCTCTCGAGGGTTCAGTAGATGAGGACAGCGATGATGGTGCTAATGATGATGATGAGGATAAGGATGCTAGTTCTTCCAATGATAAGGAGATGATAACCTCTCAGTGACTTACCCTCTGTCATTCATGACAAAAAGAGGGAGAAGTTTTGGATGATGAGAGTAGTCTTGTTGTTAAGGGAAGAGTTAGTATATGTCATTTTTTATTAAGGGGAGTGTCTATTTTTTTTTTTTTTTTTTTTTTTTGAGGGATGTAGTGAGGATTTTATGTACTTTTCTTTAGTTATATTATCCTTTTGTACACCGGTCTTGTGACCATTTTTTATGACATACATTGTATTTATTTTCATATATGATATATATATGATGATGTATGTTGTTTTTCACTTATCTCTTTATGTCTTGTTTCTTTTCTATCTTTATACACATGTTTCTTTATGTATGCAATCTTTTATTTCTGTTTCACACTAAGATGCTTTGATGAGCTTTGTTTAAAGTGTTTTAGAAAGTCAGGTTATGAAAATCTACCATGCCATGAACTCTCTTCTTACAAAATTTTTCAAGAGTTTGTGTTAGGGTTAGATTTTATTGTATTCAACAAGTGGTTATGAGTTTAGTGCTTTAAGACTTCTCTCATAATTCATTTGGTTGTTGAGATTTTCTCATAAATTTCCAAAGGGGGAGATTTTTAGGACATATGTGAGACTTGTTAGAAACATATGTTATGTAAATTGGCTAATCTTTTGACAAAACACATTTTACTTGTAATTGGATAGATCTAGGATGAGTTTAGTACGTCAAGAAACAAAAGTTCAAGTTTAGTAATGAAGCCATGCAAATCTGTCCTAGAAACAAGTGAAGAAGAACTGTTCATTAAAGCTCGACAAATAGCTCGACATATCATATCTACCAAGGTTTAATGTTGATGCTTGACAGCAACTCGACAGAAGCTATATTTATCAAGAATTACGAAATTCATATTTCCAGATCTGATTTCACGCATATCCATGTGTCTTTGTGTAGGGTTTCTTTTCTCATAATCCTAGACATATATAAGGATTATTTTAAGGGTCATCAAAGGGATGCAAGGTAATGCAACTTGATGCAAAGTGATTATACATGCATATTGTGACCGGAGACAATTAGCCCTAGTTCATCTTCCTCTCTATAGAAGCTATTGCGTCTATGCGCCAAGGGTTTTGTAACCAAGGAGCTTCTTGATCTTCATTGTTGGATGAACTAAAAAACTTTGCAGCCAACATCTTCCTCAAGTTGGTATGTTATTGGAATCCGTGCATTATTGGTTAATCATGTACTGGGAGCCATGCATTAAAAGGAGAGATTACCACTACATTACAAATCCAATTGAGTATTGGGGTAAGCTTCAACAGTAGGTTGGTATTAAATACCGGGATTCCTTTTACTTGTAACCGTTTGTTTTGATAATAGTGGATTCTCAGGAGTGGTGACCTTAAATTCACCTGGTTGAGTTTTGCTTTAGTGGTTTTCTCCATTCATAAACAAATCACTTGTGTCAAATTTATTTTCCACTGCATATAACTTAGTTTGTGATTTGTTTATACTACCATGCTTATTGCATGTAATTGAATCTAATTAATTTCACTTGGCTAATTAATTTGATAAGTTACCAAAGGGGTCAATACATTCTTGGCCTATCATAGATACATTAGTGCTGGTGAAGGGGAATTCTTCTACTATTTTGTGAAATCGGAAGGGAACCTGGGAGCTAATCCTCTCTTGCTCTACATCAACGGAGGCCCTGGTTGTTCTAGTTTGAATGGATTTTTGTACCAGATTGGTATGACATTCTTCTTCCGTTTCTCTTTGCATCTAAATAACCTTACACTAATTTCATACTTTATTGTATTGACTACACTGACTAGTGAGTGAATTTTCAGTAAATTACATGTGCCAAGAATCCAGAAAGATTCTTGAAGAAATCACACATGATAAGGAAAGTGTAATAAATATATATTATTAAAGATTATAAAATAATGTGAAATAAATTAGTGAAATTATCTTTGAATTTCACATGATAAAATAGCTTAAAGTACATACTTTAAGACAAGTAGTGGAACCAAATTATAAGACCCAAAATTAATTTATTACTCATTAAAACAAAAATTTATTGTAGATTATTGAAATTATAAAAATGTATATAATGAAACCTTTTTAGAAATTCTTGGGATTTGGCAACTATGGCGACCCTTTTTTTTTTTGAGAGGGGGGGGGGGGTGGGGGGACTTAGAGCAAGGAATTCAATACCATACCATACTGGCCAGCTGATGAAGCCAAAAACCACTAGTGAATCACACGGTCCTCGTGTGCTCGAAACGACACCTAAGTAACACAAAAAAGAAAAAAAAAGAAGACCTTATAGAGAGCACTGGTGTGATACCGGCCAAATACCCTCCGAAGGTCAAGTTAGAGAACTTTTGCAACCCTAGATTGCCAGAGTTGGGGGAAAATTATGCGTACCTTGGTTTGTGAGGGTATTGGGGTTTTTATAGTAGCCTAGGGTTGACACTCGTTCCTTGACTAAGAAGATGTTTCCTTGTGGGAGAGATTCTCTTTAATTCACGTATTTTGTGGAATCCTTTCCTTATAGGAGTGTTCTTGATTAGGGTTTATCGTGGAGCGCAAGGTATACTCATACATGGAACCCAAGTAAAAGACATGCTAGACCCGTCAACTTCTCATTCCGTCTATGCCTTCTGGTCGTCTCGTCTATGCATAGATGATCTTGAAGCGCACTCGTCATCCTTGGGATGGACCGTCAGCTTTATGGAATCATTTACAGGTGCGTTAGCAAAGTTGTCAGATACAATAGGTCCATCCCCTAGACCTCAAGAATTACCCTTATCACCAGTAAATATGGCCAATATTTTCCCTATTGGACTCCCATGTTGCCGATCTCCTCCCTCTTCTTCTTCGATAAGACCCAGAAGGCCAAAAACCTCTTTCTTTAGTTTTGTTCAAGCTTGGCTTTTAAGTTTATTTTGGTTTTGTTCTCTATGCTTGACCCAACATTACTTCTTCCAAAGTTTCAAGTTCCAACTTCAAATTTTGAATAAAATAATTTTATATTTTGCTTTATTATTTTGTGTGTCTGACACCCACTAACGTGAAGATCAATTCAAACTTAAACCTTTTTTTAAAAAAAAAACTTAAAAAAAAAAAAAAAAAAAAAAAACCTTCAACTATGGTACACGTACCATAGAGTACACCAAAATAATATTAATGTCTAATGGATTTATAATTTTAGTAATAATAAATAAATAAAATCTACTACCATGTGTCATCTAAAAAAGGTTTGTATTATTAATATAAAGGTATAATGAATTTTAAAAAATTAACTTTTTAACTAAAACTTAAGAATAAAAATATTTTATAAATCTATGAAAATATTTAATAAATTGTGTGGGTTTTGACTTTTACCAACATGTGTGTGTATATATATAAATATAAATATAAATAGCGATAATCCCGAAACAATACATCAGTATTAACTGGTGTTGAAATATTTCGTTTCTCTGACTAAACTAAAATGGCTTCCGGAATGCTATTAACTCCTTTGACTTAGAGTGCCCGCCTCTCATGACATAAGGAAAAAAAAAAAAAAGGAGAGGGGATAATAAAAATTGAAAAAACAAATTCCATTTATCAAAACAATGTTTAAGATAGAATTTTTATTATATTGTATATAATAAAAATGACAAAATTTAGGTATAATACCTTAGGTGTTGTTCATTAGGTTTCCCTTTTAAGATTCAGCCATATGGTTACTTAACTAAAAAACACACTTCAATTCCATGAGAAAAAATCCACATTGCAGAATCTTAAGAGAGAAATTTAAGGAATAGCATCTAAGTACTGTACCTAAGTCTTACCCTAATAAAAATATGATTTACTCACGAACTTATATAATATTTAATTTTATTCTAAATTTTTTGGTGATAAATGATAATAGCTAAATGATTGATAGGTCATAGGTCTTTAACCTTTTTTTTAAGAGAGTTATATGGTGTCCGCTTTTGATAATAGTCTTTTATCATTATACCAAGATACCAATCAGTTATTGGTGTAGGCGCTCCAAATCTCTTATTCAAGATCAAAAACTTTACGAGTTAAACTAACTAGAATCCATGAATAGATCTTTAACTTCATATCTCATTTAATGACTTTTGGCGTCCCGATAAATTGTGCTGTTTTCGTCACCCCATTTAAATGCTGCCAAAAATTTTCAAAGTTATTTTATGTAACCCAGGAGCTAGGTTAAAACACCTTAAATCACATTTCTTTTCTCAAGTAACATGCGCGATCTTTTGTTTTGAAAGTAATATAAAACTGTTTGCCATAATCAAATGGAGGGATAAGCATTAGTATCAAATTGCTCCAAGCCCTAGAAGGCAACACAATTTGACAAAGTTTAACAAACTTTGACAAAGGATTGACCAATACCTCTCTCTCTTCAAAAAGGCATATTCTATTAATTTTTAACATACTTCAGATTTTCAATTCCAACTAACAAAAGAGAGCTTTCATGATACTATAAGCAGATATAAATTATTAAAACTTGTATACAATAGTTTCAAAAAAAAAAAAAAAATATATATATATATACATATATTTATTAGTATTTTACCTAAATGTAATTTTTCTATTTTTTCCCCCAATTTTATTGTTTATTTTCAATGATATTCTAGAAAATTTTCATTCAACTTCCATGTTCACTCGTAGGCCCATTACCAACACTGATTTATGAACCAAACACATGGACAAAGGTACACAATTTAGTACTTCTACGATTTCTCATTAATTTCCATTATTCTAGACACATTTTCCTTCGAATCTTGCTTAAAGTGATAATCATAATGCTTTTGCAGACAACCAATGTGTTATTTTTAGATCTGCCTATGGGTGGTGGCAGTGGCGAATCCAAGAATTTTTCTCAGGGTGTTCCTTAAAAAGCATAATTTTTTCTAGTGGGGGCTCTAGGAATTTTTCCCAAATGTATTGCTGTTTAGTTGTTTCATTAATTTGTTTGTCTTTTATAAACCATAATTTGTTATATTGTTGTTTCATTAATTATAAAATTATTAATTATTATTTAGCCTAATATAATATAATTTATTTGTCTTTTATAATATATTGGTTAATTAAATTATTAATTATTGTTTATTAGTTGCTTTCTCCAATTAATTATTGGTTAATTAATATCCCAAACAAACAAAATTAATTAGTTCAACTAATTACAATGATTGTTTGATACTTGGAATATCACACTACTACTTAACAAAAAAAAAAAAAAAAAGTCAATAAATTGTGCAAGCCAAAAATATATAGGCTGTATAGCTTAAGTCTAAGTCTAAAAAGGCGTGATTCATTATATATTTTATGACCATTAGTTGAACTAATCAACTAGCACATAGCACACAGTCATATTTATTAATTATTAGTTGCACACTTGCACTAGCACTAGCACACTTGCACTACCCTACCCCAATGCCCCATGGCCCCAATCACAAGACTAGAGCCAATTAGATAAAGCCAATTTATTGTATCTCACCAAAAGACACCAACACCAACACTAAAAGACAATTAATAATCACACCAACATCGGATAATTCAGCCAAAAAAAAAAAAAAAAAAAACACCAAAACCGGATAAAGCCAAAAACAAAACAGGGTAAATATTAACAAAGAGAAACTGAAATGAAGAGAGAGAGAGACTGAGGGACAGAAGTTTGAGATGAAGAGAGAGAGACTGAGACTGAGATGAAATACCTTGAGGTTGAGGGAACAGGGAGGCCTTAGGCTGAGGGGTAGGGCTATCGGGGCTTGGGTAGCACATCGAGGCGAGGAAGACCAATCCGATCTCCGATCTCCTTTCTCTAATCTGGCGATCTCCTTCTTCGATCCAGTGATATGTTGGTTCTGGTGTTCTAGAGCTTAGTATATTAGGTTTATGGGTTAGGTTTTTTTCTTTAGACTTTAGGTTAGGTTTCTTTCTTTCTTTCAAGCGCCGTCCGTTAGTTTCTGAGAATCTGATTTCAGTATATTAGGATTTGGTTTTTTTTTTTTTTTTTGAGAATCCATGGGTTTGCTACTGTAATCTATTGGGTTTGTTTTACCTTGTTTTTTTCTTTAGATTGGGTTTGCTTTATCAATTGATGTTGGGCTTTTTTTCCTGGTGGGTTGCTTTGTTACATTTTTTTTTTTTTTTTTTTTTTTTGCTGGTTGAAAGTAGAACAAATAATATATATATATATATATATTTTTTTTTTTTTTTTGTTTATTTGAGGGTGTTCCTAATTTTGATTGAGGGTGTTCCTTTTTTTTTTTTTTTTAAAGGGTAAACAAATAAAAAAATTTTAATTATTATATATATATATATATATATATATATTTTCAGTTCAAGGTGTTCTTGGGAACACACTGGGACCAACATGATGTCGCCACTGGGTGGTGGCTTCTCCTATGCAACAATCTCGAAAGCTTGGAGCGCAATTGACACAAAAGTAGCTGCACAAGCCTATGAGTTCTTGAGAAATGTGAGTGTAATTGATGGTGAGAGCCAATTAAAATGCCTAATTGTTACATTTAATTAGATATAATGGCTTTGTTAGCACCATTCATCTAAATAGTGTTCGACTATTGTATGATGATGCTCTTGCTCTTCCACCTAAACCATTTAATTGGAGTAATTTTGATTTTACCTTATAAAGTTCCAAAATTTTGATCTACTCCCATAATGCTAGGTATTGTTTGGATTTACTTACTTCTGCCAATGCACCGTGCCTAACTATCCATTAGAGTTCAAAGTTAATCAAAATAGCCCCAAACATAAAGGGTGCAAAACCAAATCAATTACAAAGACATTTAATGAAGGGAAATGTTAACGGATGCCTTTAGGGTAATGATTAACAATTCATTTAAAGAAAGTTTTTATGGGAAAAAAAAAATGCAATTAATATTTTGATAGATTTTTTCATTTTCCATAAAAGTGGTGTCAAAACTTTCCTAAAATGGATTGTTAACCATTTCCCTAAGGGTACTCATTAGCATGACCCTTTAATGAAAGGCCAGACATAGTGTATCGATGGAAGAGAGCAAATCCAAACAAGACCTAACTTTAGGAGAGTGGATCAAAATTTTGAAAATTCAAGGGGCGAAATTGAAATTATTACAAAGTTTAGGAGTATAATTTGCAATTTAGTAGAACTATTAAGTTTGGTGCTTGGGATTTGAGATGAATTTAGCAAGAATTTGATTTCAAAAATGAAGTGTTCTATAGTTTTTTAATATTGAGTCTATGCTAATGCTCAGAGGAGCAAAGATGGAGGCAAAACTTCAAGTTAGGGGGGCAGAAGTATAAACAAAAAGTAAATAAGCAAATTATTGTTTCTTAATACATTACAATGCAATCATTTATGAAAAAGGAAACTCGCCGTGTGTCTTTGATGCTTGTGTTTGCTACTAGGTAAGAGCAAAATTATTTTGTTTAAATTTTTTTAAAGGAATAGGTTGTTTGGTTTGAATAAAATTTGTTGATTGAGTTTTATTTTTTTAGCTTTACTATTGCTAATTTTTGTTATTAAGCTAATTTTTTTAGACTTGTTAATTTTATTTAAAATTTTAGATCTACAAATTTTTTTATGGCCTTTAAAATTAAGTGGAAACCAAGTGTAATTTTTTAAAACCGAATTGCTAAAATTAGTTCCATGGAAGGCAAGCATATTTTTATTAACTCGTGATGTGTTTATTCATGATACAGTGGTTGATCGAACACTCAGATTTTGTGAACAATCCGGTCTATCTTGGGAGCGACTCATGTCAAGGAGTGGTCACTCCAATTCTAGCCAAGATATTATAAATGGTAACTTATAAAGATCAAAAGCATCTAATAGAGCTTACCTCACTGAATCAAGTCTCTAGTAAACTCAATATTAATCACAATCTTCAAACCTGATTCTTTTTTATTGAGTTGCAGGCAATGAAGCAAGTACACAATCAAATTATTGGACTTGAATTACTCTTTTTTTTTTTTTTTTTATATAAATCCCTTTTATTTGGTATTTTGATGAATATTAGAATATAAAGTTCTTCAAAATAATGCAAAGGACTCTCACTTGGATGCCCATATACAAATTCAGATCTCGAAGATAACCTAGAAAGCATGGATGCGGCTGGGAGGGTGCCGCACCCGAGTCCGACGCGGCCCGATGCAGTTGCTGGCGCGTTGGTGCCGCATCTGAGCTCTCTCTCTCTCTCTCTCTCTCTCTCTCTCTCTCTCTCTCTCTCTCTCTCTCTCTCTGCGATTCGCACCGACTTGGCTTCGATTTGCGCCTAACCAAGCTGATTCGGCCAGAATCGGGCCATATCAGGTCATATCGGCTGATGACCGAAACGGCCGAAACAGGCCGAAATCGGCCTTCAATCATGCATTTCACTAGCAAAAACCTGAAACGTAAGCATTAATTGTCTAAAAATTGAAACCTAAGCCTTATCGTTGAGTTGAAACTTGAAACCCACAACTGAATTCAGAGAGAGCCATATTTCATCAACACCACAGGAACCCACTACCCACAACAACACAGCACAACTGCTACTCTGTTGGCCCATGACAAAGAGCTGCAATATAAAAAGACTTTGATTACCCCCAAAATGCCCTTTGTTTTGTATTCTATTGGACCCCCTAGTTGCACCCAAAGTCATGTGGCTGTTTTGGTCATTTTACCTTGATGTACACGCGTTGGTTGAGATGGGTACAGTGCATGATCTTATATGGCATGATTAGGTGAGAGGGTAGGACATTTCTTTTTTGTTTTGTATTTTCTTTTTTGTTTTGTGTTTTTTGCCTTCTTCTTTCTTTGTTTTGTGAATCAAATGTGTTTTTTAAGTTTCTCAAAAAAAAAAAAAAAGTGTTTTTAAAGAATATTTTAATAGTAAAAATAAATAGAAAATATAAATAAAAATATTTTTAATAATTTTTTAATTGCCGAGTCCCGCACTCGCACCCGAGTCTCGAAACGCACCCGTGCTTCATAGTTAGATAACACAAGAGTAATATTTGTGCACCGAATGGCTCTAATATCAGATGCAATGTATAAGGTAGTTAAGACCAGATTTTATTTATTTTATTTGCTAACAAGTTAAGACAGGTTTTGATCAGTAACTAAAACAAGCTAATTGGGTTTCATTTACGTTTCACATTTTGGCTATCATCTTCATAGTTGTTCTTGTTAAGTGCTATTTCAGTCAGCCAAAACTAGTTGCAATGGGAATTACATCGATTCAACAATGCAAACTGCACCAAGGCAGTTGCAGCAATATCCCAGGTTGGATAGAGTATCACTTATGTTTATTATAACATCATAGATTTTGGTCAATTATATGGGCACCAATATTGAGTGATCGTTAATCTGAATATTTAGTGCACAGAGCAAGTAAATGAAGCAGATATCTTGGGTCCTAATTGTGCGTTCATATCACCAAAACCAAAAGAAGGTGCTTAAGGATTTCTTAATGAAAACTCAAGAAATTTCATCCTACCATGGTCTAGGAACGGTGACTTTTGGTGCAAAGTAAAATTCTCACTCTCACATTCTTACAGTTTTTGTGTGTGTGTGTGTAGATAAAGCAACAGTCTTGCACTTGTTATAACTTATAAATGCTCATTCATCCACTTGTTATAAATGTAAGACTGTACAATTACAATAGTGGAGCTAATTTTATTCATTTATTTATTGGTCACTTTATTTTTGCAGAATTTTGATTATATTCTCTTTGACATATGGATAAATTATAAAAGTGTCCAAGATGCTCTTCATGTTCGACCGGTAAGTAATTCTTGATAGTACAGTACAATGACAAACAACAAGTTTAAGGACACAAATCTTTTCTTTTACAAAATAAACATTCACATCAACAATTAAAAAAGAAATTGAGAATATTTATAGTATACTATCAATGAAAAGCAAATGGGTGCTAAATAAGTAATTCTTGATAGTTCAATACAATGACAAACAAGAAGTTTAAGGACAAATTTTCTTTTACAAAATAACATTCCCATCAACAATTAAAAAAGAAATTGTGAATATTTTAAGTACCATCAATGAAAAGCTGATGGGCGCTACGCTGCTTTTATTGTGAGTTATCTCTACAGGGAACAGTCAAAAGGAGTCTTTAGATGCAACATCACCTTGATCTGGGAGTACTCCTACAATGTCAAAGATGCAATTCCCTATAATAAAAATCTGACCAATTCAGGCTTGCAAATCCTGGTTTTCAGGTTCCAATCTACAAGATCACTACACTAAGTATTTATTTGTATTAATTATTACTTAAGCTATTACTAATATAAAACCAAACTGAAATATAAGAATTAGTTACATAATTAAATTACAGCAATTTAAATTGTATGTGCCAGATAATTAATAATTATATTCATATCTACAATTTTACTCTTGCTGTGGCGATCACGACATGTCTGTCACACATATTGCTGTTGAACAATGGATAAATTCTCTAGATTTGACAATTGATACTGAATGGAGACCATGGTTTGTTGATGGCCAGGTTGCAGGGTGAGTTTATATATAAGATATGATATCGAACATAAGCATTTTGTTTCCTTCCATTTTCTTTTTCCCACTTGCAACTAAGGCTTTATTGTTATTGTTGTTTTCTTGTTGTTAATAA
The DNA here is from genome assembly GCF_932294415.1 of Quercus robur. NCBI lineage: Eukaryota > Viridiplantae > Streptophyta > Magnoliopsida > Fagales > Fagaceae > Quercus > Quercus robur. The sequence goes on from NC_065544.1 coordinate 30,719,811, forward strand.
TGTGTATATTATTCTCTAGGTACACAAGGAAATATACAAATAGCGGATATCACTTAACATATGCAACTATAAAGGCAAGAAAAAGAACCATAATTTTTTACTTCATCAAAAAATTTTCTTTTATTTATGCAAGCAATTAATTAAAATAAAATTAATTCTTTTAAATTTGTGTAGGGAGCTGGACACTCTCCAACAGAGTACAAACGCAAGGAATGTTATGACATGTTCCATAGATGGATTCACTACTATCCTCTCTAGTTCTTTCCTTTCAAGTATTGTTTTGGGAGGAAGTTTTCTAATATGTTTATCGTAAATAATTTCAATCCAAGTCCATGCTGTGACTCATTGTAATGATTTTAATCCTAGTTGCAGTTCCGGTGTCCTACATTATTGCTTTTGGAGGAATGTCAAAGCATATTTTATTCTTAGTAATAAGTGTTAGGGTTTTAGGTCCCAGATGTCACAAGATTAATGAACTTTTAACCACAAACTTAACCTTAAATCTACTGCTACCTCATGTAGTACTTATTGGTGTGACTGCATGAAGTTTTGAATTCACGGACTCTTCTATTATGGGTTGTTGCACATGAACTCCAGTGTTCACGACTTCGAGATTTTTGCTAAAATATTTGATCAACAACTATGGTTAACTGACTGCATCAACTTTACTAAAAAATTGGATCCAATGTTTGCATGTAGTCTCTAGTTGTAGCTTTAAAAGGATTTGGAAAAACTCCAAACTTATGTACATAACACTACCCTCTTGTGTCTTAAAGAACATGCTCTAGGGTTTGTATTCATATATACATAAGATCCATCAAAACCCTAGATGAAACGGCTGAAAAAAGAAGTTGAAATTTCATTCTACTCGAGTCCTGATTAGACAAGACATGCAGTTCAATTGGTTGAAGTAAGTGACTTTCAACCTTTCAAGCCTATAGTTGAAATGCAGTATTCTAGCACTTTATTTTTTGCATTCTTGATTCTTCAATTGTTCTAAACTTGATTTGTCTTGTTCCAAGGTTTAATTCAACACTAATCAACTAGACAAATTAAACTATGTTATAAAATGTTATGTTTGTTTATGGCTGTCAATCGAAAAATATAGACTCTACAATAAGGATTATCATTCCTTTCATAATCTTCATTTAATGTACCAAGTGTGCCTTAAATGATTTCAATCTGAGTTCACATAGCGACTCATTGCAATGATGTTAATCCATGTTGCAGTCTTGGTCTCCAACATTTAAATATGTAATTCAAGACTAAACAATAATGAAAGATAAATATCATTTTAGTTTTTGATTCATACAAAATTCATTATTTATGTTGCTCTATATTAATTAATTAATTTCAGTTCAATAGTAAATCCCTCGATTCAAAATTGTCTATACTATTTATAAAAGGATTACTCTCTTTAGACTCGATTTTTTTTATGGTTTAGAAATACCCCTAAACCTTACGTTTAATGGGAAAAGAACTTGAGGACGGTCCGATAAAAATATATCTCCAATTCCACATAAAATGCCTATAAAATAGGGCATTCTCCTATTAATCCGTATCTTCAAAACAAACTTATGCAAAAAATTTAAAAAATAATAATAAATTAATAAATAAATAAGACACTAGACCCCCCCCAAAAAAAAAAAACCTCATCACACACGCAAAGCACATGTGACGAGGCTAGTTTTATATAAGTATATATAATGTCCCTAGAAGTTTTTAAATCGTCAATTTAAACCTCCAATCAATTCCAAAACGTCCAAGATTTAAATTAATATGATTTTGTAAGTTTAGTGTTCAAATTTGAAACTAGAGAAATTATAAGGTTTAATTTAAAACATTTAAAGATATACGGTTTAATTTAATTTGAAACCATCTTTTTAAATAAAGGGTTTAAAATATAATTTAACCCCCCACCCCCCCCCCCCCCCCCCCTCCCTCCGGCCCCCCCTCCCAAAAAAAATATATATATATATATATAGTTCAATCATCAATGATGCAAAGAAAATTTTCTAGGTGCGCACGTTTCAACAACATTTCAACCAATGTTCATGAGCTAGACTCCCTGGTCATTCACGTGACCACCTTCCATACCTATAATTTAGTTCAAACTTCAAACAACTAACACCATGACTTCACTAATAGTAAGTTTGTAGCCTAGTTATTGTACATAATATTTTGGAGGCTAGTAGCCTAATAACCAAACCACGTGCATGCACCTTGACAATGTCTTCGGAAGCAAGTTCAGTATGCTTGCATTTACTGTTTCTACTGCTTGTATCTGGCACTGCAGTCTCACACTGGATTGTCAAGACTCTTCCTGGCTTCCCTGGTTATTTGCCCTTTAAACTTGAAACTGGGTATGCATTACTTTCTTTTATTTGCACTGAATAATTTCTACTTGCACCAAAACTGGGTTTGGGTTAATTGATTGGTGATGATGTTGATGGGAATTTGTATATAGATATATTAGTGTTGGTGAAGTGGAATTCTTCTACTATTTCGTCGAGTCGGAAGGGTACCCGGGAGCTGACCCTCTCTTGCTCTACATCAATGGAGGCCCAGGTTGTTCTGCATTGAATGGATTCTTGTACCAGATTGGTATGACTTTCTTCTTCCTCTTCTCTTTGCTTCTAATTAACCCCACACTAATTTTGAAAAGTTTCGTGTAGTGAGCATTTGGAAATTTGTTGCAGCGGTAACATTTGTTCTTTTGATTGGTCTTGACACTATCTTTGGGCGCATTTGGCACCTATTGACGCATTTGGAAGTAGCTTGGAGAGATATGCACTTTGTTCATTTGTTTTGCCCCTAATTTGGGTCTAGCAATTGATGCATTCGTGGATTAGGATAAATCTTGTCATGGTGTATATATATATCTATAGGGTTAGGTTCAAGTTACACCTAATGTAACTCTAAGTAATATTACATTACCTAATAACTTATTATAGAATTCATATTTTGAAAATCTCACCATTGAATTACATGTTCTATATGTTCTTAACAATCATGTTAATTTTCATGTCAATTAGATGTTATTTACTATTTGATTCATAAACTCATCTTTTATGCATTATTTTAAACTACAAAAACTTGAATTTTAAAAAATTATTGATGACATGACTATTAATCTTTGATTACCTTAAAATTTGGTAAACATGGAAAATATATGAAGATAATATAATCTAACAGTAGATTTGTCAAAATTTGCATTCAATTAAAAAATATTAAGTGGTGTAATATTGCTTAGAGTTACACCAGGTATAACTTGAACCCAAGGTTGAGAGAGGAATTTGATCAACTTCAATGCTCTATAAATTTTGCCAGGGTAGAAAATTGTTCTAGGGTTTGGCTCACTTGTGATTTTACTTTTTGAATTAGAGTGAACTTTCTATAAAAGAAACGAAGATTGTAAAAATTATAGTTAGTGTGTGGTGTAACCATTGTTTATAAGTCACACTTCAGTCATATGCAAATCATTGGACTACACATATCTTGTTAGTCAGGAATGAAAAATTAATAAATAAACACCAATTTAAATACCAAATATGTTTTTTTAAAAATAAAATGACATGTCACGGTTTGACCACGGTTAAACCTCGGCCCGACTATAAAAACCTTAAACCTCTCTTTTTTCCAGTTCATTAAACGGTCTAGATTTGAAAACCATGAGTGTAACTGACATTGTTTAGAATTACACTAGATATAATTTAAACCCAACTCTTACAAATTTTACTACAAAATAATTCTAAATTTATGTGACAGTGTATATAATTAGCACTATTATAAGAATAAATAAATAAAATTTTAAATTACCTCTATGCCATTTGTGAGATAAAATATATAAGGCTTATATAGGAAAATCTGTCATACTCTTAGCATCACTCAAATTTGTTTTAGAGTTAAAAGACAATCTCAAACTTGATGACTTTAATGTTCGCCTGTAGGCCCATTAAAATTCAATATCTCTGATTACACTGGGGGTTTACCGACACTGCTATACGAACCAAACACATGGACAAAGGTACCAAGTGTTGCACAGCAATTTTTCATTCCTTTCCATTATCTGCATTTTATTTTCTTTCCACTTTTGCCTTGTCATACTTTTTTTATTATTATTGATAATCCTAATGCTTTTGCAGACAGCCAATGTGTTATTTTTGGATGCACCTGTGGGTGCTGGTTTCTCATATGCAACAACCTCAGAAGCTTGGAACGCATCAGACACAAAATTGGCAGCTCAAGCCTATCAGTTTCTGAGAAATGTGAGTGTAATTGATGATATATATTATGTATATAAAGTCAATTAAAATGCTTATCGGTAATTTTAAATTGGATCTAATTGCTTTGTAATTATCTCCATCATCTAAAGCATGAGTTTGGGTTTCAAACTTTCAATTAAAGCGAAGCTCTCAGCTTTAAAGCCTTAAATTTATTCACTGCTGGTCCCACATTGGTCCACAGCAGAGAATCTCCTTCGTAGTGAAAGCAGATTTCGTCACACGGGGCCAAAAATCTGCTACCGAATAATAGATTAATGGGTATTACCATCTTTGAAAACTGGAAATTTATTAAGTATTTTGGAAGTATAATTTTAGATTTAGCTTAATCTTATCCATGGTTTACGGGTCCTGCAAAACATAACATATTTCAAGTAGCCTATTGATCTGCTCAAAATGCCAGTTTGACTATAATAAAGAGTAAAACGTTACTTTTTTTTTTAATATAATCGTTTATCGGGAAAGATAAAAAAAGATAAAAGATAAAATAAAAACCTTTTTTGAATATAATCAACGTGCACATGGATTTGTCATGAATTCTTTGGCTTTTTTTTTTTTTTTCTTCTTTCCTTTAATTTGTCTTTTTTCTAAACCTATTTGATTCTTTTTTTTTTTTTTCCTTCTTTAATTTTTGTCTTTTTTTTCTTTTTTCTTTTTTAAACAATTTTTGTCTTTTTCTAAACCCTTGCTTCCTTCTTTTCTTTTTTCTTTTTTTAGTCTTTTTCTTTTATGTGCTTTACTCTCTATAAGAGTGCGTTTGACTACAGATTAAAAAGCTAACTTATTTTACTATTTATTTTATTTTTATTACTATTTATGAGTCTTATTATACTTTTTGATACTATTTATAAGTTTTACTGTACTATTTCAGTTAACTTTTACCTATATTTACGGTATTTTCAACAAAAAAAAATTTCAATTTTAACCGAATAAACAAATTTCAAACACAAATTCCAAACTGAGCCTAAAGCATGAATTTGGGTTTCAAATCCAAGAACTTTGCTTTAAAGCCTTAAATTTATTCACTGCGGGTCCCACGTTGGTCCCACAGCAAAGAATCTCCTTTGTAGTGAAAGTAGATTTCGTCACACGGGGCAAAAATCTGCTACCAAATAATAGATTATGGGTATCACCGCTTTTCAAAACTGGAAATTTATTAAGAAATTTGGAAGTACAGTATAAGTTTGCATTTACCTTAATTCTATTCATGGTTTGCGGGTCCCGCAAAAACATAACATATTTCAAGTTGCCTATGCCTATTGATCTGCTCAAAATGCTAGTTTGACTATAATAAAGGAGTAAAACGTTACTTGCTACTGTTTTTGGGCCCACGTGCATTTTTCTTTAAATTTTGGTTTACTTTTCTGAATATAATCGTTTATCAGGAAAGAGAAAAAAAATAAAAAATAAAAAATAAAAACCTTTTTTGAATATAATCAACGTGCACATGGATTTGTCATGAATTCTTTGGCTTTTTTTTTTTTTTTTTTTCCTTCTTTCCTTTAATTTTTCTTTTTTTCTAAACCTATTTGATTCGTTTTTTTTTTTTTTTCCTTCTTTAATTTTTGTCTTTTTCTAAACCCATGTTTCCTTTGGTTTATTTATTTATTCATTTATTTATTGGTTTTGTTTTTTAGTCTTTTTTCTTTTATGTACTTCTCTCTCTCTCTCTCTCTCTCTCTCTCTTTTCAATCCTTTCACTTTTTTTTTTTTTTTTTTTTACTTGAGAAACACACACACACATATGGGAGAAAGAGGATGAAATAAGGGAATATACCCACACGTCAATACCAAAACTGCATGCAACAATCCTTTCACTTTACTCTTAAAAAAAAACAAAAAATACAAAAGGAGTGACCTTATACAATTTTTTTATACTAAAATGCGTTACCTTTTATTTTATTTAATATGAATATAATTGTAAATTTCTTTTCAAATATTTTCCATTTTTCTGTTTATTTTAGTTACCATGGCTTTTGAGTGGAGTTGTGGTGTGCCTTTGTATTAGAACCCACGTCCCTCTCCCTTGTGTGTGTGTGTTTGTTTCTCAAAAAACATAATTGAGAGAAAACTAAAGTTATGTTTAGCAACAGTTTTTGTTTTCTATTTTTAAAAACTTGTTTTTGGGAATATAAAGAAAAAACAATTTTCTTGTGTTTTTGAAATCAAAAACACGTTTGGTTAGTTGAAACTAAAAAGGTAGTTTTTTTAAGAAAAAAAATAGAAAATAGAAAATACTAAAATATGTTGTTATTAGGATTTGAACTCTAATACTAACTTATTAAATGAGACAAATTCATTAAATTAAATGTTTGTTTTCATTGACTTGAGTTTTGAGAACAGTTTTTATTTTCTGTCTATTTTAGGTTGCCAAACAAGTTTTTTAGTCTCAAAAATATAAAATTGTTTTTGAAAACAGAAAATAAAAAGAAAAAGCAATTACCAAACATACCCTAAATATTTTCTATTCTCCCAATTTTCTATCCCTTTCCCACTTTCTATCTTTCCAATTTTTCACTTCTCTAACCAAACTGGTCCTTAATTTTAAATTACAAAAACATGAAATTTGAACATTTGATTTTTGATGACTAAATCTCTTTCATCCTCCCTTTACTTAGAGAATTATAAGTATGAATATTTTTTTGCTGGCACAGTGGTTGACAGAACACTCAAATTTTGTGAACAATCCGGTCTATCTTGGAACCGATTCCTATGCAGGAGTAGTCAATCCAATAATTGCCGAACATATCATAAACGGTAACTTATATTGATCACAAGTCTTTGGTAAACTCAATATTAATCACAAACTCAAAACCCAATTCTTTGTTATTGATTTGCAGGCAACGAAGCAGGAATTGAGCCTAATGTGAACCTCAAAGTACACAATCTATTAATAGGACTTGAATTGCCTTCCTTTTTTCCTCTTTTTTAAATCGTCTTTCATTTTTTATTTTAATGAACATTAGAGTAAAATGTTCTGTAAAAAATTGCAAGGGACTCGTGCTTAGTTGCCCACATACAAGTATGGATCTCGAAGAAAGCACAAGAGTAACATTTGCTCACAGAATGGCTCTAATATCGGATGCAATGTATGAGGTAGTTAAAACAGGTTAACTAAATTAAGCCTTAATTCTAACTTCTTGGGTTTCATTTGCGTTACACATATTGGCTCAAAACCTATCGTCTTCATAGTTGTTCTTGTTAAATGCTATTTCAGTCAGCCAAAACTAGTTGCAATGGATATTACGTCGATTCGACAAATGCAAACTGCACAGAGGCACTTGCAGCAATATCCCAGGTTGGATATGGATTATCAGATATGTTTATTGTAACATCATAGATTTTGGTAAACTCTATAAGCAGCAGGAATGAGTGATATCGTTAATATGAATATTTAGTGCATAGAGCTGGTAAATGAACCAGACATCTTGGGACCCAGTTGTGCTTTCATATCACCAAATAAAGCAAAAGAAGGTGCTCAAGGAATTCTTAGAGATTACTCTGGAAATTTCATTCTACCATGGTCTAAGAAAACAGACTTTTGGTGCAAAGTAAATCTCTCTCTCTGTCTCTCACACACAAAAATACACATTCTTGCTGTAGTTATAAATTCTCATTCATGCACATGTGTAAAAGACTTTACAATAGTGCAACTAATTTTATTTATTTATTTACTTTTGCAGAATTTTGAATATTTACTTATGGACATATGGTTAAATTACAAAAGTGTCCAAGATGCTCTTCATGTTCGACCTGTAAGTGATTCTTGAGAGTTAAGTACAATTATTTTAATGAATCAAGAATTTTAAGGATACAAATTTTTTTCTTTTACGACATAACCTGTCACATGAACAAGTAAAAAAGGAATTGTGACTACTTTGTGTACAATCAATGCTAGACTCGGATTATGAGTTAATCTTATCTTAACAGGGAACAGTTAAAGAAGTCTTTAGATGCAACGTCACCTTAAACTCCGATTACACCTACGACGTCACAAATGCCCTTCCCTATCTTAAAAATCTGACCAATTCAGGCTTGCAACTCATAGCTTTCAGGTTCCAATCAGCAAGTTCACTGCACTAAGTATTTATTATTATTAATTATTAAAATAAACCAAACTCAAATATTGTTAGCCACATAATTAATTAGACTGTCTGAGCCAGATAATTACTAAGTTTTTTGATAACTACAAATTTTATTCTCTCCTGCAGTGGCGATCATGACATGGCAGTCACACATATTGCTACTGAAACATGGATAAATGCTCTAGACCTAACAATTGATACTGATTGGAGACCATGGTTTGTTGATGGTCAGATTGCTGGGTGAGTTTATATGATGTCCAACATTAGCATTTTTTCTCATTCAGTGTTAATGTTTTCTTATGGCTAATAATGTGCATATAATTATTTAGGTACACAAGGAGATATACAAATAGCGGATACCGCTTGACATACGCAACTATAAAGGCAAGAAGAAGAACCTTAATTTTTCACTTCATCGATACAAGCAATAAATTAAAAGAAAATTAGATTGAATGGATTGTTTTATTTTGAATAGGGAGCTGGACACTCACCAGCAGAGTACAAACGCAAGGAATGCTACGACATGTTTCAAAGATGGATCCACTACTATCCTCTCTAGTTCTTTCCTTTCAAGTATTGTTTTGGGAGGAAGTTTTCTAATATGTTTGGTAGGTTGAAGCGAAACGGCCTTCTGAGTAATAGTCGTTACTTTGTCATGAGATACCCTCTAAAATTAGCAAATTCCTCCATTTAGGTTTTGAAAACTGCGATTTTGCCACTTATGGTAATTTTTGTTTCCTTAATAACTTTTTATTCAAAAATCAGAATAAGATCCCGTTTGTTTTGAGGTGACTTTAAGGTCATTAGTTTATGATTTTGCATTTAACTCAATTTTGCCATTTTTGATAAATTTTGGTATTTTGTCACCTAATCGTGTAATTAGTGCAAATTAGGGTTTCGAATGTTTCCTAATCGTCCTAGGTTTTACTTTCTCAGTATTTATATGTTTTGTAACTGTCAAAGACAAAAGAACCTTAATTTTTCACTTCATCGATACAAGCAATAAATTAAAAGAAAATTAGATTAAATGGATTGTTTTATTTTGAATAGGGAGCTGGACACTTACCAGCAGAGTACAAACGAAAAGAATGCTATGACATTTTTCAAAGATGGATCCACTACTATCCTCTCTAGTTCTTTCCTTTCAAGTATTGTTTTGGGAGGAAGTTTTCTAATATGTTTATCGTAAATAATTTCAATCCAAGTCCATGCTATGACTCATTGCAATGATTTTAATCCTAGTTGCAGTTCCGGTGTCCTACATTTAAATATGTAACCCAAGACTAGATTGTAAGAACATTAGCATCCGGAACTGGTGCAATACCTCCACTTCTCTCACAATTTTTTTTTACTTTTTTTACTTTTTAACTCCTTTTTAATATATTTTATTCAATGACTGAGATTGAAAGTTGTTTTTTCAACTTTCAATCTCAGCCATTGATTAGGTATTACATCAAGTGCAATACCTAGGGTGTTACACCATGTGCAATACCTCCACTTCCCTCACAATTTTTTTAACTTTTTTTACTTTTTAACTCTAAATTTTTAACTCATTTTTAATATATTTTATTCAATAGCTGATATTGAAAATTGTTTTTTCAACTTTCAATCTTAGCTATTGATTAGGTATTGCACCTGATGTAAATCCCAAAAAAAGAATCTATTTTGCACCTTCAAATATCACTTTATCTATTTTACCATCTTATTTAACAATCCACCTAATATTCTAGTTTTTATTTTATAATACAAGTACAACTCAACAAAATAATATAAACTACCCATCAAATAATAATATAATATAAACTCACTTCTCTCTCTTCCTCTCTCCCTGTCCATCAAGCTTCAAGCCCACGGCCGGTAATCACCACCACCACCAGCAACCCACCAAAGCCAGCAACCACCTCAACTCAACCCAACCACCAAAAGCTAGCCGCCGCCACCACCACCGAGACACCACAAAATCCTAAATTTTTACGAATACCCACATGAAAAAAAAACACATCTGATCCGAACTACATCAACACACTCCCCAGACATCTTACAATGAAAATCACACACACACACCAAAAAAAAAAAATGTCAACAGCTCAAATCTAAACCCAAAGACAGCAAAAAATAATAATAAAAGACAAGAAAAACAATTTCGTAGGAGCTGATGGATATTGTTAGCAAATTTGGGTTCATGGATATTGTTATGGATTTTTGTTGTTTTTTATTTTTCTTTGTCTTGGCTGGTTTCGGTTGAAAAAGAGAGAGCAAATCTGGGTTCGCGAGAGAGAAAGTGTGAAGGGAAAAATGGGTAGGGGGGTTAGAGTGCTGGGTTGAGCGGCGGCGGCGGCGGAGCAATAGCAGCGAAGCATCAGTTCGAAACCCAGAACAACCAATCTTAGAGCATCGGTTCTAAACCAACCCAAAACAACCAATCTTCAAGCATCGGTTTTCAAAACCCAGAATAACCTAGAACAAGCATAGAAGCATCTATCTAAATCCAATACCCAAGCGAGCAAAACCCAGAACAACCAATCTTCAAGCCGCCGTCACTGTGGCCTTCAGTCTTCAAGCCTCTGCCGTCGCCTTCACCGCTGCCATCACCACTGAGACAGACTTAGCTAAGATGGATGGGAGAGATGACAGCAATGAGGGATGAAAGAAACGGTGGGCAAGAGGAAGAGAGAAGAGAGAGAAAGAGAGGAATATTTTTTTATTTAAGCAGAGAGAAAATTAAAGTAGAGAATAAAATATATTATTTATTTTTTACAACCAGAGTTTATTATTTTTTTTTTTTTGAGAAAGAAGTAAGCGAGTTTTATTGAATAATTTCCGAATGGAGTATATCATCCAAATCACCGGGTAGCTCTTCTACCCAAACATCAATATCTGCAGTTATAACTGCTCTTCTTGCTAAGGCATGGGCTATTTTATTACCCTCCCTACGAGTGTGCACTGCACAAAACAACTAGTAACAAGAGTAGAGCTTAGGCAGCGTAGAGCTTACAACCGAGTTATAGTAAGTTGTATATATATATATAATCTTACTGTAGCCAGTCGATATAATTTTTTAAGAATAAAAACTTGGATGTGGCATGTTTTTAAAAAGTTGGGTTGTAAAATGGCAATGCTAGAGCTCTAAGAGCATTCCCATTAAACATCTTAAAAAATTTAATATTTATCATCTCAAAACACTTCTTTTATAATTTTAACATTTCATTTTATAATATACCAAACATTAAACATTTTTTTTTTACAACTTCATTTAAATATTCTTTCCTTTAATATTTTTATTCATTTTTATTATTATTTCTCACTCTCCCTCTGCCTCTCTCTCCCATTGTATTTTCATCTTTGTCAACCCGAATCCAATTCAAGCACTGCTTCCGCCAGGCTAACCGCTGTACTGATAAACTTGCTAGGATGGCTGCTGATAGGAACTTAGATTTCGTTTCTTTTGAAAGTCCGCCTGTGGACTTAGTTAATGTGTTGGAAGAAGATTCCCATGGCATGTATATGACCAGGCTTTGCCTGGATCATGTTGTAGCTGTTTAGTTCTTATGCAATATATCGTCTATCTTACCCAAAAAAAAAAAGTATTGTACAAATTGATTATCAAAAAAAAAAAAAAAAAAAAAAAAAAAGAAGGTATCGTACACATTTCCACTAGCAGCGGCCCATACACTATACGGTCTAAGTTGGACCCGTGCGACTACCAAGGCTCTACCTAGCTTGGTCTAACTTGAAAAAAAGCCTCTAAGCTTTTCGGAATGCAAAGCCCACCCCACATATAGCGTATACGCAAAATGTCTCACAATTTCTAACTATTCTCAAACATAACAAAAGGTCAATGTCAATTGAGAGAGAGAGAGAGAGTAAAACAAAACAAAAACAAAATACTCCAAAAAAATAAAATAAAATAAAAAATTTGCAGCCCAAAAGATGATGCTGTTAGGACCTGTAAGTTACATGACCCATCCGAATTTCTCTTTCACAAAGAAAATTCTATTTCTTTTACTTCATGTGACAATGTGACAACCAAAAGCTCTTCTTGACTAGTTGGTAAAGCACACGCAAAACTAACGGGTCCCTTGCCTTAATTAGGGTCAAACCGGAAGTGTTGTTAACACCTAGCTAGGCTATTTGGCAACCAGACATTTTGACTAGCAATTTCAATTTTATTGCAAAATTTCAATTACATTAACGTTTCGGATTGTACTACATAATTATCTATGTTGGATCAGAAACTGGATAATTTCACATGGATAAGCCAACCAAAAATGCAACGACCAAGACCACCGGACCTCTAGTTGGGATAGTAGCTCTGACTTTCCCTAAGTGGAACAGTCCAAATTCTAGTCCCCATGGGCACCAGGTCCCATTTTGTTCTAACCCTAAAACACCCCTCAAAAAAAAAAAAAAAAAAAAAAAAAAACCCTAAATTGCATTGATGTAAGAGTTATTCCCATATGGTTTATTTTGAAGTAGGTCTTTAAGTCAAGCTCTTAAGATGTGTTTGTTTGGAGGTAAAATAGAGTGGATAGAAAATTTTGGAGAGAAAACATTTTAAAGGGTGTTTGGTTGGGAGGAGAGAGAAGAAAAAGATGTGGTGAGGCTTGAGTGTTTTTTTCTCGGACCCACAAAAATGTTTTCTCCCTAAAATGGGGAGAAAACTGAGAAAGAGAGTGTAATTTGTTATATGGACAAAAATGCTTCCAGTTGCTTTCTTGGGCAACGTTGGTTTTTTTTTTTTTTTTTTTTTTTTTGGGGAGGGCGGGGGGTCGTTGACTCTGTTTTTTTTTTTGGGGGGGGGGGGGGGGGAATGTTGGCTTTTTTTTTTTGGGAGATTTGCCTCTCCCATCTTTTTTGATTTCCTGGGGTGTTGGGTGACAGTGATTTGTTTTGTTTTTGTTTTTGTTTTTTTATTTACTAGACGTTATTTTTTTTTTCTTGACATGATTATTATTATTTTTAATAAATTTGGGTGATTGGTTTTTTTTCTTTGTTTGTCACTTTTTTGTTTTAATTGAACATCATTTTTTAACCAAAGTATATGAGTAAATTTATGCAAAAATTTTTTTTTTTTTCCATCCATCCACTTTTCCACTCCCAATCAAACAAAAAATAGAGAAATTAAAATCTTTTTTATCCTCTCTCTTTTCCATCCTCTCATTATTTTCTATCCTCCCACTTTTCCACCCCTCCAACCAAACGAACCCTTAAATTCCACATAAGTTATTAGTTCATTTAAATTTATATGTCAAGTGACACTCTAGTTTTTTGTAACTACTCATGATGCAAATTAAATGATTAGATACGAACAAATGCCATCTTTTTTTTTAGAGAGTTATAATCTATGTTTTCCGCTTTTAATGAGAATTCATTACCATCAGACCAAAAGTTTGTGCTTTTGAGAAGATATTATACTATAATGGGCAAGTTACACTAAAGGTTTGGGGAAATGACATTCTTCGATCCCCTCAAACTTAAAAGGAAACTTATCTATATATTTCTAAAAACCGAAGCGTAGCGTTTAATGTTACTTTGCTCATATTGAGTCACATCAGCATCCATGTCATTATCTTTTTTCTTTTTAATTTTCCTATAATTGTTTTTTAACATTTACTTTTTTTTAAAATAATTGCACTTTCTTCAACCTTTCTCATGCCTTTACATTTTTATCTCCTCACTACCCTCAACCTTAATATCACTTTTTATCTTTCTTTATTTTGTCTTTTCATCTTTCCCTCCCTTACCTTTTCGTCTCCCTACTACCCTCAACTTAATGTCACTATTCATCTTTCCATTCATTTTCCTTTATTTTGTCTCTTCATATTCACACTATCTTCAATAAATTTGTTATTCTTTCTTCCATTTTTTGCATAGTTTTCCATCACAGAAAGGTTGTTTCTCCCTCCCTCTCTCTCTCTCTCACAAAATAATTTTTTTTTTCTTTTTGATTGTTAAATATTATACTATTGTGTTATAAAAAAAATTAAAAAAGATAATATATAAGAATATAATATATATTATTCTATTACATAACATGATTTGGGTAATTTGGTGTTTATTGTTATATATAAATATATAAATATATATATATATATATATATTATATTTTTACTTTTTTAATCTTTACATCTTATTTTATTCAATATTAATTTAAACCCAGTCACATCCTCCATATAATTAAATTATTTATATTTTCTTTTTTTAATTAAATATATAATATTTTATTTAAATTTAAATAAATTAAATTGTACTCACTTTTTTTATTTTTTACACTTTTTCCAACATTTCTCTTTCCGTTTACATTTTCATCTCCCCACTACCCTCTCTCTTAATATCACTCTTTGTCTTTCCCTTTATTTTGTTTCTTCTTATTGTCATCCTTTTAGTATAAATTTGGCATTCTCTTTTCCATTATATGCATAATTTTTCTTCACAAAAAAATTTATTTCTCTCTCTTTCTCTCTCAATTTTTGGTGAGATATATATATATATATATCTTGCATCTTTGCTTTTGGTTGAGGAATTTTTGTGTTTTATAGAACTCTACTTTAAGTTGATGCAATTCAATTGTGTTTTAATTTTGTTGTTGTTGTTGTTGTTGTTGTTGTTTTTATTTTATTTTTTCACTTTGGTTGTTAAATTTTATCATATTGCATTGTAAAGAATTAAAGATCGTATATAAGAATTGTAAGAACATGATTTGTAATGATCCATAATAATGTGGGGTTCGCACGTAAAAAGGTCCAAACAATATCATTTATAGAGCGTGGGTTTGAAAGGCTAGGCCTTGATCACCAGACAGTGGGTTTTTCGTGGTATTCATGCATAGTTAAATCGTGTTCGCCCTAGAAGTCTTTCTCCAGGAGGCGGACTGGGAGGCTCTCGTTTTTGGCCATTTTTCCCAGCCCCTTTCTTGGTGCACTAACCTTTACATTATATAGCCCTTCTTAGTTGATCTTAGCCCTCCACTTGTTAGTCAGGCAGGTGCCCACTTCCGTACACGTCCCATCAGCTGTCCCTCCTTGCTTTTTGTTAGTTGCGATGATCGAAGTCACCCTATCCAAGCGCCTTTTCTCATTAACATGGTCAGGACGCTGGCGGGTGCATTTAATGCAGAGGGGACGTATTTACCCTGAACCAGTTTTGCACAGTACCCCCGCGTGGGTCCCATTCTACTCGCACTTCCTTCAGGGGGCTTTTTGGGGACAGCCTTCATCGAGACATTGCTCTTCCCCCTGAAGTCCTGGAGTGCCGAGGACAGGGTCGTCCTCAACTGTTCCCCTTGACACTTCGGCCTTTCCCCATTCGTCATCGGCACGCACCCTCCTCGGCATGGGCCCGAGCCCTAATAGAGCGTGGGCCGGATCATAAGTTCCCTGGCCCCACAATAGCCCCTCAAAATCCTGCTATCCGGCTCCTCGGACGGATAGGAGGGTTTTGATGATATCAGACATCTGTCAATGCCTGTCAATCCTTGTCACCTATCGGTTCCCGAGACTTTTCATTTGCCCGAGACACGTTCCTGGAGTCCCTGGAAGGTGAAACATGGCCTCATTAAATATAGGCAGCTCTATGTTTCCCACGTTCTACGGCATGATGAAGATCAAATGGTGGTGATTCCTTGGTCTTTATGGGCGGGAAAATTTGTGCAGTTACCCTAGAAAGTATAAATGACTTTTTGGAACGGATCCGCCTCTTCAGTTTTGCACTTAAGAGTTCTAGCGCATACACCCTAGGTTCATCTGAACTGTCGTCCAAACTCAAGTCTATCTCCAGCACAAAAAGCCTATCCGAAGCGTCTTTCCTCTTTTATGTAAGTTCCCTGCCTCCATTAACTCGTGCTTTTTCTTTTCTGGGTTTATTTTTCTCTGGTTCCCTTTTTTCTCCCGTCGCTGGTTGAGTTTATTTTGTAAATCATAGAGATGGCCAAATCGAGACTGAGGAAATTAGTTGATACTGAGGAGGCGATGAATAAGTTCATCGCCGATTACAGGATTCCTCCCAACGTAAGTCTGAGCCATTGTAAGATGGGGGAGTGGCACTATAAGAGGGAAACGGGCGAGGTAGTAATCCCCGTCCTCGCCTTTGTAGAGGGGGGTATGAGAATCCCTATGGGGCCGGTAACGAGGGGTTACCTCAGGCACTTCCGATTAGCCCCTACCCAGTGCGCCGGCAACATGTTTAGGATTCTGGGTTGCGTGGATGCTTTAAACGAAAAGATGGAGCTAAGACTGACCCACCATGACGTGAATTGGTGCTATAATCTCCAATCCTACTACATGAAGATGAGAGGGTTTGACTAATCCAATGCCTCCCTGATTCCAACAAGGGATTAAATAAGGATTTCCTTATCGTCTTTGGTGAATGGCACGATGGCGATCCGTGCCCCATAGTAGAAGGAGAACCAAGTGGGGTATTGGGAATGGAAGGGCGCTGACCCTTTACGCCATTCTAATGATGTTGTTCGGTAACTAACCATGCATATGTGTTTTTTTTTTTTTTTTTTTTTTTTTTTTTTTTTAGATCCACACGCCTATCAACGGCATTTTCACTTAGTCAACCGGGTGGACTTGGAGACTGTTCTACAAGTGGCAGTTTTCGTAAATGACGAAGATGGTCAAGTCCGAGCCGCTCACAAAATATTAGGGTACCCTCCTGTTCAGAAGTCATTTGCGGACGCAAGGCACGTGATCAGCGCCAGCCGTCCTCGGCTTCCAAAAATTACCGTGGTCGAGACATGATTTTTAATTTCCAAGGAACCATCTGTCCCAGAGAGCATCCCACTGGTGGGCCCCTCCTCATCTCATCAAGTAGCGGAGGACGAAGGCGAGTTAGATCAGCCCGAGGAAGGGTTTAGGGTGTTTGACCTAGCCAACCAATCCAAGGACCCTTCTGGTGATATAGGTGACCCAGCCTTGTCCGAGGCGAAATTGTCGTCAGTAGGCACCTCTTCCCAAGCCGAGATGGGACTCAAGAGAAAGCCCTCGACCACCCTATTCGAACTCCTCGAGGGTCAACCAGGGAAGGATGCGCAGGGAACGCCACAACCCAATGCTCCTTCCCCACCACCTCAGCCCCAGAATGTCCAGGCTAGGTCATCCTCCACCAAGTCACAGCCACAATCCCCCCGCCCCAAACTTCCTGTTCCTTCCCAACCAACTCTGCCTCCTCGGCCGGGAGGCATTGATTCAAAGGGAAAGAGGAGCCCCAAGGGCAAGGAAACCATGGATGGGGGAAAACCCCAACCTTCTAAGGAGATGGAGGAGGCTTCGGGTACCAAACAACTGAAAATTGGGCACCAAAGCAAGGGTAAAGAGACTGAGGTCCAATCCTCCCAAGGCAAGGGAAAGGGGATCGAGGCCCAGTCCTCGCCAAGCGCCTAGCTTCCTACCCCAATGCTTCACGGGGGTCCACTGTTGGAAACTGCATCCATGAGGGACCTTGGAGATGGTGAGGGTGGCTACGTGGCAGACACACTAGGGAAAACCATGCTACTTCCCACTGACGTGGATGGACTGAGGAAAATGAGGATGCAGGAGGTCTTCCTCAGTACTAAGAGGTACTTGGGCATGGTAAGGCTCTTGAAACCTAAAACTTTATTAACTCTCACTCCTGGTTTGTCATTAACGATGTATTTATCTCCCTTGCCAGGCTCTCCAGGCCACCTATAGGATGGAGGAAGAGGTGAACAATAAGAGTAAGGCGGCCGAGAATGAACGCTCCAAGCGCTTAGTGGCCGCGAGGACTCTCCAAGCTTCTGAGGAGGACCTCGCCAAGGCCAAGGCTGACCTAACAGACGTTATCCGAGAAAGGGATAGCACCTCGGCGGGTTTAGCTAGCGCCCAAAAACAGGCCAAGGACCAAACAAAACGTCTGCTTGAAGTCGAGGATCAGTTGCAAATAGCTAAAGAGCTGATCAAGGATTTAAATAAAAAACTGGTCACGGCAGAGCATGACAAAGGTGTGGCGGAGTATGCTCGTGACGAAGCCATAAGGGCCAAGCAGGAGGCCGAGTTTGCCAGAAACGAGGCTGAGGCTGCCAAGGACACGGCCGAGGATGATGGTTATAATGCGGGGGTAGCTGAAATCCAAGCCATCCTTAAAGCCCAGATTCCTGGAGTATGCAGGCTTTACTGCTCCCAGGTTTGGGAAGAGGCCTTGAAGCGAGCTGGGGTGAATACTTCATCCGATTTGTGGAAAGCGGAGAACATATTCTACCCTGCAGCCATTCGTGAGGCCACCTCCATCAGTTCCGTGGCTGTGAGCGACCAACCCGAGGAAGGGGTCACTCAATCGAAAATCGTACAGGTCGGCGCCTCTCCTGGCGAGACGCTCAAAGAGGGAGAACTTCAGGATGTGATAGAAACATCTTAGCGTACGGATCCCGAGGTACCCAAAGTGGTTGCTGAGCCCGCAGTTGGCACTTAGATGCTTAATACTGAGGAGCCAGCCATACTTGCCCAGCTCCTACAGGCGATTCCCCTTGCTGTGGTCCCCAAGAGTACCGACGTTGACCCTGTTCAGCCTTCCCCAGAAAGGACTATCATCCAGGGCGTCGAAGCTGATCCCGTTCTGCCTTCCCAGGATGTGGCTGACGTAAAATTAAAGAAGTAGAAACCCTGGCCAGGCTTCGTATTTGTTTTTAGTTTAACGATTAACTTATTTCTTTTTCACTTTGAAAACTTTGTAATCTGCTAGTAGATTGAACCTATTGAACACGTATATCAAATTCTTTTCTTTCTTTTTCCTTTTGGTTACTTGTTAGTTGCCCTTGCTGATACTTACTATTGTTTATGAATTTTGAACTAATTGTTTTAACACGTATGAGTAGTTGTGCATGCGATATTTCTAGAATCATGCTTCAGAACGTTAGCTTACCTGCACTTGTAGAGCCTCGAATTCATGTCTGACCCTCGTTCAATGGAGATATAGGCATTATCAGAGATGTCACATGTAGTGTTAGGCCCTGCTTAGTATCCAGGTTTCTTTAAAGTAGTTGGTTTCCCCATAGGTTTGAGTCCGAGGACTATGCAATACCTTGGTTCTGTCCAAAACTTGATATTTATAAGTAGTTGGTTTCCCCATAGGTTTGAGTCCGAGGACCATGCAATACCTTGGTTCTGCCCAAAACTTGATTCTGATAAGTAGTTGGTTTTCCCATAGGTTTGAGTCCGAAGACCATGCAATACCTTGGTTCTGTCCAAAACTTGATATTTATAAGTAGTTGGTTTCCCCATAGGTTTGAGTCCGAGGACCATGCAATACCTTGGTTCTGTCCAAAACTTGATTTTGATAAGTAGTTGGTTTCCCCATAGGTTTGAATCCGAGGATCATGCAATACCTTGGTTCTGTCCAAAACTTGATATTTATAAGTAGTTGGTTTCCCCATAGGTTTGAGTCCGAGGACCATGCAATACCTTGGTTCTGTCCAAAACTTGATTTTGATAAGTAGTTGGTTTCCCCATAGGTTTGAGTCCGAGGACCATGCAATACCTTGGTTCTGTCCAAAACTTGATATTTATAAATAGTTGGTTTCCCCATAGGTTTGAGTCCGAGGACCATGCAATACCTTGGTTCTGTCCAAAACTTGATTTTGATAAGTAGTTGGGGGAAGTAACCCCTCTGCTATGGCATGGGACCTTGGTTTAAGGGGAATTAGCTCCTCGGCCAAGCCCCTAGAACCATTCGTGCTGCTGATGCTACGAAGCGCAACCCCTAGTGAAGAATCATAGCCCCTATTAGAATTTTTCGCTAGAACACTACAACCGGCTATTAGAAACGACAAGGGGACTGTCTCGACCTACCGCCTATGCCAACACACAAGCCTTCCCCACAGACGGCGCCAATTTTAAGGACACGATTTGTAACGACCCATAATAATGTGGGGTTCGCACGTAAAAAGGCCCAAATAATATCATTTATAGAGCGTGGGTTTGAAAGGCTAGGTCTTCATCACCAAACAGTGGATTTTTCATGGTATTCATGCATAGTTAAATCGTGTTCGCCCTAGGAGTCTTTCTCCAAGAGGCGGGCTGGGAGGCTCTGGTTTTTGGCCATTTTTCCCAGTCCCTTTCTTGGTGCACTAACCTTTACATTATATAACCCTTCTTGGTTGATCTTAGCCCTCCACTTGTTAGTCAGGTAAGTGCTCACTTCCGTACACGTCCCATCAGCTGTCCCTCCTTGCTTTCTGTTAGTTGCGATGATCGAAGTCACCCTGTCCAGGCGTCTTTTCTCATTAACATGGTCAGGACGCTAGCAGGTGCATTTAATGCAGAGGGGACGTATTTACCCTAAACTAGTTTTGCACCGTATCCCCGCGTGGGTCCCATTCTACTCGCATTTCCTTTAGGGCGCTTTTTGGGGGCAACCTTCATCGAGACGTTGCTCTTCCCCCTGAAGTCCTGGAGTGTCGAGGACAGGGTCGTCCTCGACTGTTCCCCTTGACACTTTGGCCTTTCCCCATTCGTCCTTGGCACGCACCCTCCTCGGCATGGGCCCGAGCCCTAATAGAGCGTGGGCCGGATCATAAGTTCCCTAGCCCCACAAGAATGTAATATTATAATATTACATAATATGATTTAAATAATTTGGTATTTATTTAGAGATAATTAATTTGTTGTTTATTGTTATATCTTTTCTTTTTACTTTTTTTTTTCTTTTCATATTATTTTATTCAACATTATTATTATTATTGTTGTTGAATTAATATATTAGATTGTATATTTTTTTAAAGTCAATATATTAACTTGAAAGAAAATGAAAAACCAACTATTAACCAATAATAACTAAAACAATAATATTATTACGACTAGTTATTATTATTATTGTTGTTGTTGTTGTTGTTATTACTACTCATGTCAGATCTGTTTCTCTTAAGGATTTTTCCCTTTTGCACTTTTTCCTTGTTTTGTTTATGTGTGTTTATCTTTATTTTGCATTTATCTTCTCCACCCACCCATACGTGAATAGACTTCTTATCAAATTTGTCTTTTATGAGTTAAAATTCACCGCCCATCAAGCCAAGTAATTCTATCATTTTACCATTCTTTTTTCATTATTTAGATAGACAATAGACACACACACAAATATCTTCTCCCCCAACACATATATAGACAATATATGTATTCTAGTCATGCCTGTGTCCTAGTTTTTCAAAAATTGTCGTATTGTCATACTGTATCCATACTTATATCTGAGCTGGTATCAGTGCAAGTGCTTCTTAAGTCATAGTTTACTAATTTTTTAATCAAACTAAGTTAAACATATGAATTCTTCAGCAAGCACAATAAAATCCTAGACCATTTTTGCAATAAGTTTAAGGTGCGCAAATCCACCTTAAATCAAAGCAAAATAAGATTGCATTGAGATCCATGACCACAACTCAAAACAAAATTATTGTGAAAATATTTGGAGATTTTGTTGTGCTTATATATTTGCTCTACACAGATAATTTTCATGTTGAGTTGTGACAAGTGACAACATGCAGGGGGTTAAAGTTAGTATGAAATCGTGGATACTGAGATCTATCATACTAACATTTGAAACATGTTCTATGTTGGTCCACCCTTTACTAACATCGATTGGGTGGGAAGTTGAGAATGTCTATTTGGAAGGTGATAGATGATTAGAGATTTTAAAGTTTTTGTTTTTGTTTTGTTTTGTTTTTTTTTTTTTTCAGTACTTCAAGAAAAGCTATTGCTTTCTAGTTGGTGATTTGTTTTTTACTGTAAATTTTTATAACTTTTAGATTTTAAAGACTTAAAAAAAAAAAAAAAAAAAAAACTATTTAATTGAGATGATAAGTGTAAATAAAATGACATGTCATAATTTCATTGGATCAACTAGCTCACATAATAGTCCTTATGGACAATTAGACACGGTGCATTGATGGAATGGAGCAAATCTAACCACGTAATATTAGAGCAGACAAAATTTTGAAACTTTAGAAGATAAAGTTAAAATTAACTCAAACTTTAAGAGTGTAATATGTAAAAATAATAAATAAATAAATAAAACAAAGTGGGAAAGGACTGTAGTTTTTCTGTACTGTGAAAAGCTTATCTAAAAAGTAACATTGGACTGCTTCTTTCAAAAGAACACAAGCTGCTTCACAAAATTGACAAAAAGTTCAAAAAGGCATTTGGTTTACCATATAAAAGATTTAGGGTAGCTTCTGAATTTTAAGAGTCCAAGCACCATTAAATAGTTACATGTACAACTGAAAAAAAAGAGTCACGTTTATAAAAACAGATAGTATACTATTATCTTATCAAAAAAAAAATAGTATACTATTACACACAATTTGTATAACAAATGTTCAACCCATTTGGTTAGATTTTCCCCTATGCTTCATTGTCAACCGCACTTCAAATCCCATAAACCCACAACAACAATTCTTTTCTATCTTCTCCTATTTTTAGTTATTGACTACACATCTAGAAAACGAGTCATAGAATTGCTTTGGCTTTAACCGAAAACCATAATAAATGTGAACTACTTTGGTACTTAAACATTGTCATCTTAGCCACATAATTTTAGAAACAGACTTGGGTTTTAGAAATTTTTGTACTGTTCTAGGCCAGACCACACTAGCAACATAGAGAGAAGAACCATTTAACAATGGTATTTAGCTCGGGAAATTATGCAAACAAAGTGTGTTTGCATTCGCTTCTTCTACTGCTTTTCTCAGCAAATGTGGCTTTCTCTGGCACACTCGTTACCTCCATTCCGGGATTCGATGGTGACCTTCCTTTTAAACTCTATACTGGGTATGTTCTTATGGGGGTAGATTTTGTTGGTGTTGTGTTGCAATTACCTTCCTGAAATCTATACCAAATTCATTACACTGTGTTTCTTTTTGATTGATTTTCAGGTACGTAACTGTAAATAAAGTTGAGATGTTTTACTATTTCATCGAATCAGAGGGGAGCCCCAGAGAGGACCCTGTTTTGCTTTGGTACAGTGGCGGCCCTGGTTGCTCTGCTTTCAACGGTCTCATCTACGAGATTGGTATGCATAACTGAAAAATATGTTTAAGAAGAAGTTTTTCAGTACTTTAGTGGTGTGTTACTTGTTTCTCTCGCAAAATAATAGGTTTGGCTAATTAAATTTATGGTAAAATCTATTTTTTATGTGAGAAAAGTGAGTATCACGTCAGTGTATATTGAGAGTATTTGATAATATTTTTTGTTTGATAGGACTTATTAGACTCTCAATTTTGAGCAATCTATGTGGACCCCATGTGGAACTTTATTAATCGGTTCATTTTGTAGGATTAAATGGAATTTTTTTTTTTCCTTTTTCTTATATCACCTCATAGATCTAATTTTGGAAATAGGACCCTTCTATTTTCACTTAAAATACAAAGTGTTCATTTCGGTGTTAAGATTTCATGATATGACACCATACATGTCCTAAATTGATCACATGTCAACCTCTCATTTGGTTTAGTGCATAGAGGCATTGGATGAACAATTTAACCATTTAACAATATAGCTAATACTAGATCACTTAAAATTTTAAATGATGCGATAATAGATGATTTTCAAACATGTTATACTTAATTTTGGCTCAAGCAGCCACAGTCTAAATCCACCAAAATTTTGAAATACTTTAACATGTCATATAATTTGACCGGTAGGTTGATCTTTAAGGATCAATCTGACCATTAATCCTACTCTCATGAATCAAATTCCACCATTTGATCCATCCAATATGTACCATCTTATTCCACCAAAAGTTCAGCATGTTCATCGAACTTCTTTCTTGAATTGTACTGGGTTTTGGCGAAATGGAAAAGGGGATTCTCCATGTTGGTTGATGAACTCCATAATACAATAAAATAAGCTAAAACAAATACTCATAAAATTATAAATGTGTCTTCTTTAGAAATATCATTTTGGGTTGTGTTTCTTACACACAAATTGTTATACAATTTTACACACCCCATTTTTGAACTAAAACAATGACTTCAAGTCACGGTTTCAGTTCAAAAATTGCGTGTGTATCCTTTCGGGTTATGTCCCATATCGTTAATTACATCATGTAACTTTACTTGTAGGTCCATTAGCTTTCAATATGACACACTACGCAGGGGGTTTACCAAAAACATATTATTATCCATACTCATGGACAAAGGTTAGTACACCACACGTTTTATCTAATACTAGTACTCAATTTCCACATGAGCTACATCTAATTTGATGTGTTATGGTGATGTTATTGAATGTTGGTGAATCATTTCCCAGGACGCCAACATTTTATTTGTAGATGCACCTGTTGGCACTGGTTTCTCCTATGCAACAAGTGCCGAAGCTTACGCTGTCTCAGACACAATAACAGCAGTACAAGTTTATGATTTCTTAAGGAAGGTGAATAACGCTCTTAGCTTATTACATTAACAGAAACAATTAGAGCATTAGCAGCTGATTATTAGATCTCTTGACTCATATCCCCACAGTTAAATGGTGTTAAAATAATCTTTGCCAATGTTAATAACAAAAAGTAGTGCTTACAAAGTACTTCTAGGTATTTATATCTGAGTTCTGCTAGAGCTACAACTTAATTCAAGACACAATGTTAATAAGGTGATAGGTTTTGATTGGAATAGTATCATATTTACATGGATCAACTACTGGCACCAATTTTACTATTAATGAACAGTTGTATAAAAAGTAATGAAAAATGTTGTATCGTACTTATAAGTCAAATATTGTTTGTTGGTTCCGAACAATATAATTGAAGTCGTAAATGTTGTCATGGATTTTTTTTTTTTTTTCACTTGTAATTTTTTTTTTTGTTGTTGTTGTAAATGCAGTGGTTGACTGAAGAATACCCAGAATACCTGCTAAATGAATTATTTATTGGGGCTGATTCTTATTCAGGCGTATCTGGCACAATTGTTGTTAAACATATAACTGATGGTAATTAACTTTATGATTTTGCTCTTAAAAAGTAAATTTGAGTTTTATACTTGAAACAAACTTTCAAATAGAAGCGACTCATATTTTTCAAATTGGCTAAAAATATTACAGATAATAATGCTGGAGCCATACCACGCCTGAATCTCAAGGTAATTGTTCGAATTGCAGGACTTAAATGACTCAAGTAGCTCATAAAGTTACTTCAACACATTGATAAATTAAGCCATGGATTTCGATAATTATGAGTTGAAAAACTCTTTGTTTGAAATGGTTTCAGGGATACATTCTTGGGTGCCCTCGGACTGATGCGGACATTAATGACAATTCAAAGATAATATATTCTCATCGAATGGGGCTTGTATCAGATGAACTCTATGAGGTAATTCAACATGTTTCATTTGTAATTTTTAATCTCATTATGTGCTTTGCTTTTTATGGGAGTTCTATTTCTATTAGGGTAAAACTTAGGTAGACTTTCTTAGGCGGTGTATCTTATGTTCATTAATAAAATTCAATTACATGGCTTCATTGATTAATGCAGTGCAAATACTATCGTCTTTTTTAGGAACAATTAAATTCAACTATGACTTATTGGTCAATACGACCGCACAATTGAATTTAATTGAAAAAACTACTATAAAGTGCCTTGTCATCATGAAATTGAAAATAGTGTATGCTTTTACAGGCAGCAAAAGAAAGTTGCAATGGTAGTTACACTGACGTTACCACAGCGCAACCACAATGCTACGAGGATCTTCAATTAATGAAGCATGTAAGAGACTACTAACTCAAGAAAACACATATTTCTTTCTATGGATATTTGGAAATCTAACACCTACAGAGAATAATTCCATGAATTTTCAGTGCACTAAAGACATAAACAAAAACCATATTCTGGAGCCTAAGTGCACCTGGACATCTCCACATCCATATGGAGAATCTCTTAGAAGAGCCCTTGAGGAAGACTCTGATGGCCTCACCTTAAATTCTGATGATGTGCCAGAATATTTTTGCCATGTAAATCTCTCTCTCTCTAAAAAAACAAATTTACAGCTTGTAGTGTAAAAATGTTTATAATGAAATTGATCCACTTTTTGCAGACCTTTGGTTATGCACTTTCTTACATTTGGGCCAATGATAAAACTGTCCGAGAAGCCCTTCATATCAGAGAGGTACTGGACTCCTATAACATTAGTAACGGTGGTAATATTATAACATGAAGGTGCTAAGTGCTAAACACATATCTGTGATTGCAATCAGGGAACAATATATGACTGGAAGAGATGCAACAAGAGCTTATCATACACATATGACGTCACCAGTGTCCTTGATTATCATAAAAATCTCAGCAAATTGGGCTTACAAGTTCTAATATACAAGTATATTCCGTAACTCACTGCATCAAAATTCTTCCTCCTTTTTTGGACCTGTTATAATTTAAAGTTAAACTTGTTTCACACAAGTTATTTTATACAATTTTACACACACACACCAAAAAGCTACTGAAATCGTGACTTAAAGCTCAAGTCACAAGTTCAGTTGCTTTTTTATGTGTAAAATTGTATAAAAGAACTAGTGTGTAATAAATGGTGCTTGTGTTTTTTTAACAACAAATTAGGCTTTGGCCCTAAACATCCATATTTGCCATGGAATTATATCTTATGTATAGAATTGGTATATAATTGAGGATTACATCTTCTTTAAAGCAATATGTTTATAATTTTGCTGAACGATATGGTTTTGCTTATTTTTCCCGCAGCGGTGACCATGACCTAACAATCCCAAACATTGGAACGCAACAATGGATCAAGGTGCTAAATTTGACCATTGTTAATGATTGGCGACAGTGGTTAGTGGATGGTCAAATTGCAGGGTAAGTTCTTTAACCTTTTAGATGTAGCAGGATTAGCTTTTGCAAATTATGAATATCACATATTAATAATTTTTATCAATTGTTCAATGCAGATACACGATCAAGTATTCTTCTAATGGATACCGCTTGACCTATGCATCTATTAAGGTAAGTTTAAAAAATTGATAAAAAAATAGTTTCATAATTATTGATGAGCATACATGGAAAAAGTTTGGCTCAAAACATATTTGAAATTATCCTGTTCCAACCTACTATTTATTAATTAAAGAAACCATTTATATGTAATTTTAGTTATTGAGTAATAAATTAGAAAAGATAACTCCAAACATATTTAAAGCCAAATTTTGTCAATCAATAATTAGGGCTTAAGATATGTCTTAACCATTTTCTTGTCGTTTGTTTAGGGAGCTGGTCACTCACCACAAGAGTACAAGCGTAGAGAATGCTTTCAGATGTTCAACAGGTTCATCCATTATTATCCAATCTAATTAACACCCGTAGCTTCAAGTTTAAGGAGTGGTTCTACTCTCATTATGCGGAAAATTTTCTTTCTTGTAATTTTGTACTATTTCATTGATGTAATTGAGAAAGTATTGAAAACAATTAATAGTTGATTCCTTAATAAAGGTTAGCGGGATGTACAATTCATGGCATTTTGAAGCTTTGAGAAATGTTATAAAAGATTTCGGCTCTCCCAAGGAACCGTGGAAGGGTTATAAGGAATTAGCGTGAGAGAGTTTCTTTTTTAAATACTGTAACTTTATTATGAAGAAGATAAATTCAATACATCCTGAGCTAGAACAAACTCAATTATAATGGGATTTTCCTCTATCCATGTTACATAATCATCAATATTTTTGTCATATTGTGTCAAGATTTGTGCTGGGCAATTGCCTTGCTTTTTAACTTTGGAAATAATTGTATGTCTAAACTCTAGTAGCTTAGGCCGTGTCCCCTCAATGATATTTGCAATACAGACTAGTGCTATACCATTGCCTTTTAAAGCATCGATAACAGCCTGTGAATCACTTTCCACCACCAAATCTTTAATACCAACCTCCCAGGCAAAATTAACTCCTTCCTCTAACGCCTTTGCCTCAATCTCCATAGGACCACAACTTCTTGCTCAAAGCGGCCTCCACCCTTCTTGCATGATCACGTACAACAGCTCCTATTCCAGCGAACTTGTGAATAGAGAAAGTCGCCCCATCCACGTTAAGCTTGAAACAAAGCTTAATCAGAGATAACCACTGCACTGCATCCTCCTTCACCCGATGAGATATAATCAAATTGGCTGTTTGGAATTCCTCCAAAAGATGTCAAGCTTTCCGCAAAATTGCCAATGCTAAAGATCTAGCTCTACCCTGCCTCACCTCATTTCGATTGAACCAAAGACACCATGCCACTGTAATAACCAATCCCAGCTGTCATCATCCATTTTCTGCCCAAACTTTAGGTGCCAAATGAAGTCCACAAACTCCATGAAGGCCATTGATAGCTAAGTGGGATACTCAGAATAGCTGCTGCATCATCAGGAGAAAAGAATTGTTGAACCATGTCAATCCTCCAAGACACTATATGTGGGTCATTAAGCAGGGAGACCTTAGCATCAGAAGGTACAACAATAGGTTGGGAGGTAAGACGAAAGGTTGAGCATTGATGTAACCATTTGTCCCTGAAAATCTCAACAGAATGGCCATTACCAACATGCCACCAAGTTCCTTGTCGGACAATGGGCTGGGCTGCCATTATGCTACACCAAGCATAGGATGGGTTATTTCCTATCTCCATGGATAGAAAATCACCATTAGGGAAATACCTTGCCTTAAGTACTCGATGAACTAAAGAATGTGCACATATCTATAGTCTCCACCCTTGTTTCGCCAATAGAGCTAGATTGAAAGCCTTTAGGTCCCGAAAACCAAGCCCTCCTTCCTCCTTAGGTTTACACATTTTATCCCAACTTAGCAAAGCCATCCTGTTCTTCTCATTTGTTTGATCCCACCAAAACTTTCAGACCAAACTTGTCATCTCCTCATAGAGAGTATTAGGTAGCTTAAAGACACTCATGGTATATGTTGGGACTGCTTATGCCACATTCTTGATAAGAATCTCCTTTCCTGCATTCGATAATAATTTTTCTTTCCACCTTGACAATTTTTTATTTAGTAGTTCAATCAACTGATGGAAAGTATTGTACTTATCCTTACCGATGAGAGATAGGAGCCCAAATACTTTTTATGTTGCTTTGTAATCTATGCTCCAAAGCAAAATTTGACGTCTTCTTGAACTTCTTGGGGTGTATTTTTACTGAAGAACAGTGAAGTTTTCTCTCGGTTTAATGGTTGGCATGAGGCTTGCTCATATTTTGCCAAGATAGATATCAAAGTGGAGCATTCTTCCTTTGTTGCCCGACAGAAGATCAAGCTATCATTCGTAAAGAATAAATGGGAAATATTAGGTCCCCTTGCATAAGTTGCAACTCCCTTCAGTGTTCCAAGTTCTGTGGATTTTCTGAGAAGTGTTGAAAGACCCTCTGCACCTAGTAAGAACAAATAAGGGGGGTATAGGGTCACCTTGGTGTAAACCCCTAGTGGGGTAATATTGCCTCATGTTTTCCCATCAATTTTTGCAGAATATGTAACAGTTCAAACACATCTCATCATGATATCGACCCACTTTCTGTGAAAACCCATTTATACCATAATTCTCTCCAGGCAACCCTATTCAACCCTATCATAAGCTTTGCTCATAACTAATTGAAGGGCCATCTCCCCCACTTTCCCACTTTTCTTTTGGCTTATATGGTGCATAGTCTCAAAAGCAACCAAAACATTATCAATGATAAGACGATTAGACATGAATGCACTCTGATTTTCACTAATGATATGTGGAAATAATAATTTCAATCTATTAATTAATACTTTTGAGGCCACCGTAGGAATCACATTGCTAAGGCTACTGAGTCTATATTGGGTAATTTGTTTTAGGTTCTTTACTTTGAGGATGAGAACGATATGAGTTTCATTGAACTTAGGGGGGACAATACCATGGTTTAGAGAATCAAGTACAGTATGTGTAACATAATTGCCTACTAAAGATCAATAATGTTGGTAGGGAAAAAGGGGGCATACCATCAGGTCCTGGAGCTTTCTTAATATGCATTTAGGGCTCGTGCTACTTATTCAGCTCTAAAATTGGCTATCAAGGATGTGTTCATAGCATGAGTTAAATAACATCCGTAGGACCATGTGAGCTAAAAATGGGCTTTAAAGTAGTCGAGAAGAATACACTCCATTGCCCCCTCTTTTGTTTGCCACAAACCGGTTTCATCACACATCCCAACTATTGTATTTCGTTGAAAACATTGGGATGCTTTAGCATGAAAGAAACTGGTATTTTAATCCCCACTCACTAGCCACATATTCCTTGACCTCTACTTCCACATTGTGCTCTCTACATCTAGCCACACATTTAAACTTCTTCTGACCTCACTGATTTCCTTCTCATTATTTCTGGTAGTTCTCAGCATCTTTAAACATTGCAGTTTTTTCCTACAACTTAGCTATCGTCCTCCCAACATGCCCAAATTCTCTTTTATTCCAAACTCTCAAATTTGCTCTATAGCTTTCAATGCAGTTTGAGAATGTGGAACCTCCAATTTTTATTCAACCCTTCTTGCCAAGAATCAATTACAACTTCATCACACCTGGGATCTTTAAGCCACATTGCTTCAAAATGAAATAATTTGTGATTTGACCTTGGTTGAGCTCTCCCATTCTTGTTTATCCAGAGAGCAAGCATAGATTGATCCAATGACGAAGCTGGAATGTGGTGTACTTCTGCCTCTTGGTACTTTTGCTTCCACCCATTAGTTGCCAAAGCCTGGTATAACCTAATCTTCAACCTTCCTTCACCCGATTGGTTTTTAAACCAAGTAAATAGGGAACCCTGATACCCCAAATCTATGAAACCACAATGATGAATGACATTTTGGAATCGGGTCATTTGTCTTAGTGGCCTGATATTCCCCCCCCCCCCCCCTCCTTCTCAGATGCACTTGTTATCTCATTAAAGTCGCCTATGCATAGCCACGGAAGGCCACTGATGCCACTAAGTGACTCTAGTAGTGTCCAGGTTTCCTTTCTTTTACTTGTGTCAAGATATTCATAGAATCCGATTAGCCTCCACAAATCTCCATTATTTTCACAATCAACAAAGGCATCGATATACTGCTGAGAATACTTACGAATTTGTACCTTAGTTCCTGGCTTCCATACTAAAGCAAGACCCCCACTATTGCCATCACTAGATGAAGAAACTCCATGTGTATATCCTAACTCATGTTTCAGTATACTCATTACGTCACAATGAAGTTTAGTTTCCATAAGGAAAACAAATTTGAGCTCTTCTGCCCTCAAGAATTTCTTGAGAGCTTGAACTGTTCATTGGAGCCCAAGCCCCAAACAATTCCAACTTAAGGAACTCATTACTCCTAACGATGCTGCATAGTAGTTATCACCAATCCAAAATTATTTGCCATCATTTTATTCAACACAATAGTTTCATCCTCTAACTTTTGCTTTTTCCCATTGCCTGAGTCCATCACCTCTTTATCTTTTTTATTTTTTCTTTTCGTTCCTAGTGGTGTTGGATGAGTGTCCCTTGTATCCATCTTAATGGGTTGTAGTGTTTTCCATTTCCATGTAGCCTGCTCAGGGCCCAATTTAATACTAGCAAATTGGGTCGTGGGTCTTATGTCAATGGGCCCATTAACTGTATCAATCTAAAAGCCCACAATCTACTTTGATTCCACATTCTTCATCACATGCGTTAAGCTGATCACCACTATATCATCCTGCTTATCCTGACTTTGCAGTAAGGCTTCCTTATTCTTTGGGTTGCTCATATCCATACATGTCCTACTTGAGATCAAGCTATTACTCTCGGTCACAGTTCTTGTTTCTAGATTCAAACTATTGGGTTAAAATGAATTGACCCCTTTGCAAATTAATTAATTAGTCAACTTACATGCAATAGCGTGGTAGCACAAATAAATCATCAACTAAACTAAATGCAGTGGAAAATAAATTTGACACAGATGATTTGTTTACGAATGGAGAAAATCACCAAGGCAAAAACCCCACCGGGTGAATTTAAGGTCACCACTTCCGAAAATCCACTATTATCAATCACAAGTAGTTACAAGTATAAGGAATCCTTATACCCAATACCAATCTACAGTTGAACTCTTACCCCAATACCCAATTGGACTTGTATTGTAAAAGCAATCTCTCCGTTCAATGCACGAATCTCAATACGTGACTAACCAATGATGCATAGATCCTAGTACGTGACTAACACACCAACTTGAGGAAGATGTTGACTACAAAGTTCTTCAGTTCATCAACAATAAAGACCAAGAAGCTCATTGGTTACAAAACCCTTGGCGTAAAGACGCAGCAACTTCTACAGAGAATATGATGAACTAGAGCAAATTCTGCTTCCGGTCACAATATGCGTGTATTATGTTTTCAACGCCTTTGCATCACTTGTGATGGCTCTTAAAATAATCTTTATATATGTTTAGGGTTGTGAGAAAAGAAACCCTACACAAATACTCAAGGATATGCGTGTAATCAGATCTGGAAAACTTGATTTCATAATTCTCGACAGATACAACTTATGTTGTGCTTCTGTCGAGCTTCAGCAGTAATTCTCAATAGAAAGGATTCTGTCGGGACTTCTGTCGAGCTTTAATGAGAAGCACATTCTTCATTTGTTTCTTAGTCAGATTTGCATGACTTCAATACTTAACTTGAACACTTGTTTCTTGAAGTACTAAACTCATCCTAGACCCTACTCAATTACAAGTAAAGTGCATTTTTTCAAAGAATTAGCCAATTACATAAATATGTTCCTAACACAAACCGAGCGGGTTTGGAAATTTATTCAGTTCCCAATCAATTTCTTGGAGTCGATGTGAGAAAAGAGTAAAGTTTGTAATGACTTCCCTGTCCGTGAGGATTGGATGTTAAAAGGATTTCTTCGTGGTTGGTGCTTGGTCCATCTCCACACTACCAGGCATTTTCATCTCCCTTTGATCACTTACATCAGGTATAGGAGTAATATTCAAACGTGAGGGATTTGGGAGAGTAGGCCTATCTGAGTTGTGTTGGAGGTCCTCTTGTTGGGGTGTTGGTGGTGACCTATAAAACCTTGCCATAGTTGCACAGAGCCATGCTCCATATTGTTGATCTTCCTTACGTAAATTGCAACCCGTGTAATTGAACCCAAAAAGATGCCCTATCAAACATTGTGTCATCCACTGTTGCTACATCGCTTGGTTTGTATATAATCCGATCGAATATTTATCAAAATAACATGGCCCTAGCATGAGGATTCAATTTACATCGGCAGCATCTTCAAAGATGATTAAAACCGTATTGGCTCCTAGGTCCCAAATTTCAAAAGCTCCCCCACATCTCCACATACTTTTGAGGGTACAATTGATAGCGTCTAGGTTTGTTCTGCATTTGGTGAAGAATTTCGCTACTAAAGTCTTGGAGTTATCAATAACATCATCCACCAACTCCACGGTTTGGCTCTCCTTTCTGTTAAGAGATAATCTTGCCCAGCGTCCTGTAAGATCCTCCATAGAGAGAACTCTGTTGAGTGTTACTGTTTTCACCTAGAAGGGAAAAAGGTGGCCTATAAGGGGATAGGCAAGAGTGTTTCACCGTAGTAGGGTTTCTTAGAGAGAAAACCTAGCACATGAAAAGTTTTTAGCGAGAGAGTTGACGGATAAAGGATGGTTATTGTAGTTACATTTTGATTCCTAGCATGACTTGTTAATGATTTTAATTAAGTTCACTTACACCAAGTGATTAATTGATTCAATTTCAGTTTGTAAGTACAAGGACAATAAATAATAGTAAGTAAATCACAACATATACACAAATAGAGGCAGTATGTAATTTCTAAGTAAAACTTGTCAGGTACTAGCCAATTGCAGTATTTAACATGTCCAACACAACAGGGCTACACAGACTCTATGAGAGTCTAGCCAACAACACGATAAAAATAATAAAAGTAGAATTATTTAGTACAAGCACAAAGAAACATAAATTAATTGCATTAAACTAAAAAACGAATGTTTAGAGATACACATTGAGAACAATGTAAACAAAATCTCTAACACCATACAAAAGTAACATTATAAGAAAAATGTCTCTCCCCCTAAGAAAAAATAATTAGACAACCCACAATTTCTCATTACTCCCTCGAAGAATGAGCAACACCAAGGCAGAGTAAGAATTTTAACTCCAGTGCTAAAAGTTGATTCAGAAGCAACCACAATTATATAAATACTCAAGAGATCCATGTCATTAATAACAATTTAGAAACCAATTTTAATTCTCTTTTCCAGTAAGAGAAATCATCCAACTTTGCATATGAGATTCAAAATGGGTTGGGTTGCTAGTTAACCCAACCTAACCCAACATTTCAATAATTCGAGTACAGGTTGACCCATTTTCCCTACTGGTCTAAAAACCTCAGGACAAGTCAAGTTAATGGGTCTAAATATAATTTTGTCATATCTAATATTTTAGGATTATTGAACTCCCCAAGACAATAGCAACAAATCTATTTAACTTTCACCACCAGCCTATCATCAATCGAAAGGCATTTCTCCTCTTCATTCATTACACTTAAATTTTGGCCAAAAAGAAAAAGCTGCTCTAGATTGATTTCCATGACGACAGCCTCATCCTTTGAAAAACACTCAATCGACTAAAACCCAATGTAGCTGTAGCACTGAGGGATTGTAACGCATAAAAAGACAAAGAACCTTCTATCAACACCCCCTTCCCCTCCCCCCCCCCCCCCCCCCTCCCCCCCCCCCCACAAAAAAAAAAAAAAAAAAATCTTCTTATGTATCAGATATATGTAGAACGTGTCCAAAAAAAAATGCCACCCACACACAAAAAGAAATGTCAATTTAAAAGGATTGGTCGATACATAAAGTCGGTGTTCATGTTTTTCTGATTGAATCTATAATCCAATTATGACTTGAAGCCTTTGTCATTGTTCCCATCATAAACATATTATTCGTTGATGATGATTGATGAGGCAGCTATATCCTCTGTTTTTTAATGGAAGTTATTGTTTTACAAAATAATAATAATAATAATAATAAATAAATAAATTAGGGGCAGTTTATATTCTCTCAAGTCTCAGAGAAGGTTTGGGTAGTGAGGTAAAGGCAGCCTTGCAAATCCAAATCAAAGCTCCACCAATAAAAAATAAATAAAAATGCAAATTTTGATCCAACCACCTGTCCATATCAAAGTATCAAACTATGACTCCGCGTCACAGGACCTACCCTTCAGAGGTGCATAATAAAGGATAGTATTATTGTAGGGACAACTAATAAATAAACATATGATCAAAAGAATTGTAGGTTTTGACCAAAAAAAAAAAAGAATTGTAGGGACAACTAATAAATACTAGGGATAGTATTATAGTATTATACACATGCGGATTACTTATTTTAAATAAGAAAATCAAGAGAAGGTATAATTCTTGAAACACAGTCTTGGTCCGGTTCTTCTCCAAAAAAAAAAAAAAAAAGTCTTGGTCCGGTGCCACTGCTAAAGTGAGCTTTTTTTTCTTTTTTCTTTTTTTTCAAATCTACATGCTTAGGTTCAATTCCAAACAACTATCAATTGTGGATAGAAAAGGTTTCTAAAAAAAATAGTGGATAGTAAAGGATTTAAGAGGGCAAAGAATTCTCTCCTTTTTTTTTTTTTTAAGTCTCTTCCTAAATTTATATATTAGGCACATTTTAACTGCTTTCATATCAAACGGTAACAATTTGTTGCAAAAAGAGATTTCCTTGTTGGGAATTCAAAACATTTTTCTCTGTCTATGTTTCTTTCTCGTGAAGATAAAAGAATCAAATGTACCACTTAATTAAATAAAGGAAAAAATTTATCTGATGCATTAAGGACATTAGTTTATTAAATATTTTTAGAAGTTTTTTATAGGAAAAAGAAAAAAGCAACTGAATTTTTTGATAGATTTATTCATTTCCAATGAAAGTGATATCAAAATTTTTCTCCCTTTCACCCTCCCTTATGTGTGTGTGTGTTTGTTTCTAAAAAAAAAAAGAATGGATAATTGTCTCACATTGCTTAAAAGAGTGTGTTGTGTGTAGTATAACTTACATCACCCTCCCTTAAAAATTACAATGGCTTTTGAGTAAAGTTATGATGTGCCTTTGTATTAGAACCCCTTTCCCTCTCCCTTGTGTATGTGTGTGTCTTTGTTTCTCAAAAAAAAAAAAATTCTAAAATGACCCATCAACATATACCCTAAAAACACTCATTAACTAGACCCTTAAATAAATGAAGAAACTCTTTATTTGATCCCTAA
This sequence comes from Quercus robur, assembly GCF_932294415.1. Classification (NCBI taxonomy): domain Eukaryota; kingdom Viridiplantae; phylum Streptophyta; class Magnoliopsida; order Fagales; family Fagaceae; genus Quercus; species Quercus robur. The sequence continues at coordinate 30,756,415 of NC_065544.1, forward strand.
AATTTATTAATGTTGCTGAAATTAAGGAGTAAACAAAGAAATAGTAGTAAAGAAATGTAGGAAATGCAAAAGCAATGAGAGAATGAGAGAGAAAACACAAGTAAAATGGGAAAACACTTTCCAGAAAAATGTTTTACTTCAAAACAAACAGAGTGTTAAATTCTTTTCTATTTTCAAATGTCTATGGGCATCTTTATACACTTTTACAACACCTAATACATTATATTCTTTATTTTACAATGCATCATCTTAAAATAATCTTACTTTAATGCTACTCTAGGAGAGAAGAGGAGAGTAATACCTTTTTTTTTTTAAAGGATAGAACATAAAGAGAGAAAAAAAATTAAAAACTTTACACAATATTGCTACGGTGGTATTTATATAACCACTTAAGCAAGCTGTAAAAATTTATGAAAAATGCCACATTTGGGTGTTTTTATGCATTTTTTTGTGAATAATATCATTCATGTATTTGCATTTGTGGGTTTCACAGTACCCAATGAGAGTGATCTAAGATTGGTCCCCTTTCTTGTTTAACATAGCAGCTTAACCCAATTTCCAGTTGTTTCATTAGTGAGCTATATTTTAATAACGGTCCAAAAAGTTGAAACCTAACTGGTGCCGATTATTTTACTATTATCCCTACTCATACATGGCTACCCACTACCCACTTTTGGGTCCTTCAAGATTTACATTCATTGGTATAAACACTAAATTTGAATTAAATAAAGCTGTAGTATATCTTTTATTCTGAAATAAAATTAGGTTAGATTAAAAATTTGAAAACTTGCCACAGCTTGAAGAGTTTAAAAGTGATATTTGGATATTGGGTATCCTTATTTCAAGAAAATAATAAGATAGAATTGATGCAGAAATATTTCAATACTTTGTTTTCTATCTTTACAATTGAATGGAGAAAAGTTTGACTTGCTAGTAGTGACCTTCTGCTTTGGTGGTAGCTCCAGGGAACTATTTGAACATTTCTTTGAAATGAATGATTTGAATAATAATTTCTAAGCACACAATCCACGTTATTGTTATCTCTGCTTCCTTTCTTCCATTGTTATTGGCTGGTAAAGAAAGTTTGTTGAATAATGAATATACTTAACAGACTTCGAATTCTTTGACCATTTAGTAACAAAAAGCCTAAGACAAAAATTGAAGATAAGTTATACCCACCTAGTGTACCTAAATCTCATACATCAATTAGTCATTGCACGTACCTAATTGAGAGCTTGATTCACGAATCCATTGGTAACACATAAAGCCTATTTGGTGTCAAAATCATATACCCATTTTTACAAGTAGATGTTGAGCTTTGCTTTACAAGAACTTTAGCTTGGCATATTGGACACAGATCCATCAATAACATGTGTACAAAGCAAACACTAATGTTTAATTCAAGCACTAGAATTGTTAAAATGTGCTTGAGTATACTTCTCTTACTGGTTTTCTCTACCATTGCCTTTTCTCAATCAGTCATTGAATATGTACCAGGATATCCTGGCAAGCTTCCTTTCAAACTTGAAACTGGGTAAGCAAATTTATTAGTATACACAATTTATATGTGGCTTCATTCTGAGATAATTAACATCTACAAAATTTTGGGTTGGTGTAATTAGATACATTGGAGTAGGAGAAACAGATGAAGTGCAACTATTCTACTATTTCATTGAGTCTGAGAGGAGCCCAGCCAACGATCCCCTTGTCTTCTGGCTAACTGGAGGCCCTGGTTGTTCTGGGTTCTCAGCACTTGCCTATGAAATTGGTATGTTTTTCATCTCTGGCAAAATAGTTAAACAAGGAATGGCCTTAATGTGAAATTATCTCTTTTGAGATGGATGCAAGTTAGGGGAAAACTGACATTTTTTTTTTTACAACAATAGGGGAGTAGGATTTGAACCCAGATTCTTTTAGAGCAGACAATGTAATTGAATTGAATTGCAAGGCTCTTGGTCTTGTAAGGGTTCCGTCTACATTTAAAAAAAAAAAAAATTGGGGGGGGGGGGGGGGGGGGGGGTAAAAGTTCTTTCAATAGTAATTTTATGTTGCTAGTTATTTTATAGACGGTGAATGATTTGAAGTTGTGGGTGCAGGTCCATTGACATTTGATTATGCATCTTTCAATGGGACTTCACCAGCAGTCACAGTGAACCCATACGCATGGACTCAGGTGCATGATTTCATATATCACTAACCCTTGCTTTGCTCTTTAATCAAAAAATTTCTTCATTTCTTTTGCTAATCTTTTCTATTGGAAACTCACTATTATAATTAATTTATTCAGGTGGCCAATATTATATTTATTGATGCACCAGTTGGAGCTGGATTTTCATATGCAACAACCTCAGAAGGTTACTACACCTCAGACACAAAATCAGCACAACAAAGCTATACTTTTTTGAGGAAGGTAACCAATTTATCCCTTTATTGTTAAGTGTTAAGCAAATTTCTAATTTATCTTGCAATGTAATTGTGGCAGTGGTTGCTTGATCACCCACAATTTCTTGGAAATCAACTCTACATTGGTGGTGATTCCTATTCTGGTCTCATTGTTCCTATGCTCGTCAAACATGTACTCGAAGGTATTAGAACAAATTTAATTGCATTTGGTAAACAATGGATATAAGCTAATGTTTAGTTTATACTATGAAAAATAGGTCTGGAAGCCGGACTCAATCCAACAATGCAACTTCAAGTATGTGATTTAATCCTGTAACTCCATTAATTTTCATAAGGAAAATTGTTAAAACTACCATTGATTTTATTATAAAATGCTTACAAAGTGATGTGGTAATAAATTTCATTCGATTCACTTCAATATTTAAAAAATGAATTTCTAAATTACTCTTTGCTGATATTCGAAAGGTTTATGTATTAAATATATAGCATCACTAGTATTACTCTTTTAATAAGAAGATGAAGAGAAAGGATCTTAGATTTGAAAATTTACATTTTTTTTCCTTCAATTATTATTCATTTTGTGTTTTTGGGCAATCACTGAGGTAGATGGTTCCTTTGAATTGTAACAGGGATACTTGCTCGGGAATCCAGTGACAGATTCTTATACTGATGTCAATTTTAGGATCCCTTATGTGCACAGGGTGAACCTTATATCAGATGAACTCTATGAGGTACAAAAAAATGATGATAATTAGTATTTGCCTTCATTTTGATGACCTCTCTTCATGAAACCCTATCAATAATCTCAAACTCAGGATCACTTGTATGCTTATAATATACATGATAAGTTTGAAAGCCTGAAAAGCAATTTGTACACTCACATCAACACATTTATAAATTCATAAATATATACATTGTCACATATACGAATGTATGTAAGTGTGTATGTCATTTTGGGGAAGACAGAGGAAGGGTTCTGTTTTCTTGAAGTAAAAATTTTTTAGGTTCTTTTAAAAAAATGTTTTCTACATTAAATTAAGAGTGTGTTTTTCCAAACGAACAAAAAACGATTTTGGTTTGATCAAGCTTTACTGCTACTCAAAACTAACAAAAAATGAGACAATATTTTTGGAAAATAGTTTACTTGCAAACAGGGGCCTTAGTTACTATAAGCTTGCGAATTATGGTAACTTACTCATGTGTTTGCTTTGCTTGGTGTCATCCATTTTTAGTCACCATCCATACACTCTTTTCTTTTTGCTAACTTTGAATGATTTTTCTTTTCTAGGCGGCCAGATATAATTGCCACGAGGATTATGTCAATTATAGTATGAACAATACACTATGTGTGACCGCTCTTCAAGCAATCAAAGAGGTAAATTAAATATTACTACTTTTCATGATCTTGCTGATGAATTGTGTCTCTTAACTTTTAAGGGAATTGAGAATGAAATTCCATTTGAATTTGCAGTGCCTTCTACAAATAAACCTAGCACAAATTTTGGAACCTCAATGTGCTTTTGCATCCGGAAAACCAAAGGAGGTTGAATGGGATTTGAGAGTTCAGGAGTCAAAAACCATGAACTACCTACTCTCAGAAACTAAACTTCCTGAACTAGAGTGTCGGGTAAACCTACCTTTCTCTCATAAATGTGGTTGTCGAAGTTTGCTATATCATGTATATTCTTGAAATGTACATGAATTTATGAATTCGATGGACTTATAATTGTAGGGCTTTACATATGTGCTTGCTTACAAGTGGTTGAATGATGATAGAGTCCGAAAAGCTCTTCATGTTCGAGAGGTATGTATTAAATTAAAGATTCTCCCAAAAGTTTATCTTCTTACAAGAAAGTAAATTTAATCATTTAACTACATAATTCTTACATTATGCATTGTAAGAAAGACTTCACCTTGAATGAATAAATTTAAAAAAAAAAATACTAATGATGATTTAATGAAACTTGTCAGGGAACCGTAGGTTCATGGGTAAGGTGCCCCAAATCTTTGTCGGGTTACACAGAAGATGTCACAAGTAGTGTAGCATATCAAAAAAATCTCACAGAGACCGGTCTCCGGGCTCTGATATACAGGTGGATTTCTGTCCTATTAAAAACAAATTGTTTTCCTTCACTGATTTTCCTGGAATTCTGAGTAACAATTGTCCTGAAATTTTTCTCATTTGCAGTGGGGATCATGACATTTCTGTTCCATGGGTTGCTACATATGCATGGATAAAAGCTCTTGGTGTGGCCGTTTTTGATGAATGGCGTCCATGGTACCTTGATGGTCAAATTGCCGGGTGAGCACTTTTAGGATTTACATTACTTCTAGAATATTAGTGACAAAAATTTTAGGTTTTAAATTGGTTTAGAATTATCTTTTTTTAATTGGTCAAATGACGGTTTATAAGATTGTCCATATGTATTGATTAAACAAGTCACATGACTTAATAAAAAAAAATTATACGACTAAAATTACACATAAATGATCATTTCAATTGCCATATTATGGATAGGAACTAAGGTTTTTCCCAAATTTTATCTCACATTGTTATGCTTGTTGCAGATACCAAGTGAAGTTCATGAATGATCAGTACCGCTTGACTTACGTAACTGTAAAGGTAACGGATTAAAAAAAAAAAAAAAAAAGCACAAAACATTTTAATTTGATTTTCTTATGTTTATAATGTTTGAAAGATTAAAATGAAAATACAACTAATCCATGTCCTATAATATACATAGGGTGCAGGTCACACGGCGCCAGAGTACAAGCACAAGGAAACCCTTGCTATGGTTGATAGGTTTTTTGCTCGCTATCCAATCTAATTAGTCGTTGAAACTAAGAAATATTGAGTTATTTATATTCTTGCTTGGAGGCATATTTTTTAATAAAGTCTTGTTTTTTTATTAATGTAATCGGAAGAACATTTGGGAATTAAATATCTTGCGTTCTCAAAATTGGACTTGGTAGAATTGATGCAATGCAAATACAATGTAAATTGCATAATTTAGTTCACTGTTCAAGTTTGATGCTAGGAAACTTCGGAATTTCTTCCAAGTTGCCTGTTTACTTAAAGAAAGAGGCAACATATCGAGCAGAAAGTTTTGTGAACTTCGAATGAATTAATGATCAGTCATACTCTTGGTATTAATGAAGAATGATTGTGTGGTACAGTGGTAGGCCTTATTCATTAATCTGTGATGTGCTGATGTAGCATGTTGGTATTGAAGGATGTAAGCAATGGTTTTAGACACTAGCTCCTTATTGAATTTAAAGTTTAAACTCTTTTTGAATAGAAAAATGTTTGGCTCCAACCATCAATAAGAAGATGACATATGTCTGTTATGTGTAACGTACATGCTTAGTTGATTTGGTTAAGTGAGTCATGTAGTTCACATATGTCAAAGACAAATATGAACTTACTACTAATGGTTGGATCTCAAGGCTCACCAAAATTTGTCATTTCCGATATATGACTTTGTCCTTTTTGATATATGATGAAATTATACCGCGTTTATCCAGCCAACTGCCAATCCCTTTATAGCAATATAAAAGGAAAAATAAATTGAGAAAATAAAAAAGAAAAAGAAACATACCAAAACAAAGCATATAAAAAGCAAACTCAGAATTGAAAATTTTATATTTAACAAGCTTAAATAAAGGAATTTATCTGAAAAGAGTGTAAGTCATGACCAAAGACAATAAGTTTTGATGTTCGTAATGATTCCATTCAAATCACCAAATTTCACATGATTTCATCTTTGGCTCTAATGGTTTTACTAGCATTTTTCTATACTTCAAAATTCTTCTGAGTTGACTTTTAACAATTTCTCTATTCAAGTATAGTTTGTTCTTGCCTGTTCTAGGTCAAAACATCTCCATTTGCAGGATTGATATCAAATACAATACCTATAAGATAATAGCAATTAAGGGGTTGAAATTGAGAATTGAAGAAAACAGTTTTTAATCACAACCGTTGAATAAAAAAAGTGAATAAAGAGTAAAAAAAAGTAAAAATGATAAAAATATTTGTGCAAGGACTATGGAAGGGTGAATTGCACCCAATCCAAATCCATTTGCATTGAACAAGTGCAGGCCAATTCCAAAATTCATAAACAAAAAAGAAAGGCATAAAATCCCTAAAAGAAAAGCCCTAGATTAGCAAAAACAAAAAGGAAAGAATGAGAGTGAACCCACTTATAAAAGTGGGCTACATGCCGAAACACTTCTCACCTTATTTACCGGGCTTTTATTAGTCCAATAAATTATCAAAACCCAAGTTAGGCTAAACAACACGCAAATCTAAAGCGGGCTAGACTTTATGGTCCACAACTTGAAAATTTAAGCGTAAACTGGGAACAAATTATAAAGTTTCTTGATGCTCATATTTGGAAAACTAATTCATTCGAATTGAATTTAAAAGGATTAAATATGTGGCATATACCAATAAAATGCATAAAATTTCATTACCGTTAATCATAACTAATATACTTATATAATTTTCCATTATTTCATTTTGTTATAATTAGCCATCTCTAAATCAAAACTATGTAATTTACTTTGTTAATGCAAAGTTCTCTCTGTTGCTAGGTGGGTGAGCTCCCTCTCTTTCCCTACAGTAGTAGAAGTGTTTTGTCCCTTCTAAGAAGGAGAGTTTTGTTCTCTAAGGCAACAAGTTTGTCATTAGAGCTTGTGGATTTTTTCTTTGGGGGTTAACGGAAACACTAATTAGGCTATCTTCTCTCAAAATTGTATCATGGAGGATCTGGCTGCCAAGTGGAGCACTTTCTTCTTGTCAGAGAGGGAGACAACAGGCTTTGTTCTTCAATGTGACCAACGATCAGGGGAGTTTCTTTTAGCAGCACAATTTTTAGCCCCTCGAGTTTTGAATATGGAAGCAATGGCGAGGTCCTTCAAAGAGCTTTGGAGGTCTACCAATGGTTTCAAAATTCAAAATCACAAGGAGCAGAGAGTTTTATTTGTTTTTGACAATCTGGGTGATGTGTATATGATCTTGCAAAACCAACCATGGAGTTTTGACAAGCACTTAGTCATGTTGCAAAGATACAATTCTGATGTTCCGATATGTGACTTGATTTTCAAAACAACCCTATTCTGGGTTCAAGTTCACAATATTCTAGTTCGTTATATGAATAGATAAGTGGCTGAAGATATTTGCGAAATAGTTGGTGAGGTGAAAAAATCAGTAGGGGCAGTGGATGATGATAGTGGTCTTTTCATACGAGTTCGAGTCCTCATAGATATTTCTCTTCCCCTATGCTGTGGAAGGCTAATTACAATGGAGAATGGAGAAAAAGCTTGGGTGAAGTTCATGTATGAGCGGCTGCCCAACATCTGCTTTTGGTGTGGACATCTGAATCACAGTGATAAGAACTGTGAATTATGGATTGATAGCAAGGGTACACTTACACCAAAGCAACAACAATTTGATTCATCGTTGAAGGCAGCCCCGTATACATCAGTAGGTAAGGACGTAATTTATGTCCTTGGATATCATGAGCGAAAGAAGGACAGAGTTCATGCCACGGCTCAGGTCTTCAACTCGTAACCAAGTGCAGCGGAGGGGCAGGCGGGTAGTGGTGGTCCGATAGAGGTGACTCATTCATCCTTGGTAACGGGCAGAAGCAGTGACGAGGGCATTGATGGCATGCCGCAGGAGGATTTTAATGTGGCTGAGACGTTACACGCTGATTTAGCGGTTGAGCCGAATATGGATTCTTTCCCAATCACACCTGATCCTATTAAAGCTCCTATTAATGCTCCTAACATAATGGAGGAAGGTAATGTTGCCATGAATTCTATTCCAAATTAGAATCTAACGTCAGAACTTTTTGAAATTCCAATCAAGGGGTTTAATGAGGGAGTAACGGGAATTGACTACAACAATTATTTTGAATTAAGTCTAAATAAGGAGGCAGAAGTTAATGAGGATATTCCTTTCCGTGTTTAGCTAGCCACCTCAACTGAGAAGCAAGGAGCACGACCAGCCGGAATTAGGGCAACACAGAAAAAAAATTCCCTCCTCCAATTCCAAGTCTGCTACCAGCAGTAACCCAAGAACTAAAAGGTTAATCCCTAGTTTGAATTACTCAAAATCCATGGGCCATATAGAAGAAGGGAGGAAGATTTGTGGGAAGAGGAGTGGAGATGTTCATCTGGAGTTACCTTGCAAGCGCAGGCAGGTTTCAAAAGATGAGAGCAACAAACTTTTTTCAATGGTGAAGGCTAATACTCAGCCCTGCCAAACACAATGAGTTGCTTAGTCTGGAACTGTCATGGGCTTGGGAACCCATGTACAATGAACGAGTTTGCTAAGATGGTGCAGGCAAAAGATCCCTCTGTCGTATTTTTAGTCGAAACATGGGCAAATGAAGCAAGGCTAAAAGATGTGAAAAGGAAAATTCAGTTTGAAAACATGTTTGTATCGCCAAGAACAAGCAGAGGTGGAGGTTTAGTTCTGTTTTGGAGATCATTAATTGATGTTTCAGTGGAGGGGTCGGATAAGAACCATATTGACACGATCATAAATAAGAACAAAGAGTCTGAATGGCAATTCACAGGATTCTATGGTGAATCAAACACTCAAAAGCAGATTGAGTCTTGGGATTTGCTATGTACTTTAAAAAGGAAATTTCAAAGTCTGTGGCTATGTGCAGGGGATTTTAACGAGTTGGTGAGAGGTGAAGAAAAATTGGGGGTTAGTAGAAGAAGTCACAATCAAATGCAATTGTTCTGTGAGGCAATCGACACGTGTGGTTTTGTGGATCTAGGGTACTCGGGTTCAAGGTTTACTTGGAGTAAACATTACAATTTGGGTCATTCAATTTGGGAGAGATTAGATAGAGCCTTATGCACAACAGATTGGCTCAACCACTTTGCAGGCACCAAGGTTGTTCACCTTACATGCAATACCTCGGATCACTCCCCTTTATGGATTGCTCCAAGTGGTATAGACCCCTTGCCAAGTTCAAAGCCATTCTGTTTTGAAGAAATATGGATGTCCGATAAGGGGTGTGGAAGGGTGATTGAAGCAGTGTGGAGAGGCTCTTTCCCTTGTGAAGCCGAAAGACAAGTGATAAAAAAAATAGAAAAATGTGGGGCAGAGTTAACATAGTGGAGCTGCAAGAACTTCGGCCAAGTTAGGAGACAATTGATTGAAAGAAGGAAATGTTTGCTTCAGGCCAAATAGCAAGCAATGCATGGTGGGAGTAATAACCGAGTGAGGGGGTTTGAAAAAGGAGATTAATGATTTGTTGGTGAAGGAAAATTTGATGTGGAGGCAGCAGGCAAAAGGGTTTTGGCTAGTTGATGGTGACAAAAACTCTAGGTATTTCCATACTAGGATTACTCAAAGGCACCGAAAGAATAAGATTTTGGGGGTCAAAGATTCTTTGGGTGCATGGATCAATCAACCCTAGGGTATTGCTGAAACTTTCACTACCTTCTACCAACAACTATTTTCCTCCAATCCGACCTTGGGTCTCAATTCAATGGTAAAGGTGGTTACTGATGATATGAATGCTCAATTGTCACAAGAGTTCATGGAGTGGGGGGTAGAAGTTGCATTAAAATAGATGGCTCCATTAAAAGCTCCTGGCCCTGACAATATGCCCCCTCTTTTCTACCAAAATTATTGGAGTCTTGTAGGTAATGATGTCACCAAAACCATATTGTCATACTTAAATTCAGCCACAATTCCCCACCCCCTAAACCATACTTTCATAAGCTTAATACCAAAAATAAAAAATCTTATGGCTGTCGCTGATTACCGCCCCATTAGCCTTTGTAATGTCCTTTATAAAAAAATTTCAAAGGTCCTTGCAAATAGGTTAAAAAAAAAAAATCCTACCCTCAATCATAATAGAACACCAAAGTGCCTTCACAAAAAACCAATTGATCTTAGATAATATCCTTGTGGCTTTTGAAACGTTGCATAGCATGAGTAATCACAATTCTAAAAAATCTGGTTACATGGCATTAAAAGTAGACATGAGTAAGGCGTATGATACGGTGGAGTGGGGTTTTTTTGGAGAATGTGATGAGAAATTTGGGGTTTAATGAAAGATGGATAGCCCTTATGATGGTGTGTGTTAAAACAGTCTCATATTTAGTGTTAGTGAATGGTGAACCGAAGGGATTGATTAATCCAACAAGAGGAATTCACCAAGGCGATCCTTTATCACCCTTTCTATTTTTGTTGTGTATGGAAGGTCTTAATAATTTAATCTTGAAGGCAAGAAGTGAGGGTTCCTTACATGGATTTGCATTGAGTAGAAGTCCAAAACTAATGCATCTGCTTTTTGCGGATGATAAATTATTGTTTTGCAGGTCTAATATAAATGAATGTCAAAAGATGCTTGATCTTCTTGCCTCCTATGAAAGCATGTCCGGGCAACAAATAAATAGAGGCAAAACATCAATCTTCTTTAGTAAATCTACCACTTCAGATATGAGGACTGAAATCAAAGAAGCTTTGGGGGTTCTAGAAATTGTGCAGTATGAAAAGTACTTGTGGTTGCCTTCACTTGTAGGAAAGAGTACAAAGGCAAGCTTTGATTACATTAAGGAGAGGGTTTGAAGGAAGCTTCAAGGATGGGAAGAAAGTCTACTATCACAAGCAGGGTGAGAAGTTTTGATTAAGGTAGTGGTCCAAGCTATCCCAACATATACCATGTGTTGTTTCAAGCTTCCACTAGGCCTTTGTAATGAAATTGAAAAACTTATTCGTGGCTTTTGGTGGGGACAAAGAGGAGATCGTAGGAAAATTGATTGGGTTAAGTGGGAAAAAATGTGTGAACCGAAATCCGAAGGTGGCATGGGGTTCAAGGAACTGTCATTATTTAATGATGCTCTCTTAGCCAAACAAACGTGGAGGTTGCTGCACAACACAAATTCTTTGTTTTACAAAGTGTTTTGAGTCCAAGTTCTTTACAAACTATTCTATTATGGAAGCCAAGGAGGGCTATGGAGGGTCGTATGCTTGGAGGAGTATTTTGATAAGTAGGGAGGTTATAAGGCAAGGAGCGAAGTGGAGAGTGGGCAATGGAGAATCAATTAAGCGTTGGGTGGATAAGTGGCTGCCTTCTTTGCAAAGCACAAGCCTCCAAACTCACCTCATGGCTGAACTACAAAATGCCATGATGAGTTCTCTAATTAATCCCTCCACTCGCCAATGGAATATTCAATTGCTGTCTAACCTTTTCAACCAGATGGAATTGGATTAGATTGCACAAATTCCACTGACCCGAACCACCTCAGAGGACTCTCTTTTGGCCTTATGTTCAGTCCGGCCAGTACACTACCAAGTCAGGGTATTATTTTCTCAAAACCGAAGCTAATATGGTGAACTTGCAGTCCCTTTCCCAAGCTGAGTTGATGAAACCACTTTGGAAGAAAATATGGAGTCTATCAGTGCCATGTAAGATCAAAAACTTTCTTTGGAGGGCTTGCAAAAATGCTATTCCAACTTTGAATAACCTGAAGCGCCGTTGCATGGTGGAAGATTCAAAGTGCTCTCTTTGTGCCTAACATGATGAGGATGTTATCCATGCTTTATGGTCTTGCTTGACCTTTGCACAGGTGTGGAACGAAGACCCCCAATGGAGCTTCAGAGTCCAAAAAGTCTTCCATGATTTTACCCATCTGATCCTCCATATTTTTAAGCGGGGTATAGTGCTGAGTTGTTTGCTATGTAGATTTTGACAATTTGGTATCGAAGAAACAAAGTCAGAACAGCTCCACCGGGATTCCTCCTAAATCTGATAGCACAGCGAGCATATGAGGCATTATTAGAATATCGAACTGCATAACCAAGGCATACTATGGCAGCACCTACAGTCAGACAACGTCCAAGATGGTCTCCACCTCCTTCGGACTAGTATAAAGCTAACTTTGATGAGGCAATCTTCGAAGATGTTGGCAGAGTAGGTCTGGGGGTGATAATTTGTGACAGCCAAGGTCTAGCAATGGCTACTTTAGCTTAGAATGTTCAGTTGGCTAGCTCAGTGGTGGAGATGGAAGCACTGGCAGCCACACGGGTAGGAAAACTTGCTGCAGAAATTGGACTTGATAGGATTATTTTTGAAGACGACTCTAGCATAGTCATCAGAGGCCTAATGGATCAGGTGCCAAACTTTGCTCCATTCGGCTTTCTAATAAAAGAGGCAAATGACTTGGCTAATCGGCTTAATCATGTAAAATTTCAGCATGTTGGTAGATAAGGAAATAGTGTAGCTCATAACCTTGCTAGGCATGCACGACATGTCACAGGTTTTCAGTTTGGATGGAGGATGTTCCGTCTCTTTGTTTTGAAATGTATCAGGCAGATTTGCCTTCATCTTAATAAAAATCACAGTCTTTTTTCTCAAAAAAATTAGCCATCTCTAAAAGGAAAAAAAAAAAAATTGTTCAAAAAAATATAATTAAAATCATATACATTATTTCTTTACTAGCTTGTAACCCCATGCATATGCATAGATAAATTTAAAGATATACAATAAGATGCATAATATTATTCTAATATATATATATAATTTAAATATTATTGATAGTCATTTTTATATATTTTTTTAACTCTTTAAAAAATTTTGTTAGGATATTATTAGGTATAAAATGTAAATTGCCTATGCTTTTTTAAAAATTATTGTGAAGCACTTTTTTTTTTTTTTTACGATTTATTTATTCTAAACTTTTTAGTTTTTGTACTTAATAACTCACTTGGATGAATATTTATGATGTGGTCCCACATTTTATTCTAAAATTAAGAAATAAAAATTTTAAAAAATAAATAATTTAAGACATATGGCGCAAAATTGGAACTCTAATTTGGAATTCTAATTTGAGTTTCTCTTAACTTCACCTATTATTATTATTATTATTATTATTATTATTATTATTATTATTATTATTATTATTATTATTATTATATTTTGTAACTTTTTTTATATAAGTTGTGTGAATGTGGTTGAAAAAATTATATTTAATTTTTCCAGATTTTTATAATCAAAATTACCTTTTTCTTTATTCACAAATTTGTAATATTTATTTATATTTAATGTAATTATAAAATTAATTATAATTTCATTCTGAAATCTAGTTTGAACCCTGATCCAATTTTTGATCCTTGAAGCTCTCTTTTTTCTTTTGAAAGGAACCATGATTATAACTCATTGCCATAACACATCCTCTTACTTGAGTTGGCAATTTTTTTATTTGTTTTTATTTGTGTCCATTATTAACAAATTCCCATCTTGTTAGTTGTAAATTATTTTTGTGAAATTTTTTGTGTAACTAAATTTATTAAACTTATTGTTACATAAAATGGGCTAATAGATGAAGCACGCAATAATCCATGAAGCTTTAAAACCCAACTAAATTAATGGGTTGATTAGTTAAAAGTGGCAGTAAAACACAATTCCTTGAACTTGAATGAGTCCAACGAGCTGCTTCGTATTCAATGAAACTAAGGCCCAGCCCAATTGAACTCGTAGACAACCAGCTCATCATCACCGAGGTAGAGAAAGATGAAGCAAAAACAGGTTTTTCAGGCCCACAAGACGAACGCAAGTGAATGACATGAATGGGCTTAATTCTCCTAGAAAAGAGAGTGGACCAAAAGTCTAAAGGAATGAGCGACTATGGGCCTAAGGTCCACGAGACTAACATAAGTAGACCTAGTGCTCCTAGAGCAAATTAAGTTGGGCCAAGTGCCTCTAGACTCGAAGAAAGGATGAGCCAAGTGCCCAAACAAGAATGAAAAAAAAAAAAAAAAAAGGACAATGTGTCTAACGCCCCTAGAAATTTCTAGACTTGAGATAACAAATAAACCATGAGAAAAAGTGATTTTTTTTTTGTTGAACTTAAAGTTTTCATGGAAATGTTTTTTATTTATTTTGTTTTCTATTATTTTAAACAATGCATACAAACAATTGGGCCAACCTTCAGTATATGATCAATTCAGGTTCACACAAAAGGGTGATAAGTAATGGTCAAGAGATATGAAAGAGAGATAACTTTAGATATCTTTGATCAATATTTCATAAAGAAGGGGAAATTAAAGAGTACGTGAGTCATAAGATAACAATAAGGTGAATAAAGAGGAAAAGTGCATCAAGAGTGTTGTGCGACTATAAAATACCTATTAAACTACGGAAAAAATTTTATAAGACTATTATACTGCCGACTATACATTATGGAACTAAATGTTAGGTTGTTAAGAAGCAACATATTCATAAAATAAGTGCAGCTGAAATGAGATTGTTAAGATGGATAAATAAAAATACTAGAAATAATAGGATTCAAAATAAGGAAATTTGCCTAAGATAGGGATTAGCCCTTGATGAAAATATAAGGAAGAACAACTTAAGATGGTTCAATTATGTTTAGAGGAGAGTGACAAATACACTAGTAAAAAGTAACGAGTTTATCTAAGTTGAGAGAACAAAAATGTAATGAAAGATAAAAGAAAAATATTAGTAGAAGTAATAAAAAATAATGATATGTCAATTATGGGAGTAATGGAAACTAGAGAGTATGACCTTAGAAGATAGATAGAGTAAAACGGAGGAAAGAATACATATAGCCAACTTTATCTATTTGTCATGGATCCATAATTGACCCCTAAATTTTGGGACTAAATTTATTTATTTATTTTTTATTTTTTTGCTAATATTGGAACTAAGACTTTGTTTGTTGTTGTGAGCTTTACTACATAGGGGCAAGGTTTCCAAACCCGGACTTTTCATTGAACCGTAAAAGGAAAAGGTTCAAGGTTTTTGAGGTAAAACCGAGGTTGAACTATAATCGAACCGTGATGACGTCATAATTAATTTAATAATTAATTAAAGCCTAAATATAGATATTAAATTTATAAAACTAGCAAAATTGACAATATATCTATATATGTGAGGGAAATTTAATGATTTTCAAGCATATATTTAATAATTAAATAAGAAAGTTAATAAAATAAAATAATAACTATGAAAACATTAAAATATATGATTAATTTTTGAAGTAAAGTTGAATATCTTTGAAGGATTTTAATTATATTTTTTTTTTATTCCTTGTAAAAGATGGATAATTTAATTAAGTAGAATAAAATTGTGTTAAGTTGTTTTTATTTATTTTTTTTTTTTAAAATGCTAAGGGGTTGACGGTTCTTGCCACCGGTTCGTGTGGTCCAACCCCGGTTTTAGGGGGTTTACGGAATTAACAAAAAATCCGGTTCTTTATGCTTAAAAAATCGGTTTTCATCCAGGTTCCCGGTTTTCACAATCCGACCTTCCGGTCCGATCTGGGTCTGAAAACCTTGCATAAGGGTGGGTTTACTATGGTTCCTTATTGGTTGAAATGGATCATCCATTAGTTAGGGTGGCCATATAGACCATTCCAACAAGGCTTAGTATGGACCCAAGTTGGTTGGTGGACCTGTTAATAGCTCATAAACCCAAAGGCAAATGGCATTGAAAGCCCATCATAGGAAATTGATCAAGTCATTGATAAGAGATAGCAACCATAACCAATGCCACCCTAAGTTAGAGCCTAGAGCCTCAATTGATATTAAGTGAGTTTTTATTTATTTTATTTATTTATTTTCTTTTTTATTTTATTTTTTTTATAACAAATGAGAGTATCTAAACTTCTTTGAATTTTCAACTATCCAATTGGGTGTATGCAATACCCCCACCCCATATACACAAGCTTGTTACGGGGAGAAATTATTTAAAGGTGACCTCAAGATGTTGGCAAGAGATTTCGAATCTAGAATCTTATGGATATCATGAGCCCTCAAAAACCACTTAGTGAACCCTTTGAGTTTTTTAGTGAGGTATTTATAGGCAAATTGTTGTGTGTGCACATTCGTAGGTGTGTGCATGTGTGAAGTGAACAAAAATAGCAAAAAAAAAAAAAAAAAATGGCATAAAAATATTTGAAGTCTATCCATTAGTCCCCAATGGTGTTGGCATTGTGAGTAGTCCAAAAATTTCACTAGATGTTGTAAAAGTTAAGGGAGTGGATTCTTGGTTTTACAATGCAAGAAATGAATTTAACACCATTTTATGTTCCAAACCAAATTCCTTGGTTCGGGGTTATAGTTATGGAAAATTCTTAAGCATTCTCGAAGTATGAAAAAATTATGCTCTCTCATCTCACATTTGTGGTGGACCTTACCATAAATTTAATAAATGGATCCCACTATGAATGTGAGATGAGGGAGCATCAATCTCTGAGAATACCTAAAAATTTATCATTAATTAGACACCCAATTATTGGAATAGCCTTTTTCTAATTATTCAAGTTTGTTTGAATTTTATTACGTTTGGTCTCTATCATACTCACACACTTTATTAGGGCAAGCATGCTCAAACGTATTAGTAAGGAAAATATTTCAAACCATTATTAAAATTGAAATTCAAATCTATTCTCATGAAAAGTAACGTACAAAAGCAACCAACAACTTATTCTATTTACTGATCATTTAACACGTTAACACATTGAAAAATGCTAATATTATTATAATGTGGCATTTGATACGGGATAATATTTTAAAATTTGCAGGAATGTTTAAAGATTACCATATTTGGTTGCAAATTACACTAGGGAATTAGATGCCATGGGAATCTGGAATCCCCCTTTAACCCCTTTTCAATAAGAATGTGAATTTCCTTTAAAACAGGTGGGTATCCAGATTCCTAAACTTAAAAAAAAAAAAATTGTATTTTTTATAAATTGATAATTTTAATCATTTTTCCTTATCATTTAAGCAATTGAGATAAAATATAAAATAAATCATCAATATCTTTTCCTTTATCTTTATCTCTTCCCGCCAAAATAACATTATCTCTTCTTGCCAAAACAACATAAACAGGATAGACTGTTGATATATTCATTAACAAAGTTCTATTTAGGTTTCCAGTGTCAAAAAAAAAAAAAAAATGTTTGAAGGGGACCCTCCATTGTTGCCAGGTATTCACTTTTATTGTTGTGTGTGTGTTGCTCAACAAATTATTAATGGATCTATTTTCATGGAAATTTGTTAATGTATTTATTCGTATCTCAGATCTTGGTTTTGTTTAGTTGCTAGAAATATAGATCTGGATTGGTGGCTTCATCTAGTTTTTTGTTTTTAAATTAATGGCTTTATTTCTACAATTTAAATAATTTGTATCCTATCTGATGCTTTTGATATTTGTTATGGTTCCCAAACATAAATACCCAATCAAGGTGTTAGCTCAAAGAATCTAAATAAGAAGAGGCAAAGATCCAATGATGAACTAACTGAGACCTTAATGGAGACAATGAAGACTTTGGAAAGAAGTATGAAGAAACTAATGGACATATGGCCACCATTGCATCTTGCTTCAAGATTGAGCCAGAGGAAGCTGAGAGAAGAATGAAAGTATTTAATGAGCTATTGAAAATCGAAGGACTTTTTATATCAGAAAGAATCAAAACTCGAGAATTGCTTATGGCTGATACACGTAAATGTGATTATTTTTACTCATTGCTTGGGAACGTTAGGTGTGACTATGTTATTCAAGTGCTCACTGATGCAAGGGTGAATACATTATATATGTAATGATTGCATTTGTTGATGAACAACTTCTATTTTTATTGCTACTTCTATGGTCTTATAGGCCTAAACGTTGTTAGATTGTTTTGTTATGGATTAAACTCTTTTATAAATTATTATTAAGAATAAAGCATCTGAGAATTTAAATAGTTATTTTTTTATTGTACTTGTTATTTTGAATGTTAGACTATAGTTTTAATGAATTTCTCATAATTTATAATTTATACTTTGTTTTTCATTATTTATTTAGAGGAAGATTTAAAAAAAGAAAAAGAAAAAAAAGACTTATATTAGATTTACCAATCTAAAGATAGAATGAGAAAAATAAATAATTCAGTTAAGATTCTTAGAAATATTCCTAGGAATCTTATTAGATTCCCAATTGTAAAGTTGTGATTTACAACTATTTTGTGTTGGCTTTACTTCCGTGCCAAATTTGATTGTAATTTTGTTCAATCTTTTATACCCTGTATTTTATGTGGGATTTCATTGTAAAAGTTGTGTGTGAGAGAGAGTGTGAAGACTCAAGGAAAATTGAAGATCAAAGAAGTTTTCGCGTGTAGCTTGCGAGAAGCCTTCCTGCGAAGTGAAGCACATGCTTAGCATATGACTGGAATACGAAGAGTCATGACAGATGGTGACAGCTAGTTTTTGCGAGTGCCTTGTAGGTAAGGCTTTCTCGCAAGATACCCGCGAAACATTTTGTTTGGCCAATTTGTCATATCTAATAGACCAGGTCTTTACCCACACTATATATACCCACATTACCCACATATTGAGAGGAGTGCTTTTTAGAGAGAAAACCCTAGCCATTACCCTTGAGGGTGAGTGATTGTCATACCCACAATTCTCTACACAATCCATTGTGGTTTTTCTCAACTCCTACCTCTCCATTTCCAAATTCTTGAGAGGTTGATAGCCCAAACACTTACCACACCCATCCTAAGTGTAAAGTGAGGTTTTGGTGTTGTTGGGAGGCATTAAAAGAAGCTATTTATTTGGTGGATGCAATCGGGCAAAATTGCGTGATTCGAAGAGCTAGAGAAGACAAGACTTCGTTAAGTCAGTTGGTAGTAGGAGCTTGGAAGGCTCGAGTACATCGGGTAGACTAGGATTGGAAGATCTTTTATTATTCGTGTACTCCAACTTGTTCTCTAGTGGATTGATTTACCACTTGGAAGGCGGTGGAGAGGTTTTTTGCCGAGTTCTTCAGTTTCCTCTTCAATAACACATCGGCATGTTATCTTGTGTTTGCATTCTTCTTTCCTACACTTTTAGCTTTCATTTTACTGTTGTGATTTGATGAATATGGCTTAGAGTAGTTATATTGTTTATCTGATCACATTTACTTTATTCCGCACTTAGTTTAAGTTAGAGTAAAATCAACCAAGCCGTAATTTTATTTTGAGAGGTCTAAACAGCTCTTGTGTTTTTACACAAATTCGAGCTTTCAATTGGTATCAGAGCAGGTACACTTGCTATGGTTTCATTACCTAAGTGTGATCCTAGACCCTCTTTAAGATGGATCAATCTCATTCGTTTAATGCTCCTCTATACTTTGATGGAAGCAATTATGCTTTTTGGAAAGTCCATATGAGGACATTTCTATCTTCTATTGATGATAGTATTTGGGATGCTATCGAGATAGGATGGACTAAGTCGGAGGCTGGCAAATCCACATGGGATAAGGTCGCTCTTGCGGCAGCTAATGCTAATAGCAAGGCTTTAAATGCTATTTTTTGTGGTGTTTTCCGAGATGAATTTCACAGGATCTCTCATGTTACAATTGCCTAGGAGGCGTGGTAAATCTTGGAGACGACCTATGAAGGCACCAAAAAGGTGAAGGACACCAAATTGCAAATGCTTACCACATGCTTCAAGGAGCTGAAAATGAGTGAAGACGAGTCATTCGACTCATTTTATGGGAAGCTAAATGAAGTGGTGATTGGGAAATTCAACTTGGGAGAAAAGACAGAGGACTCTAAGATTGTGAAGAAGATTCTACGTTCATTGCCGGAGAGTTTCCGTTCCAAGGTCACTACCATCAAATAAAGCAAAGACCTTAATGAGATTAAAATTCAAGAACTCATCGGTTCTCTTCAAACTTATGAACTATCTCTACCATCTCAAAGGAAGAGCAAATCTCTTGCTCTCAATACAATTAATGAGAGATTAGAAGCTCAAGAGTCCTCACATGAGGATGAGGTAGAAAGGGATGTGGCGTACCTTGCCAAGAACTTCCGTAAGTTCCTAAAGTTCAAGAGAGATGGAAAGTCTTTTGAGAAGGGCAAATTCTCAAAGTTCAAGAAGGACAAGAAAGACTTTTTGGTGTGTTAAAAATGAAGAAAGTGGAACAAGACTACAAGAGCATACTTGTCAGGTACAAGGAAACGAAGTGTGAAGTTGAAGCGCTAAATGGAGAACTAACCGATGCCTACTCCAAGATCAAGTTTCTTGAGCTTGAAGTGATTCAAGCTAATGCCAAAGTGGAGTGCGTTGCCTCCAAGAAACTTGGCGAAGTGCTTGCACATCAAAAGCCTTTTTATGACAAAAGTGGATTAGGATATGCCATAGAGAGTAGTTCAAGTGCCAATGTGTCCAAGGAGATGAAATTTGTTAAAGCTAAGGAACCAATGGTAGCAACACCTAGTGTTGAGAATGTAAAAGTGGAGAAGAAGTCAAATGGAACTGCTAAAAAGGTTTTGACAAAACCTCAAAATCCATTTGTGGCCAAACCTAAGGCTAAAGGAAAGTCTCTCCCAAAGTCTCAAAGTGGTCCTCAAGTTCAACACTTTTGCCACCATTGTGGAGTTAGAGGACACATAAGACCTAACTGCTATAAACTTCACGCATTGAAGAAAGTGGATTCTCAAAGGCTAAGAGGACAAGGAAAGGGGAATTAGAACGCCAAGCAATCAAAAGGGCGAGAAGTTGATTCCAGTTTTGGTGATGTGATAAAGATAATAGACACCATCACCTCTTGTTTGGCAAGCTTTAGCCAAAAGTTTGAGAATCACAACTCTAGTACCCAATCCTCTAAGGATATAACCTCAAATGCATGTGCCATGTGGGTGAAGAATGGTACACATGTATAAGCATTAGACCATGTCTATGCATTAATTCTTCCTATATGTTGTGACTTTGTATTGGTTGTTTGCTTATGTTTTACATTCTAGCATGTTTCTTTTCAAGTTTGTTTTGTGCTTGTTGTATTTGTTGATCTTACTTTACATGTTCTGTTTTTTAGTGTGCTGAAAAATTCAAAAACCCATAAAAATTGAAACATCTCTAAAAAGTTTGATTGCTTGTGTTGTGATTATCACATGCGAGTTTGGCCTAGTACCTTCATACTAATGGCGTAGTGCATTTATAAGCTTAGCTTGTTATGTATGCACATCTATTTTTGTGGGAAAAATCTTGAAATCTATGTATAACTGTTGTAAATCGATTTTCAAACTTGTCATGAATGATTGGTCAATAGTCTTGATGGTTTTGATACATGCATAAACATATACCTATATATCTTCCCACACATTTTATGTTTTTGCTTTATAGCTCAACAAATGTCAAATCTCGAAAAGAGAAAATGAGTTACAAAAGTCGTCGCACATACTAGTATTTGACTAGGAAAAAGGGAAAGCAACTTGTATTGAAATGTATGGTGCCCATAAAGCCAAATACTTATTTTTAATATTAAAATATCAAAAATTTCAGGCACCAATCTCAAAATGAGATGTATTGTTAAAAAATGATCAAATGTTATAATTTGTAAAGAAGCCAAATGAAAAACTTCAAAGATATGTAATCATTTTCTTGTGGAAGGTCATATATGTTCATTTCTATAATTGAGATAGACCACTTGACTTAGTACTAGTTGTGTATGACTTGATTGAATTGATCATTGAAGTTTCACTTTGGACTAAGGACTATTCGACATTTGATACTCACACATAACACACAAGATTTTTGTTCAATGAATGCTTATTTCATTTGTGTATTTATACATGTTCAAATGTGATATGTATACTCAATTGCTTATTAATCAAACCCAAAAAGATTTTTTAGTATTTTATATGTTTTTGAAAGTGTTTTTATGCTTTCGTGTTTTAAGTTTTTGTTTAAATTGCATTTTTCATAGTTTTCAACAAAAACTCCTTCAAAGGCATTTTCCTGAGAAGCTCGCGACTAAACTCTTCCCGCAAAAATGGGTTAAGGCAAAACATGAAAACACAAAATTCAGATAGAAACTTTCGCAACTGTCTCGCTACTGTTTCGCAAGTAAAGTCTTCTCGCGAAAAGTTTTGTACTTCTGAGGCATTTTTTGCGAGTAACTTTGTGAGAAGTTAACCCACGAAAAACGTGTGTTTTCAGTTTTAAAGGGCTGATGTAGATAGTTTTTCAAACTTACTTATTTTCCCTCACTTCGTCTCCTTTAAGCCTCAAACAACCCAAAACTTACTTCCCCTAAAAAACCCAACGATTTTCAAGTGCAATCATTTCCAAATCTTCTCTCTTTATTTACTTAGATTATGCAGAAAATTTTAGGTTTTACTTGATATGGGTTATTTTGGAAAAAGGTTGGGAAACTTTCAATTTTGTGAAAATTCTTTCAATTTCTTGGTTGGGCTTTGTCCCATTTGGTTTGTTTGTGATTGTGTTAGCCAATTGTGACAATTTTAACATGTATTTAGGCAAGTTTCACTCATATTCATGCATTGCCCACATGTTAGTTTTATAGGTGCATACCAAGTGTTTGATAAAATGCTCAAATGACATTTTGGTGTTGTTTTGGATTCCAATAAGTTCCAAACTTTGGGGATTACCATGATTGGACTTGTTTATCATGTTTTGATCATTAGGTCTGTGCTTTACACACTTTGACCTAAATGTGCTTAGTTATGCCTTGCATATGCATCACATATGCATACCACATGCACACTTGATGCACACACTTGCACAATTATCAATTGTTTTGCATTTCATTGATATTACATGTTTAAGAACTTTTAACATGATTGTGTGACATTGTTTTTGTTCCTTTTTAGGATTTTGTGCTTATTTTATGGACTAACTTGGTACTAATCAAGTTTGTGTTCTTATTTTGTGTTTTTGCACTTGTTTCTCTACTTTGTGTCTGTTTGTGTAGATGTATCGCCGCTCCTCTCATGGTAAAGAACCCGTGATTAACCTAACGTCATCCCCTGTATCAAAGAGGACCCGACATTCGTCCGAAGTCTCCAACAGCGAGAGATTCAAGACTCTTCTAGATTCTCAGACTTTCTCTAGCATTTTTAAGGATGCCCCCACTGTGGTGGAACGTATTGTCCGATTTGACATATTGGGATCCACTTTTATCCCTAGGATTTTTGTTGATAAAGATTGGGCAAATCTATTCAGAAACTTCGAGGATTCGAATGATGAATTAGTTAAGGAATTCTACTCAAATGCTAGATTCATCAGAGTTAAACTGAAGTGTTGGGTTCGAGGAAAAGAGTTTATCATCACTTCAAACTACCTTGCAAAGATCCTATGCATCACTCAACCAACAAATGTGGACACCTCTCCATATGATGATAGACTTCCTCTAGTGACAGATATTCTTAAAATTCTTGGAGCTGATCATAAGGTCTCAGCCAAAGGCACATCCATTGGAACTGCGAAGTTTGAACTTGAACTAAAGACTCTCACATTGATCACGTTCTCCAATCTCTATCCACTGTCTCACACAGGGTTCATCAATCTTGGAAGAGCACAGTTCTTGTGTAATCTCATCACAGGAGCTCTGATTGATATTTGCACTCACATTTTCTAGACTATGGAGAAAACAGCAACATGAACAACAATACGGATGTGTCTTCCTTTCTGCAATCTTATCATGAAAATCATGGTACTTAAAGGTGTTTCTCCACCAAGAGATGGAATGATCCTAGTTCGTTAATGCCCAATATCCATGGTGTCTCTTCAAATGAGCAAAAGTCATTCTTCTACTGAACGGGAAAAGCAAAATCCATCCAATACACCAAAGAGTGAATCTGTCCCACATGTCACTCCTTCCGGTCATGGCTCAGCTGCTCACACTACCCCTGGGCATATCGAGATTGCATCTCCTCACATTCCTGAGCCGTAGACTACTAGCACTCAGCCAGGACTATCTAGCTCTCATGCCGACAGATTGACTATTTTGGTTGAGGGTTTGCATGAGCGTATTTCAAGACTTGCTAATATCATCTACTCCACCAACAACCAGGTTCAAATGTGTCTCACAACCATTGAGACACAGTTAGATGCAAATCAACGCAAACTAGAGGAGAGCCTTTAGCTATTCGTGCCAAGAAGGGGGAGTGCAACTCATTGTATAGATTGGATGATAGCATATAGTAAGGGGGAGAGCATCACAAGAAGGAAAATGTGCATATTGAAAGGGGGAGTTTTGTGAGCTTAAAAGGAGAAAGTTTAAACATACTTTTGGATAGTCTAACCATTGTTTGGCTAGTCTAGTTTACAGCTTATTAGTTTTCTGGCTAGTCGTGTTTATAGTTTCTTTGCTTTTATCTTTATAGTCTTTATAACTCTTGGATATTTACATTGATTTCTTTTAAAACTTTAAGTACTTTGGTTTAAAACTTTCAGTTTAATTTCAGTACTTTGTTTTTGTATAATTGCTTTGTAGCATTTTTTCCAAGTACTTTTAGATTTTGTTGCATTATCTTGAGTATTACACATTTGTGCCCTTGTTGGATCTTGTATCCTTGAAGCAAATACTTCGTGTATTTTTTGTTGGTTGTGTGTTGGACATGCAATTGAGTTTTGCATTGCTCTTAATTGCATTGCTGTCCGGATGATCATTTACTAGCTAAATGTTTATTGTAGTCAGTCTTTAATGACTATTCTTATTTGATGAAGATATGCTTAACTGTTTATATAGTGTTTATTACCTTGATTGCACTTTACTTGCTCATATACGTACCATGTATTCAACTTGTCATAAGCTTAATGAAAGTTTTGTTTGTGTGTGAGTGTTTCAGGTTACAGTTATATACATGCAACTGCTTCACAGCTTCTAGATTAGGCATGAGTGAGTTTTACCACTGTTCCAAAACTCATGTTTAAGTCTAGAGTATGTTTTAGGGGTTTTGTCACGGAATAGCCAAAGGGGGAGATTGTAAAGTTGTGATTTACAACTATTTTGTGTTGGCTTTAATTCCATGCCAAATTTTATTGTAATTTTGCTTAATCTTTTGTACCTTGTATTTTATGTGAGATTTCATTGTAAGGGTTGTGTGTGAGAGAGAGTGTAAAGATTCAAGGCAAATTGAAGATCAAAAAAGTTTTCGCAGGTAGCTCACGATAAGCTTTCCCGCAAAGTGAAGCATGTGCTCAGCACATGACTGGAATGCGAAGAGTTATGACAGATGGTGACAGCTAGTTTCTGTGAGTGTCTCGGGGAAAGGCCTTCCCGTGAGATACCCACGAAACATTCTGTTTGGCTAATTTGTCATATCTGATACACCAGGTCTCTACCCACATAATTTATACCCAAATTACCCTCATATTGAAAGGGGTGCTTTTCAGAGAGAAAACCTTAGCGATTACCCTTGAGAATGAGAGATTGTCATACCCACAATTCTTTACATAATCCATTGTGGTTTTCATCAACTCCTACCTCTCAATTTCCAAATTCTTGAGAGGTTGATAGCCCAAACAATTATCACACCCATCCTGAGTGTAAAGTGAGGTTTTGGTGCTGTTGGGAAGCATTGAAAGAAGCCATTTGTTTGGTGGATGCAATAGGGCAAAATTGCGTGATCCGAAGAGCTAGAGAAGGCAAGGCTTCGTTAAGTCAATTGGTAGCAGGAGCTTGGAGGGCTCGAGTATATGAGGTAAACTAGGCTTGGAGGGTCTTTTATTATTCGTGTACTCCAACTTATTCTTTAGTAGATCGATTTATCGCTTGGAGGGCGGTGAAGAAGTTTTTCCTTGAGTTCTTCGGTTTCCTTTTCAATAACACATCGGCGTGTTATCTTATATTTACATTCTTCTTGCCTACTCTTTTAGCTTTCATTTTTCTGTTGTGATTTGATGAATATGGTTTAGAGTAGTTATATTGTTTATCCACTCGCACTTACTCTATTCCGCACTTAGTTTAAGTTAAAGTAAAACTAAACGAGCCGTAATTTTATTTTGGAGGGTCTAAATAGCTCTTGTGTTTTTACACAAATTCGAGCTTTCACCAATTAAGTCAAACATAGGAATAGTTACATTCCTAAGCATCTAGATTGCAAAGCATCACATTCCTAGTAATCTAGATGCTAGGAATAATGTGGATTCCCTGGTACCAAACGCCACCTAAAATGCTTAGAAACTGAAATGTCAACAAATGTGATTTATTTCATATTAACAACATAATAAATAATTTTCTTCATTATATATATATATATATATATATTTTAAAATAAGGAGATTAATTGTTTTAGCCTTAGGTAGCGTATGTCGTCACACACTAACATGCACAATGTTGGTGGCTACAAATGTCGTCTTTGCCTAAGGAGAAAAACGACATGAGAAGAGTCTTAGCCAAAAAAAAAAAAAAAAGAAAAAAAAAAGAAAAAAGAAAAAAAGATAAATTACAACTTACCTACTTGTGGTTTGGCCGAAATTTAAGTTGACTATTTGTAATTTGAAATTTGACACTTTACCCACTTGAGATTTAATCGAAATTTAAGTTGCCTACCTATGGTTTGAAATTCTATAATACAAGTGTTCTGCTGCATATTTTTTATCTTATTTAATCTTGTATTTTTATGTTTTTTGTGTTTTTGGAGGAGAGAGACATAAAAGTGGAGTAAAATTACATATTTAG
This sequence comes from Quercus robur, assembly GCF_932294415.1. Taxonomy (NCBI): domain Eukaryota; kingdom Viridiplantae; phylum Streptophyta; class Magnoliopsida; order Fagales; family Fagaceae; genus Quercus; species Quercus robur. Next base: position 30,783,273 of record NC_065544.1, read on the forward strand.
CCCTATTTTTAATAGGTGTGGGTTACAGAATTTTAACTGAGCTAACTTCAGGTGGGTAAAGTGTCAAATTTTAAACCACAAATAGACAACTTAAATTTCGGCCAAACCACAAGTGGTTAAGTTGTAATTTGCCAAAAAAAAAGAAAAATAAAAAAAAGAACGACATCAGAAGAGCACAGAACAAGGAAATAACCCAAATCCTTGAATTTTTCTGGTAAGACATTTTTTTAGACTGGTAGTATCTCTTTTTATTTATTTATTTTTTTTTTTTGAGCAATAGACTGGCAGTATCTGATACCATTTTTAAGTTTCTTATTTACATTTATATTATTTTTTTTCATGTATACATATAGTTGGTTACTAAAGTATATGTGTTGAGTGCTTTTAGTTATTGGTGTTTCAAATAAGTGTTTTAAGACTCTGAAGTTTAAGATATAAGGACTATTAATCTTTCCATCCAGTACTGTTAATTTTCTTGTCTATAAATCTAACATAATAATGACAACTTAGGGACACTTAATTGAAGATGCAAAGCTTTAGCTATGTCCCTTGTATGGAATTCATTTAGGCACACTCACAAAAATCATGCTTTGGCACAAAGGGTTAGGTCTCTTAAGAACATGTCTATTAGGTCTAATGATTACACCAAGTATAACTTGAATCCAATAACTTCTTGTTGAATTCATATTTTGAAAATCTAATCGTTGAATTACATGTTTTATATATACTTAACATGCATGCCAATTTTCATGTCAGTCAGTGTAATTTACCATTTGATCTTTGAACTCATCTTTTATAAATTATTTTAAATTACAAAAACTTGAATTTAAACAATGGGGAAATTATAGTAAACCACCTGTGGTTAGGCCCGTTTTCACTTTGTCTACCCATGGTTCAAAACTTAACACTTTGCCTACCTGAGCTAACTTCCGTTAGGGATCTGTTACCCACCTCTCCCTTTGCCATTAGAAAAACATATTTTTAGGGGGGAAAAAAAACATAATAGAAATAAAAATGTTAGGGTTATTGATTGCTTAAGAACTTCTATGAGAACAAAGTGAAGGAATAGCACATCAATCAAATATGCTATAGTTCTAAAGTTCTAAAAAAACATACAAAAATAAGAGAAATTAAGATCAAATATGCTAAAGTTCTAAAGTTATAAAAAAAGATAATCCATTATTCAAAAAATAAAAAAGATAATCCAAAAACCTAGCCAGTATCAAAAGCTACCAAATGACAATCAATTTCATTTTCAAACCATCAAATAATCACGTTAGCTGAAAGAGGGACTGATAAGATTCTCTTTGAATTCGAGAAAGAGAGAATTAGATCGACCACTAATCTCTAATCTTTGATCTCCTAACTCCTATCTCTGCTGATCTCCCAAATTCAATCTCTACCGATCTCCCAAATCAAATCTTTGACTTTGATCTCCACTGATCTCTATGGTTGTCAATTTTTGTTGCCAAGCTTGCCCTTCTCTGAAGCTGACTTATTCTCCTTAACAACCAAAGCCACAACCCATAAATCCACTTGTTTCTTCTAAGATCAAGTCCCAAGTGATACTTATTGATTGGGTAATTTGTGAGTTATAAGCGATTTAGATACTTGATGTTTTGGATTTGATGATTCAAGTGTTTTGCTATTGTGGTTGGGATTCAAAGTGGGTTTGAAGTTGGAATTAGGGGTGGGTTTGCTATTGTGGTTAGGATTTAGAGTGCGTTTTAAGTTGGAATTGGGGGGTGGGTTTGAAGTTGGAAGGTTCCTTCCCTTTCCTTGATTGGTGGTGTTTGGTTATGCAGAAAAAGATTGAGAATTAGGAGAGGCACAAGCAGCACCTAGGGTCGCTACCACGTCACCAAACCTATGGCTGATCTACCACAATCCAAACCCACGGCTAGATTTCTCTTTACCTCATTCTTTGGTTGTTGATTGCTTATCTCTATTTCACTCTCCTCTGTTAATAATGTTGCTAGTTGTTTTGAGATTGTTGGTCTTCATGTAAAAATTGGTTCACAATTTTGAGTTGTTATGAGATTGTTGATATTGGTATAGATTAAAAGTGATTTCATTAAACCCTTTGATTCATGTGCTATTCCTCCACTTTGTTCTCATAGAAGTTCTTAAACAATCAAAAACCCTAACTTTTTTATTTTTGTTATGTTTATTTTTCCCTAAAACTATGTTTTTCTAACGGCAAAAGAAGAGGTGGGTAACAGAGCCCTAACGGAAGTTACCTCAGGTGGGTAAAGTGTTAAGTTTTGAACCATGGGTAGGCAAAGTGAAAACGGGTTTAACCACAGGTGGGTTTACTGTAATTTCCCCTTAAACAATTGATTGATGATATGACTATTGATCTTTGATTATCTTTAAATTTTGTAAACATGAAAAATATACGAAGATGATATAATCCAGAAGTAGATTTATCAAAATTGACCTCTAATTTAAAAATATTGGGTGGTGTAACATTACTTAATATTGGGTTCAAATTACACCTAGTGTAACTCTACTTGTTATTGAATTCATATTTTAAAAGTTCCACCATTGGATTATATATTATTTATGTTCTTAACATGTATACCAATATTCATGCCAATCAGTTGTTATTTACTAATTAATATATAAACTCATATTTTACTCATTATTTTAAACTACAAAAACTTGAATTTAAATAATTGATTGATGACATGATTATTGATATTTGATTATCTTGAAATTTTGTAAGTATGGAAAATGCATGAAGATAATGTAATCCAAATGTGGATTTGTTAAAATTCGTATTCAATTAAAAAAATATTGAGTGGTTTAATATTGTTTTAAATTACACCAAGTATAACTTTAAATAGGGTTAGGTTTAAGTTACACTTGGTGTAACTCTAAACAATGTCATACTACTCAATAAGTTGTTATTGAATTCATATTTTAATAATCCCATTGTTGAAGTACATATTCTATATTTGCTTAACATGCATGCCAATTTTCATGCCAATCGAATGTTATTTTCCATGCAATCCATAAACTCATCTTTTATGAATTATTTTAAACTATAAAAACTTGAATTTAAACAATTGATTGATAATATAACCATTGATCTCTGATCACCTTGAAATTTTGCAAGCATGGAGAGTATATGAATATAGTGTAATCAAACGGTAGGTTTGTCAAAATTGGCATCCAATAATAAGTTATTAAGTGGTGTAATATATACAGGGTAAAATATAATTTTGGTCCCTAAACTATAACAAAAATTTGTTTTTTGTCCCTAAACTTTACCTAAAATAATATAACCCATTTCCCACCACTGCCACCACCTTCAACCTTCACTGGTACCAATTGCCAATGCCATCAACATCTCCGGTCACGGTAAAACTTCCTATTTAATTAAATCTAACCAATCCCCATTGTCACTCTTAAACCCACCAACCACCATAGCTGAAACCCATGTTTCCTATCATAGCCAAAATCATCACCACAGCTAAAACCCATGTTTCAAACCCACTCCTCATTCTTATTTCCAATTCTCTTCCTAGTCTCCCGAATCACTTTTCTGATTTTGCTCTTTCATTTCCATTCTCTTTTATTTCCCATTTTTATACTATGATCGAACCCACTCCGTGTTAGTTCTCTTTGATTTGTTTTGTTGTCTTTGGTTGATTCAATGATTCGGTTTCTTTTTGGTGTTTAGAATTAGGATTTGATGGTATTGGCTTAAGTTTGAACACATGGGTTTCACCTATGGTGGTTGGTGGGTTTGAAAGGAACGGTAGGGATTGGGTTGGATTTAATTACATAAGTGGTTTGGTCATGATTGGCGATGTTGATTGCATCGGTCTGTCGGAGGATGGTGCCAGTGAAGGTTGATGGTGGGGTGGAGGTGGCCAGTAGGAGGTGTTGGGTTGTTTTATTTTAGGTAATAGAAATAAGAAAAGTCAAATTTAATTAAATAAGTATATATGTGGCAGGTGTTCATTCATAAAGTATAGAGTATAAAGTATAAAAAATAGAGCACTCTCTGAACAATTGTCATAAATCTAAACAAGTCTGTCTAAACAATATTGGCCAAAATGGACATTTGCCCCTTTCGCTCAAAACAAGTAGCAAAATATTCCTCTTCTGATACTATTTAGCCATATACCCCTGTTTTAAACTCAATTTTTGAACTCGAGTTACATGTAACATTTTGCAAGTAACTCGATTTTCATTAAATCGAGTTTTTCATTGAAACTCGATTTTTTAAAAATCGAGTTTCAAAATAAGGGTATTTTACTAAATAGTTTCAGAACATGAGCATTTTGTTACTTGTTTTGGACCAAATGGGCAAATGTCCATTTTGACCAAACAATATTTGTCATAGATTCTAAACATGCGTATCTAAACAATTGTCATAAAATCTAGATATCTACCAAATATCTACCTTTCAAGTTTCAAGAGAAGGATATCTACCTTTCAAACCCACCGTAGTGGTTCTTGACTCCTGAGCCAACGCCGATTGAGATCAATCCTGCAGCACCCGATACTCATTTTAACATGTTTTCCGCGAGCACCTGATATTTAAATATGCTATTTTTTTCTTCTTCTTCTTCTTTCTTTCTTCGTTGTATTTTTTTTTTTTTTTTTTTCAAATTGCGTTGGATTGTTTGCTTTCGTTCACTCATTTTATGAATCATCATTCTGTCTCTCTATCATGTCTCAATCATATAATTGACATTTCTTCTTTTTGATTTTGCTTGAAAATTGACATATCATCTTACTATTATGTAAAAGAACAATGCAGTACAAATCCACCATTTCGTGAACGATGGTTCTTTTTTTCATTTTTTGAAGTCCATAAACATTGCGCATTATTTTTAATGATTAATAGTAAAAGAGAGTAGAGGAATAATGTAACTACTATTGAATTTGTAATTTCCTTTTAGAGCTTCTTGAACATGTATTCTTTTATATATGTTTTATACCTTATCCCCTTTGCTTCACTCATCTGTTTAAGTGAACGATTAACCACTTTTTCCAATTTGTTCCAGACCCAGCATAATTTTTGTCTTCTTATATTAAGTAAGAGAGGAAGACAAAGAATAATTCCCAGAGTTTTATTTGGAAACGGATCTCTAAAATTATTTTTGTAAATGATTGTGGATTGATTTGAATAAAAGTTTTCGAAATTTTTGTCCACGGTGAGATGTAGACGTTCTGCCGTATTGGCATGAATATGATTTTTTTTTTTTTTTTTGATGACCCACAAAGGAGAAAAACAAAAAATACGCCATCGAAGTGTGACAATTGACAAATTCCTACCATAACACGTCTTTCATGAGAACCCGAAATACATGGCTTTGAGTTTCCTAAATGAATTTAGCCTCCAATGACAAAGACAACTTTTTTATCGCTAATTGGGATGATAAACCATGAGAGGTGGATATTACTTTACAGGAACTCACCACATTAACATGAATTTTATTTTCGTTAAGAATTTTGTGTTGGTGTGGTGTGTGTTTCAAACACTTTTATTCTTATTTATTTTCTAGCCGTTGAAAATTTATGAGAAAAATAGCCGTTGGGCAATTATGAGAAAAATAGCCGTTAGACAATAATTGATAATATAGCCGTTGGGCTTTTAAGGGTTATTAGTAACCAATAACTATAGACTATTATCTTCATAAGTACCTTATATAATACTCATTATAACACACTTTCTAAATGGTCTTTTTTACTACTCTATATTTTAGAAATACACAAGTCTACTATCTTTCTCTCCCACATATTTTTTCTACAAGAATATTTGTTCTAAGGAAAGACAATAGAGGGTTGTTCTTAAACCTTTTGTGAGTGGAAGTGCTTACAACACAAAGGTTGACGCTATAGTCTAATTCTGGGGGGTTGTTTGGTCAAGAGAACCAATCGTATCAAATTTTACTTTTGGGTAGCATGAATCAACCTTTAAGGACAACGCTTTCATAGCGTGATTCTATAGCATTGTGAGATTGTTCTAAACTCCTTTTTATTTTATGTTCTTGCTAATTATTTGGGACATTATTTTTTGTATCAAAACTTGTTTATTCACTAAAATATTTCCAACATTTTGTAACTCAAAAGATACCTCATAGTATTTAAATAGTTATAGTTTAAAATACTCTCTTCCATTTTAACTATTGAATCAAAAAAAGAAAAAAAATTAATTTCTATAAGGTTGAATTTATTCAACCATGTGTTGGCTTTATTTGGTGTCAAATTTGTTTGTAATTCAGCAATTAGAAACCTGTATTTAGGTGGGAATTATGTAAGGGTTGTGTGTAAGAGAGTGTGAAGATTTGATCAAGTGCGTGCAATCAAAGAGCATTTTTGCGACTGGAACTCGCGATTGACTCGCGAGTGGTGACTCGCCAAAAGTGTCACACGTGTGAAGCATGCAAGAAGTTGAAGGGTTATGACAGCTGGATCACTATAGGACAAAAAGTACAGTCTGGCCTTTCTGTTAGTTGACGATTGGAACTCGTGACTCATCCCAGTCGCAAGTCACTTGCCAAAGCCCCCTGTTTTGCAAAAAATTGACTTTTCACATTCCTTCTCATACCCTACTATAAATAATCTTATACCCACGAAATGTAGAGAGTTTCTAGAGAGAATTTTGAGAGAGAAATCCCAGAGAACAACAAGATTAATTCATCTACAATCTTATACATTTGACTCTTTAAATTCCTCTACTCTCACCCTCTCCATTGACATACCCTTGAGAGGAGCTTTAGCCAAATCCTTAACTCACCATATTCATACCAGTGAGAAGGTTATTTGGTGCTTGGAAAGTAGTTTAGAGAGGACCAATTCTTTTGGTTGATGCAATGTGCTTATTACGGAATCCAGTAAGCTAGAGAAAACAAGGTTAGACCAAACCCTATTGGAGCAAGAAGCTTGAAGGGCTTATGTGCATCGAGTAGACTAGGCTTAGAGGGTTTATTGCTATTCATGTATCCCAATTGATTTTCTAGTAGGCCATTTTACTGCTTGGAGGGAGGCGGAGAGGTTTTTTGCCGAGTTCTTCAGTTTCCTCTTAGATAACACGTGCCGATGTTATCTTGTGTTTGCATCTCTTTAACACTTACTCTTTACTTTTAATTATTGCTGTGTTATGATTACATTATGGCTTAGAGTAGTTTGGTTGTTTGGGTATAGCTTGTACTTATCATTCTGCACATATATTGTTTGAATATAAGCTTGTGTTGGTAATTTTGAAATTGAGGGGTCTAATCATTCACTAGTGTTTTACACACCAAGTGAACTTTCATTTTCAACCACTCACAATTTACCACTTTAACAAGTGATTGAAAATTGTATTCTTAGACTTATTCTTCAATCACAATACTTGATAAAAATAATAACAATTATGGAAAAAGTTTGTGTACCGAAACATATAAGTTTTAGAAAAGAATTTCAATACATTTTTTCAAAAAGAGCTTTTGAGTTTTATTACTTTCCCCCTATTGCCCCTTCTAAATTATTCAATATTCTAAAAGCAATGCTTCATTCGCTCACCTAAATGGTAAATCCATTATAAACGTAATTAGTAAGATAAACTACTAGATATATAGGAAGGAGCATTTCTCTTAGAGATGGCAATTTTGAGCCCCCCCTCCCGCTTCCCCCCGCGCGGGTTTTCCCCGCCCCGCAAAGGTGGTGCGGCGAGGATGGGGCAAGATTTTAGCCTTGCACCAGGGGGCGGGGCGGGGATGGGTTTAGACTTTTTAAACCCGTCCCGTCCTACATTAAATTTTTCATATCCTAAAACCCTACTATTTAAACAAATATATTAATATTAGCTTATTTTATCCTACCTAATGTGGTTTTCTGCCTTTATTTTGTTATGTATTATAATATGAGTTTTTTTTTTTTTTTTTGGTAATTGTCTTATTAAACACTTGGATATGTTATTCAATATTTTCTAAAAAATTGATTTGATTGAATATGATAGATTTAGTTGTAATTTTAGGTATATTTTTATTAGTGAAATAGGTTTCATTAAAAAAATATACTTGTAGGACAAATTAACAAAAAGTAGAATTTTACGGGGTGGGGCGGGGCTTTGCAGGGCCCCAAGGGACGGGGATGGGGTGAGAAATTTTTCCCCGTCATGTGAGGTGGGGCAGGGATGGGGCAAGACAAAACTATTTGGGGCGGGGATGAAGACCCCATCCCTTGGCCTCGCCCTGCTCCATTGTCATCCCTTATTTTCTCTTTACTCTTCCTTTCTCCGCTCTTTCATACCCTTCACAAAAAGATTCAACCCTTTCAATTATTAGTTTGTCCCTACTCATTTTTCTAATCCTTAATGCATGCCCATCAAGGGTCAGGGTTCAAGTCTTTAGAAGAGTGTTTCATATACATATACATTTAGATTATGTTAGAGTATAATTTTTATCTGGTATAAAAAAAAATTTATTGGATTGATAGGAAATATCTAGAGTTTGAAACTATAAGAAAGCCAAGAGATGGAAGAGAAAAAAAGACAGTGATAGCTTTAAGGTTTTAGTGCCCCTACATTAAGTAGGTTCTTTCAATTATTATTTTGTATAAAATTTGTAAAAATTTGGGATAATTGGATTTGCTTTTCTTTGATAAGATAGTAAGATACACTCTTTTTTACTAAGATAATAATATATATTTTTTAAGTGTCGAAAAAAAGTCAAGAGAGCATCTGGTTAACACTATAGACAACTAAGGTAATGGCCTCAAGCCCCCAAATATTGAAAAAAGGCCCCCTCTTTTAAACAATAAAATATATTATATTTATCTCTCTCACATGATGTAAAACCCCTCTCACTTAGAAAAAATAATTTAAGGTTCCCCTATTGACCAATAAAATGCATTGTCTATTAAAATTAGTAGGTGAAAAAACAAAATTAAGGCTTAGTTTCCCAAAACAAATAAAGTGGATAAACATTTTCTACTTTATCTTAATTTTTTTTTTCTTGAGTACTTTTCCTCTTTTCCTGTTAGTATGATACATCAAATATTCATCATCATGTTAGTGTAGCCCTCCACGTGACATTTAATTTTATACTTTTCCTTTGTGTACCTTTTTCTTTTTTGTAATTTAACTTAATATTGTGCTTAATGCTATTGTTTGTTTGATATTAGTTTATTTAGTATTTTATTGAAAGTGTGCTAAAATATACTTGTACTTTGAAAAAGTTAAAAAAAAAAAATGAAATCTTAAAAAACGTGCATAAAAACTAAAAGATAAAAGCTAAAAAAACTAAACTGCAAGCAAATGAACACTTGTATAGTAAACAAAATCAATTTTAAAAAATAAAATAAATGTTTTAACAGTACGGTAGGCACACCCTTTTTATTTTGCTAAGCATCTCCTTTGACTTGTAGTTGATAAATTCTTATTTGTACAGTTTCGTTTTTTTATTTTATTTTATTTTATTTTTATTTTATAAATTAGGTTCTATTGCTATATATATACTTTAAAATTTATTTTATTCTAGTTGAATTAAAATTTTCTATTGTAGATCATGTTTCAATTATTCTTAAATATTTTCTAATATAAATGTTTACTAGAAAAAAAAAATCTATTTGGATATGAAAAACTTAAAATTAAAAAAAAAAAAAAAGAGAGAAAAAATTAAAAAGTACTTGAATCTCAAAAAATAACTTTGGATAAATTTTTACTAGTAATAAACAAAGTACAACTGAAAATCTTTCAAAATTAATATTGACAAAATCTTATTTGAGTGGATTAGTCACGTTATCAATTAAAAATAAAATGTTAGCAGAATTTGAATAATTTTTTTAAATAATTTTGCATATCAAAAGGCATGGAAAATATATTTTAAATGAAAAAAAAAAATTGACACCAAAAGTTAAATAATATGATTTAATTAAATTTAATTATAAAAAAAAGGTCATATTAAAATTGTCGGCTTGGGCTCCCAAGAAAATTGATTTGACCCAGTATCCATGGTTCAAGTACAGTGAAGTAATTTTGGAGTAAGGGGGCAGTTTTGACCTAAAAGGATAAGGGTAAGGGTGCACACGGTGTGGCGGTAGAATTTTGGGTCATATATATCACTACACCTCATCTTAATAGCTTGTTTGGATGGAGGGGGAGTAGAGGATAATAGAGTAGATGGAGGAGAGTAGGCTAAATTACCTTGTTTGGATATTTTTTAAGGGATTTGGAGGGGTTTGGAAGGATTCTAATTACTTCTAACCCCTCTTTTTTAATTCTCCCAAATTGGAGAGATTTGGAGGGAGAGTAGAGTATAGAAATACTTGACCAAATGAATTATTAAATTTACCCTAACCATATTAACAAAATTACAAACTATGAAAAGGCTAAATATTTCTCTCCCCCTTACTTAATTTTAATAACATCCAAAGAAGGTGGAGGATAATCATTCCTTTTTACTCTCCTCTCCACTACTCTCTTTCCCCCTACTCCCCTCTACTCTCCTCTCGCTCTAAACTTCCAAACATAGCATAATTGATTTGTCATCTTATCAGTCTAGTGTGGTTTTAGATTGTGCAATACATTGTGGTTTGGTCGGTTTCAATGATTTCTATATTGATAAAGAGGAAGAGTTTGTCATTTGCTTATGTTTTCTAGTGTATATAAATTGTCCTGAATAAAGTTTGGCTACAAATAGTTGTATCTAATAATTACAACTCTACTCAATATTTTTTTTATTGGATGTAAATTTTAACAAATCTATCATATTGAATTGCATTTTCTTTTTATATCCCCAATACTTACAAAATTTCAAGATGATCAAAGGCCGATAGCTATGTCATCAATGAAATGTTTAAATTTTAAGTTTTTGTAGTCTAAAAATTATGCACAAAAAATAAGTTTATGGACTTAATAGTAAATAAAATTTGATTGACACAAAATTTGACAAGTGTGTCAAAAACATAAAGAACATACAATCTAACAGTTATATTTTCAAAATATATAATCATGTTAATTTTTTTAGAGGAAGTTGTTACCATTAGTTACAACCAAGTTTGCAACCAAACTTTATCCTTATTTATATATAGCAATATGTGTAGGTAATTGCAAATTAGAAATTTTTTTTTTTTTTAATTAGTGAAATCCAATGCTTCATATTACATATATTAAATATATAAAAAGCTTACAGTACATCAACAGGTGTGGTGTGGTGTAGTCTTTTGCGGTTTTAAGAAAATACCACACCGGCACCTATGGATGTGTTTTTTGGACCTCCACCACGATAAATGGTGCGGTAACTATATTTATCAGTGGCGACTCCAGGAATTTTGTCCAGGGTGTTCCTATTCCACTTTGAAAAAATTTCGGGTAATTTCAGTCTGTTTTGGGACGTTTTGGTAAATATCAACCGAAATTCAAGATTTGGCCCGCATGAAGTTTATGCTTTAAAAAAAAAATGTTCTTAAAACCAAAACAAATTTGCATTCTGTACACCGAAAAATCTCAAAAGGAAAAAAAAAAAGAAAAGAAAAGAAAAGAAATGAACAAAGGTACCTATAGAATAAACTATAAGTTCATTTGAAATATTAATAAAATTATTAATTATTGTTGTTTAGTTGTTTTATAAATTTGTTTTTCTTTTATAAACTATAATTTGTTGTATTGTTGTTTCATTAATTATTAAATTATTAATTGATGTTTAGCCTAACATAATTTAATTCTTTTGTCTTTTATAATGTATTAGTTAATTAAATTATTAATTATTGATGTTTAGTTGCTTCGTTAAATTTTTTTACTAACTACTAACAGTCTAGCACACACCCCACTGTGCATTAGCACACACTAACACACACCTCATGTGTACACACATCCTTGCCTCTCCGATACTGTACCGGAGGTCGTTTTGGTTTAGTTAGAGAAACAAAATATTTTGATATCAATTAATATCGGTGTACTATTTTGAAATTACCACTAAATATATATATTTTCTTAAAAATTTTATATATTCTCTTAAAAATATATAAAATAATTTTAAAGTCTGACATAATAATTCCTTTAAATGTAGTAATAATTATGGTTGCAGTATAAATTTTTTTTTAGAAGAGTTGTAGTTTAATAATATTATCAAGTACATGTACTTACAACCTTTTTATTTCAAAAAAAAAAAAAAGTAAATGTACTTACTAAATGCAATAATGAAAAGACAAGAGAAATAAAAATTAATGTGCAAAAATTAAAGCTAGGCACGTGGGTGGTTGGAGATAAGGCTGAAAATTTTGAAAGCTGTTGACTCATTCAATGACTTCAGTATTCACGTGGGAAGTGGGACTCTATTGTACGGTGAGGGGATATGAAAATATGGTATATTATAATTAATATATAAGAAAAAAGCAGCTTACTGACTTGTTTGTCTTTTTTTTCTTTTTTCGTAAAGACTTTTTTGTCTTAAACTTTCGATATCATTATAATATTCTAATTAATTTTAGCGTTTGTTTAATGGCCTATAAACGTAAACGAAGAAGAAAGACAGAGCCCAACCAATTTTTGGCTTGTGGTGTGGTGTGTTTACTTAGGGAGATAGCCAAAGTCAAGCATGGCAACACCTCTGACACCAAACCCAGCTTACAAATGCATGACCAAGTTGTTCTCACATATACTTCTTATAGTGCTTTTCCTCACCATTGTTGAGTCCCAATCAATCATTGAGTCCTTACCAGGCTACTCTGGCAGTCTTCCTTTCAAACTTGAAACTGGGTAGGTGTTAAGACTTAAAAGAGTTTGTACTTCTCTTTCATATTTACTGCAAATTGGTCATGTGGTATCATGGAATATGTGACAGTGAAAGTCATGGATTTTGTAACCAACCAGGTACATAGGCGTGGGAGACTTAGATGATGTGCAGCTTTTCTATTACTTCATTGAGTCTGAGAGAAGTCCAAAAGATGATCCACTCGTGCTTTGGCTCACTGGAGGTCCGGGTTGTTCAGCTTTTTCTGGCCTAGTATTTGAAATAGGTACGTATGAATTATTCTGATTCTTAATTATTTTGTTTTATTTTTGGTCACCAAGTAACAAAAATAACTGAGGTATATAAAAGAAAAAGAAGAAAGCCTTAGCATTTCTAGTTGATTAATATTGCCAGATTAGCTTTTAAACGCTATCTGAAACTTTACAAATTTAACTTAGTTTTTTGCATGGTTTTAAAAACCAGTATAGTGAAAGAATCGAAAAAGAAACTGATTACCGGTTTTTTGGTCAAACCGAGATCCAATCGATGGTCGAATCGGTGATGTCATAAATAATTTAATTAATAAATTTTTAAATTATATAAATAAATAATAATTTTTTATAATAAAACTAATTAATAATTTATGAATACACTTGTAAACTAAAATGCTTTGTAAACTATAATGCTCTATAATTCATTAACTACTAATAATTGAAAGAATAATTGAATATAAAAGTTACCCGTAGAGTAGTGGACTGAATCTAATAATATATATATATATATATATTACTTGAATGTTTATAAAATTTAATTTTTGGTGAAAGTCTATATAATATATTATGCATCTTTATAAATGATAACAGTAACTAGTTAATTTAGATTCAACTAAAAAAAAAAAAAAAAGTAACTAATTAGTTTATACCTAAGTCTTTTTTTGAGCAAAGTTTATACCTAACTCAATGAACTTATAAGATATATATATATTATAAATAAATAAACTTGTGGATTTAGAAACCCAAAACTCAAAAAGCCAGCCTTTTGCCGTTGGAACTATAAAAAAAAGTCAGCCACTGTCAGTCATTTTTATGTTTCCCACGTCTTCCAATATTTTATTAAAAGAATTTTTTTTTTCTATATCACGTCTTCCTGGTTCCTATTACCCACTTCAGGTTTAAGTTTAACTCTTCATTTTTCAGATCTCTAAAGTCTAAATACACTCTCTCTATTCAAGCTTTCAAGTTTCACGCTTTCAGCCTCTTCCTCTCTATTCAAGCTTTCAAGTTTCAACATCTTCCTCTCTGTGTTCATGCCTTCAACCCCAGTTTGCAAATGTCAATGAATCAATGGTGCCACCCACCTACCAACGCTGTCCCAGTTAGGCTGAGAACCTAGCAACGCCATCCCAGTGTTAGGCTCTCGTCAGTGGCGTAAAGACAGAGTTGCCAATAACCGGTTCAACCACACCGGTTCCGGTTTTACGGTTCAACCGTCCGATTTTCAATACATTCCGATTTTTTGTTATTTTTCGGTTTTTAATCATAATCGGGCCGGATTAATAACCGATTCTCGATTGAACCGATCGGTTCGATCCCATTTTTAAAACCATGATTGTTTGCAAGGCGCATTACCGTTGTCACACATAGTGTCTATGGTGACCCGTGCCTTTAGTAAAAGGTACATTTTAAAAATGAATAAAAAAATTTAAATTTGTTTGTCCTCTATTCCATTTTGGGATGTCCCAAAATATTATCTTATTTCTAAAAATAAAAGTTATTAATTTACTAATGTTCTTATTATACTCTTATTTTATTAATAATTTAATATTTTAATAAATTTATTTAAGGGTAGTTTTGAAAATTTATACATTTTTAAAATGTAGACAAGATAATAAATGATGTTCCCTTAAAAAATTTGACTTTTCAATCGGGATAAACAAAGTGGGAAGGAGGGAGCAATCATTTTCTACTCCATTAATTTGTGGAAATTTTTCGCTATCGCCAATGCCACAGTTTCAATATTTCTTAAACAATAAGATAATATTATTGACTAAAAAAAAAAAAAAAAACCGCCAACCATTCCTAACCTAACCAGAGACTAGAAGTATTGTTGTTGATGATAACATCTTAGAAAACTTTTGCAAAATTTCAACATCTTAATGCCATCGTCATGTGAAGATGAAAGCTTGAGTGAGGTCAACATCAATTCGGGCTGGCTAAGAAAATAACGTATTGGAAGTAAGATCCTTTATAGTTCATAGATAAACTTCACTGATCTCTCGTTTATTAGGGGGAAAAAAATTCACTGATGCGATTTTTAAACGAGTATATTGTATTTTTTGGTATTATCAATAATTTTTAAATATATATGAAACCAGTGTTAATCAATGTTTATTTAAACGTTAAAAACGTGTCAAAAGCCAATCTAATTAATTTCCAATGAATATGTAGGATTTTAAGAAATTCATTAATGTATATTTAATTGCCAATATATCACAAGTTTCATTTGATGTCATTAATGACATCACAAGTTTCAACTGATAGCCAAATAGAACCAGACACCGACACCCTCCACTATATTCACCAAGCAAAAAAAAAAAAAAAAAAAAAAGATAAAAAAAGATAAAAAAAACTAAATGACAAATCAAATGAACTTATTTTTACAATAGATTAAACATTACAAATTTAAAGATGTACTTAATTAGAGTTTTACCATTTAAAATTTTAAACGATCAATGTGACACTATGTAAATTGTTAAATTCAGGAAATAAAATTTTAATCGTGAAATGAACTTTTTCCATTTTATGAATTTCACATATAGTTTACCTCGGGAATTTTGGAGAATTTTGACCCATAATTTGGAACTAGCTTGTTACCCTATGAACATGCATAAGATACCTTTACAAATAAGTATAACTAAATGCATTTTAAAATTTTACCAAGTTTATATATAATGTTTGTATATTTGTATTAAAAATAAGTTAAATTGCAATTCATTAAATTCTCAATTTTAGTTTGTCCAAACACTATAATAATAATAATAATAATAATAATAATCATTGATGGTGATTTATTTTAAGGTTTATTAATTTTGATTTTATGAATTTCACACTAAATAACTTGTTCAACACAAAAAATTAAGAAAATTACATGAAATACATGACATAAAATTAGACTCCAATTGGAGATCTAATGAATTTTCTCTTAGCTTTGACTTTATATATATATAGAGAGAGAGAGAGAGAGAGAGATGATTGGTCTTCTTATGATTTTCATATCATTATCAAAGCTAGCTTGTCCCAACCGAGTCTAAAAATTCAATCCATGGGAAACCAACCCAAATTTTTGGATTTATAGGTTTTGTTATATTGATGAGTTGGATGCACACCCTTAGACCTCCCAGTATCATTAAGCCAGGAGATGATTGTAAGTTCTTCATACACTCTCTCATTAATCAAAGATTTGATTGGTTCCATACTTTCTTGTAGGTCCACTGTCATTTGATTTTGACAATTCCAGCAGGGATTCACCCACATTTAAATTGAACCCATTCTCATGGACAAAGGTCTGAGATTTTGGCTTCCTTGTTTTCTATATTTTCAAGGCTAATTATGTGGTTGATATATGCTTTGAAAATTGATGACGATTCTCTTCTAGGTTGCGAACATAATATTTGTTGATGCACCCGTCGGCACTGGATTCTCATATGCGAGAAGTTGGGAAGGATACAGCATCACTGATACCATATCAGCAGCACAAACCTATTCTTTTCTCAGGAAGGTGAGTTTAACATTTGTTCACTTTGTTGTATGAGAGAACAAGCTCAGATTAGATATAGGGGAAAATATTTTGTTTCGGAAAAGAAAAAGAGCACTCACTGACTCAAGGGAAAATTATTTGGCAGAATACATAATATTATTAATTGTTTAATATATTTTGGTTGACTTTTGTATTTGTTTAGGTGGAACAATGTGAGTAATATTTTCAGAGAAACTCTTTATGATAATTCTTTATCATCAAATTAATATATCAATCGAGTTTTGGTGTAGATAGGGATTAAACGCTAAATTTTTTATTCAATGATTAGAGATTTTATCAGTTGAGCAAACTAAAACCAACTGTGTGAGTAATATTTTAAATATGCTAGAATGATTGGTAAGAGAGTCTTTGAATACAAGCATCAATCATACTCAAAAATAAAATAAAATAAAATAAAATACAAGCATCAATAATTCTATGACAGTAACTTAGTCATATTTTTTTAATACAACTGTCACGTCATAGTTGGCAAAAGTTATAGCATTTGGATTAGTTCATGCAATTTTTTTTTCCTCAAACACTTTTCAAAAATATCATCATATTATTTATTATACATTCAATTTTATTTAAATATTCATTTTATATTATTATTTTTTATTATCTTCATAGAGAGAGAATTTGATGAGGCAAAAGGTAAGAAAAAAAAAAATTATCATAATAATATACAAAGTTACAGTAACCTATTTATATGACTATTGTAACTTTGTAAATTTATATATTTTTAACTTGATTGATGTGAGTGATTTTGGAACTTAAATATATAAAATTGAGACATTTTTCTATTTTGCATTCTCTAGTGCAAATGCTCTTATAGTCCTAAAAAACAAAAATCACCCATAAAATTTGGGCTAATGTCATGAACAACCCAGTTTGGGTTTCGGTTTCTATTATGCATAATTAGAGTCTATGCATTAGTATTGCCAATTTTTTAAAACAAAATCCTAGTTTAAGAAGCTATTTTTTTCTATTTTGCTTACTCTGAAGTGGAACTCACATCAAACTATTAAATTATCAATATATATATGTATATAATAAAATCACATCTAATTCATCATTTCTTATTTTATTTTATTAAAATATTTTCTTCTTGATTTTTAAATTTCTTTTGGAGTCTCTCTCTTTCTCTCCGCCCTTCACCACACTTGGCATAGCCACCTCACAGTTTCTAATAAGTTCACCTTTCCCTTTGCCTTTGCGGCCATCCACCCACCACACCAGTGACATCATAGACGTGAATTTTTGGTCTGACACAACCATAGTTGTTGTAGGAGGGGAGGACGCCGATCATGACCGTGCTCGAGATTTTGGTTTGACCCAATAATACTACTGGAATGAATTTGTTTTCGTTATAATTGGATGAAAATTTGGACTTTTTGGTTATTCGGTGATTTGTGGATGTAGATTGGAGTGTTGTTTTCTCGTTGTTCTACTTCTGAGTATATATATAAATGAGCTTTGGAGAGAGAGAGAGAGAGAGGCAACAACAGAGGAGAGGAGTTTGGGTTCTTGTACAGAGGAGCCAAAAAGAAAAGATTACCTTTCCTAACCTATAAATGTTAGTCATTTTTAAATAGGCATACATAACTAGACATTTTTGTTGTTGTGTTGTTACTCGTAAATCTATGTCATTTTATTAGGGTAAGAGTTTTATAACTTGATTGACACATATTCATGCACACAATATTTTGAGGTTTAGGTAAGGAAAATTTCGCTTTAGGTTAAAAAATAAAAATAAAAATCATTTTATTGGGTTTGCTAGGCATATTTTAGTTGGACTAAATTATTGGGTTTAAGGTATCTTTAATACTCAACCTTGTGTAGTAATTCTGGACTTAATTCAAGGAATTTAAACATGCAAATGCTAATGCCAAAATTTGTTTAATCTTTTGGGTTGTGACACAGTGGCTTTTGGCTCATCCAGCATTCCACAAAAATCAACTCTACGTTGCTGGTGATTCTTATTCAGGCATACTTGTCCCAATTATTGTTCAGAAAATATCCGATGGTAACTTCTGTGAATGAAGATTCTTATCATTATTAATATCAGTATAATGATTGTTATATAAATTATATTTTTCACCTTATACTAATATCATCAATTTTAACGTCTCTCCTAAACTTTAAATTCGAGTATTTAATCCTCTAAGTTGGAAATTTGGAATTCAATTTACACATAATATGTGATTTGTAATAATTTATTGAAAAAATGGTTTAAATAATTGACGAAAACCCATTTTTGAACAAGAGATGAAATATTTAATCTCAACCAAACAATGAAACAATCAAATCCGACCCAACTCAACCTATGTGGGTTTGATTAACTTGGTTTCTACATTTGTGATGGTTTAAAACTATCTCAACCCGATGAGGTCAAGTCAAGTTGAAAAAATTGTCCAACCTAACTCAATCTAATCTTTGCACACCTCTACTTATTACATTATCATATGAAATATAATCAACCCATGTGGGTTGTTGTTGTTATTTATAATCAAGTAGTATGCAACTATCCCCTAAAAAAAAAAAAAAAAAGTAGACAGTAGTAGTATGCAACTATGCATGTGGAAGTTAAGATTAAATTTGATGGATATTTGTGAGACTTTGTAGTGAGACATCGCAATGTGATGATAAATATCAAATGTTGTGGTAAAAGGCTGTTTGATCGACAACTCAACAGGCCCTAAATCGAAACCTGGGCTTATACTTTTTCTTCGCTACAACAACCAAAACCGATCCAACTCGGAAAGGTCAATTTGGTTTCCTGTGCACGAGGA
Source organism: Quercus robur (assembly GCF_932294415.1). NCBI lineage: Eukaryota > Viridiplantae > Streptophyta > Magnoliopsida > Fagales > Fagaceae > Quercus > Quercus robur. The sequence goes on from NC_065544.1 coordinate 30,802,537, forward strand.
TTAATTGTGTGCTGAATTTGTATTTTCCATTAAGTTCAAACCAATCCCTATTTCGCATATGTCACTACCAAAATTTGATGGCACAAATAAAGTTTAATAAGGACGTTGCAAATGACAAAATAATTTAAGGTGGAAAATTTTCCAATGTAATTGTAGTCACTAGTCATATAATTCCATATATATGATAAATTGAAAGGTTATGTGTATTACTTATATATTACTACGTTTGAAGTATGTATTTCCTCTTTTTCACTTATGAAGCATGGTTTTTCTATAGGTAACGAAGCTGGAGTTAAGCCAGCTATGAATCTCCAAGTAAGTACTTACATAAAATATTAATTGAGAAAATTTAAATTTATTTAAGATAATTCATGTTTATTAATGCCTCGTAGTTTTTGAGTTTTGTTGAAGTGAATTTTCATTGAATTTGGATACAGGGATATGTGCTTGGTAACCCAACCACAACCCCACATGATGACTACAACTACAGAATCCCCTTTGCTTACATGAAGGCACTTATATCACAGAAACAATATGAGGTGTTTTTGCTAGCTTATATATACTCTACTATGAAATTCAATTGAGCTCTCAATGAAAATGGGTTAACCGAATCAAATTCCTTGGTGTTTGTGTGTCTTTTTTTCTCTTAATATCAAGTCAATCAAAACGAATTGCAAGGGCGAGTATATAAATGTTGATCCAAACAATACACTATGCGTAAATGATCTTCACACAGTGACGGATGTGAGTGAGCTCTCAACCACTTCTAACTTCTAAGGCTTTATAATATAAGTTCTCTTTACCAATTTTCATACGAATTGAGAGTGATTTATCATTTGAATTTTCAGTGCACCCAAAAAATATATTCGGGACAAATATTGGAACCTACATGTAGTTTGACATCCCCAAAACCAGTGGGATCAAAGTTGGATGCAAGCCTTCTCGGAGAGGATGCTATTCATCTCCTTTCTCTTACTCAAGTTCCTGAACTATGGTGCCGGGTAAATATATGTTTGTGTGTGGGGATCATAATTGTAAGCATGTACAATTTTGGCTAATTTTTAGCAGCTTTCTGTTTTTGTAGAGTTATAACTATATATTCTCTTACATTTGGGCTAATAATGAAACTGTTCAAAGAGCTCTTCACATTAGGGAGGTATGACAATTCTACGAACAATAATAATAGGTATTAAGATTATGAATATTTTTACCAAAAATTTCAAGCATGACAACCAGGGGACCATAAGGGAGTGGATAAGGTGCAATGCAAGTTTATCTTACACAGATGATGTCTTTTCTACTCTTGAATACCATCGAAACCTCATCAAGAAAGGGTATCGTATTTTGATTTACAGGTAATTTCCTTATTTTATAACCTAATTTACATAAATGGAGACAGTTTATTTCATAGATAAGATTTTATTCTCTCTATCTAACAATGAACATACTGTTATTTAAAGGATTTAACATTGAATATATCTTTAGATTTATAATATCTAATCTAATAATGAAATGTATGCATTTCAAATGAAAAAGATTTTAATACTCATCGGTTCATGGAAAGAAACTTCACTAAAAAGTCATTTCCATTAACTACAAGAGGTAACACAATCAATTGGGAATCACATCTAATGAAATTAATTTGAATATCTCATACTTACCATTTTCATTCCTTTGAAATAAGACACTTCACTGATTTTTGTTTCTTTTGTTTGAACACAGCGGTGATCATGACATGGTTATCCCACACATTTCTACTTATGCATGGATAGAGTCTCTAAATTTGACAATTGCCACTGATTGGGGACCATGGTTTGTTGATGGACAAATTGCAGGGTTGGTTTCCACTTGAACCTTTTATAATCTCAGCCACCTACTTTTTTCCAAAGCCATAAGTTGAAGTAAATCAAGTTGTTTTCAATCCTGAACTTCATTATTATCTCATATCCATTATAATTTGTAGGTACACGATGGAATCTTATTATAAAAAAAGTCGGTTGACATATGCAACTGTAAAGGCAAGAATGATATTCCAATCAATATATACTTTTTCTCTAATGAAGTACCCAAGTAATTACAAATTACAAAAGCTAACTCCATTATATGCCTTGCTTTTGTGTAGGGAGCGGGCCACACTGCTCCAGAGTACAAGCCTAAGGAATGTTTTGCCATGGTTAATAGGTGGTTTGCTTACTATCCTCTCTAGTCAATAGTGTTCTTGCCCATTTATGTAAGAGAGATCGAGCACTTGTTCAATAAAATCGTTTTAGTATTATTGGTGTAATCAATAAAAGAGCAATGAAACTCGACAGCTTTAACATCTTTCATTTATGTTTCTTTTATAGATTTTCTTTCTCTTATTCTTGAAATGTAAATTTTGGTAATATCCTGCTATAGATTTAGTAAGAGTTACACTTTTAAGATGTTTGTGCTCTATTTGTTTCAACGTTAAAATTTTCTAAAAAATGAGTAATTTTTTAAAAAGTCAATTAATTTCTTTTTGTTATTACAAAATCTAGCGCAAACTACTGGCCTGAATATTTAGGCTATGTTTGGATACCGTTTATTTTGTTTGAATTGAAAAATTATTACTGAAAGTACTGTAGATAAATGTAAAAATTAGTTGAAATAGTACAGTAGGGCTCATGAATAGTGCCAAAAAGTGCAATGAGACCCATGAATAATAGCAAAAATAAACTGAATAGTAAAATAATTTTAATTTTTAGGATGTGTTTGGATACTGCTTATTTTGCTAAAAACTGAAAACTAAAAATACTGTAACAAAATAATTTTTAAATGTGTTAATAGTGCAGTGAGACCCATTTTTAATGAAAATTTTGTTGAAAAAAGTGGTTTGTGAGTCCCGTGAACAGTGGACTAGACCTACTAGAAAAGCAGAGTAGTTGTTGAAAGTTAAAATGCGCTTCTCAAAAAAAAAAAAAAAAAAAAAAACGCAAATGCTAGAGCAAATCATCTCTATCTAAAGTATCCAAATAAGTACTTAATCCTAACCCAATCCGCACACTTAGATCACCTCCTCATATGGCTCAAAAGAAAATATTAAGATATTTCAAAACAAAACACAGCACATTTGGTATTTTATTAATAATGAAGAAAAAACATCTATCAAGAATAAAATATTTATTTTTGTAGCTAAAGTAAGTGAGAGAGAGAAAGTTCTAGCCATCTGTCATAAACTCATAATAACGTTGCTATTAAAAAAATAAAAGTATTAGATCGAACAAAAACTGAGCGTGTTCCAAGCAGCAAGATATAGAAAACCATGTATAAGCCCAAGATTTGGAAAAAAAAAAAATTAAAACCCAATATGTATATCTGGGCTTTGGGTTCAAGAAATAGAATTTGGGCCCCCCTCTCTCCTATATCTTGGGCCCCCCCTCTCTTTAGTCTTGGCCCTTAACCAAAATCTAACACAAATAGCATCACAAATAAAACCGAAAAACCACGTGTAAGCCCAAACAAACCCACAAAATTTAATAAAAACTTTACAAAAAATTTATATTGTGCTGGTGGTGGGGTAACAGTGGGTGAGCGATGGAGTCAGTGAGTAGACCATGTGCTTGAATAATTTATATATTGTATTAATTCTAACTATTTCTAATTAATACAGTATTCCAACTATTTTTGAGATGGAAACAAAGACGTAATAAATTAAATATGTCACACGTTGCTAACTTATAATGCTATAACTAATAAATCTATAAATTGGGATCTATTCAATTTATAATTAAAATGTTATGCATATCATCTACATTCTGTATTTGTCTTTAATGACAACAATTAGTCCTTTTGTGAGATAATTCTTATTTGATTTATATCGTTGTATTTGTTAATGGATGATTGCATTGTAATGTATTAAAAAATAATGCTTTTGTTATGTATATTTGTTCATAGTTTGTTAATACTAAATGATTTTTTTTTTTTTTTAAATTGCTTATACTCCGGCCCTCTGAACTTGAAATCCTAGTTCTGTCTCTGGTAGTGATATGATATGTAAGCTAAGTATGTAAGATAAGTAATGCTATGGATATATACAGTAATTTTCAAAATATTGTTCACAACAACTTAATTGGTGGATTTTTATTAGTTCTTTTTTGGTTTATCATTAACAATAATTTATTATTTATTATCAATAAACTTGACACCTCAATAATTATGAAATGATTTATGAAATTTGCTTTGCATTATTAACATAAAACAATTTTTTCCTCCAACTCCACTTGCCTAATCAAATACTTTTCAACTCTTGTATAGACTTTTACTTTTTTTTTTTTTTTTTTTTTTTTTTTTTTTTTTTTTTTTAATTCGAACCATGTGCACCATGCAATGGTAAAAGGAAAAAGTTAAGAGCATCCGCATCAATGGATGCAAAAAATTTGTAAATTTGCACATCTAAAACTTACTTTTTTTATTTTACACTCCTGAAAGCTCGAATTTGTGTGAAAACACAAGAGCTGTTTAGGCCCCCAAATTAAAATTACGACTCGATTGATTTTACTTTAACATAAACTAAGTGCTAAATAAAGTAAATGCGAGTGAATAAACAATATAACTACTCTAAGTCATATTTATCAAAATATAGTACTAAAATGAAAGCTAAAAGAGTAGAGAAGAAGAATGCAAACACAAGATAACACGCCGATGTGTTATTGAAGAGGAAACCAAAGAACGCGGTGAAAAATCTCTCTGCCGCCCTCCAAGTGATAAATCGATCCATTAGAGAATGAAGTTGGAGTACACGATTAACAAAAGGCCCTTCAAGCCTAGTCTACCCAATGTATTTAAGCCCTCCAAGCTCCTGCTACCAACTGACTTAACAAAGCCTTGTCCTCTCTAGCTCTCTAGATCCCACAATACGCCCGATTGCATCCACCAAGCCTCACCGGCTTCTTTTGGCAAATTCCCAAAACTTCTGAAGTTCCAAAACACGCTCTACACTCTAAATAGGTGTGGGTTGTGTTTGGGTACAAATGATCTCCTCTCAAGGTATATCAATGGGAGAGGGAAGGAGAAGAGGCTAGAATGATTTATCACTAAGGATGAGTAGCTCTCTCTCTCTCTAAATGATGGGTGTGTGTGTTGTAGAAAACTTATCTAAGGTTTTTCTCTTTGAATGACCTCCTTATAATTTGAGTAATGAGGGTATATTTATAATTTGAGTAATGAGGTGTTTCGCGAGTACCTCACAGGAAGGCCTTACCTGCAAGACACTCGCGAAATTGATAGCCTGGCACGACTCTTCAGCTTTCAGTCATGTGCTTCTCACGTGGCTATTTTGCGGGTTAGCTTCTTGCAAACTTCTCGCAAAATCCACTTGATCTTCAATTAAGCTTGAGTCTTCACCAACTTAATATTAAACCCAATACAATAAAATCCCACAAAAATACAAGAAAACAAATTTATGCAATTACAACACTTTTTGTCATGGAATAAAACCAACACAAAACATAGTTGTAAATCACAACTTTACAATCTCCCCCTTTGGTTATCCTGTGACAAAACACCCTATAATAGACTCTAGACTTAAACATGGGTTTGGAAACAATGACAAAACTCACTCACACCTAAATCTAGAAGTTGTGATGAACTTGGAATATATATACTTGTAACTTGAAACACTTGCACAAAACGCATTAGACCCTCAAGGTAAATCAAGTAATAAAATGATAAGTATAATGTAACAAGTAAAATACAATCAAGTAAAATACAATCAAGTAAACATGATGTGAAGTATATGAGCAACTTGATCAAACACATAACAGTCATATGGAAATGACCTCAATGATCATATAGCAAAGCATATGATCATCCGAACATGCAACCAATAAAGCACAATGGCATAAGGATATATGCATGTCGAATACATAAACACGATGCGATGAGAGCAACAAAGCATAAATACTAAACATAACTCAAGGCACCATAAAACAACAAGAAAACAAGCATAAAGTAAAACAAGGTTTTCTCATAAAAATTGTCTTCTCCCTCTTGGTATATGCATCTCCTCTATGACTTTCTCCCCCTAGGAATGTGTATGAGGTAGAATTTCTCCCCTTAAGTGACGAAACACACAGGTATACTCTCCGATATACTCTCCTCCTTTTTGTCACGAATAGACAAATGAAGCAAGAGGAAGGAAGGAAAGAAAAGAAGATATGAACAAGGGTAAAAAATGATGCATGAGTGGTGCAAGATGAATGAGAAAATGAAACTCAAACGAAAGACAAAAACACCCCAAAAAAATGCTACAAAGCATAAAGTAAACATGACATGCTAAGGATGATGGAATAAAGTATAGACACAAGAACATGTTATAAGTACTAAAATGTCTAAAAAGATTTAACTAACATGAGTGAGTGCAAAACATGTCAAGTGTTAGAGTGTGTGCAGTAAGGATGCATCTAGTGTGCATGTGAGATGCATGCGTGATGCATGATCAATGCTTGACCAAACACACTTGGGTCAAAGTCTGTAACATACACAACCAATGATCAGAACATGATAAACATACATAATCATAGTAATCCAAAGTTTGGTACTCATCGGAGTCCAAAACAACAACAAAATGCCATTTGAGCATTTTATCAAACACTTAGAATGCATATACTACACATGTATGTTAAACAATGCATGAACATATGAAAATTTTGCCTAAATACATGTTATTATTGCCACAAGAGGCCAACATCCAGAACAAATCATCATTAAAAACAAAGCACAATCAAAATGATTGACAAAAAATAAGTTTTCCAACTCCCCATTTGAGAAAATTCCAACTATGAACATAAAACCCCCCAAAAACATAATCTAAGGATCAAAATCAATGAAAAGAGTTAAAAATTACCTTAGAGATGTTTATGAAATGTAAAACACTTGAAATTAGTTGGGTTTTGATGTTGAAGCATTAAAATAGAGGTTTGAGAGAAGTTTAAAATAAATGTCCCACGAAATACCTTTAAAAAAGCTAATATGGTAATTTTCGCAGAAAGCAGGGAATTTTCGCAGGTAAGTCTTACTCGCGAAATAGTTGTGAAACTCTCTATCCAAAGTTAAAAAACTTGAGAATTGGACCATTTAACTCCCAGTGGAGCTTACTCATAAAATGAGTCACGAATAACACCCAGAACACATGTTTTTCACACAAAAATAACTTGAAAAACTTTGAAAAACATGAGTGATACAAATCACTTCCATAAGCAAACAAAAAGAACTAAAATCTTTTTTGGTTTGATCCACATATGGTTGAGCACACACACATCACAATTGAACATGTACAAACACACAAATGAAATAGGCATTCATTGAACATTAAACTCGTGTATCGTGTGTGTGTATCAGATGTAGAATAGTCCTTAGTCTAGAGTGAAGCTTCAATGATCAATTCAATCAAGTCATACACAACTAGTACTAAGTCAAGTGGTCTATTTCAATTATAGAAACTAGTTGCTAACCTGTGCGATGCACGTGATAGTTTTTAAAAAACATATATATTTACTTTGCTTAAAGAAATAATCACTTGAAACAAATAAGACTTCACCTCTACTTACTATGGCTCAAAACATTCTATGTAAGCATAATTTTATTTGAAATGTAATCAAACATTAAAGGAAACTAAACAATTGTATATCAATATTGCAAAATATCTAGATGAACAAAAAATAAAGGCGAAAAACACATTTTGGTCCCTACATTTTGACCCGATTCCCGTTTTAGTCCCTAAGTTTTTTTTTTACCGCTTTTAGTCCCTCTCTAGAAAAATGGTTCCATTTTGGTCCCTACCGTTACTTCATAAACGGATATTGTTGATGTGGCAAACGACATTGGTAGTCAATAATAAAATAATGTCTACAGTGCCACTGTTAGTTACTCCCGCCCTTACTAGTCACTTGACACTCACGTGATGGTCCCTAACCAAACAAAACCCCAAATCAGTCAGATGAGATCTAACGGCGAACTTGCTGAAAATCCCTAATCTCTTACCTTACCTTACCCGTTGCTCATCACAAGACCGATCAAAGAACCCACAAATCGGCAAGCACAAAAATCCCACAAATCGGCAAGCTTCAGTGTGTTTGTGCTGAGCAGATTGCGAAGGTTGTATTTCTCTCCAACTCTCTCTCTCTCTTTGGTTATGTTATGAATGCCATTTTAAGTGCTGGGTAATCATTCTGGGTTTGAATCTCAGTTGTTGGGTTTTGAGAATTTGGGAATTTTGAGATGTTGTGTTTTGTTATTGCTCTGGAATTTCAATCTATCTCTGTTTCTCTCTTGTTGTGTCTCACTTTCACTCTCTCTCTTCCTCTCTCCCTTTATAGCTTTTGTAGTGGACATAATATTGACCGTGATAGTGGAATATTGTTTGGCTGTTGTGTGTTGCTTTTGTTATTTGCGTCTCCCTTTATAGCTTTTGTTTTACTTTTGTTTATTAGGGACCACATTATTGACTGTATTTTTGTTGGCAATTGCATTGTTTGTCTGTATTATGTGTCACTATTGTTTATCAGGGACCACTATATTGACCTTTGATAAACCATGGAATCTTTGTGTTGGTATTTGCACTGATTGTCTGTATTGTGTCTTGCTTTTTAAGAAGTGGTTGGGTCCATGTGATCCCTTTGTCGGTATTATATGCTTTTTTATTTGTTTATTAGCCTAACAAAGTATTATTAATATCTGTTTTCATTTTCATTCTGTTTTCTTCCCGTGACTTGCATTCAGGATGAATGAGCTTTTTACTCTGCATGTCCACCATGGTGGGCATTTCATGTGGAACCCTCAAGCGTATGTGGGAGGGACAGTTGATATAGTGGATAACTGTGACCCAGATAGGTGGTCAAAAGTAGAGATTGAGAGTATATGTAGGGATTTTGGCTACTCTGAAGTAGATAAGCTATGGTATAAAATGCCTGATGTGGACCCAGAGCGGTCAAATTTCCATCAGGTGGTTGATGATGATGATGCTATGTTCATGACTGACTTGGTGAAGGGATATGAGGAGATTCATGTCTTTGTGGAGCATCCAGTGCATGAACCAGTTGAGTTACCAATGGAGGATTTTGATCCCTTAGCTGTTGGAGTACCTGGTAGTGAAGTAGAAGGTGTAGGTGTAGAGGTTTTTGCTAGTGACAGAGTGCTTCAAAATGATAATGAAGAGTACAGACCTGATTTTTCACAATTTGGAGGCCATGATGATGCTGAATTTGTTAATGTTGACCATGGTGAGCGACATAAGGTAGATGATGAGGAAGTTTGTGCTAGGAGGGCTGGCAAAGCACCAGTTGTTGATGACCAAGTTGAGGAGAGTAGTGAGGGCAGTGAGGGCAGTAAGGGTAGTGAGGATGAGAGGAGTGACTTAGAAGAAGAGCCAAAGCCAGAACCAGAAGTGCAACCAATGAATATTGGTGAAGATAGTCCTGATAGTTGGGACAATCAAGCTGAAAATGCTAAGGTTGAAGCAGGACAAATGGGTGGTGGTGTGATGAATTCTGACTATAAGAGTGAGGAGTTGCTTAGCCTTGATGAATCATCATCAAGCAGTGAGGGTGGTGATGATTCAAGTGATGATGACATTCCTGTTGCTGAGGTTGACAATTCTATTAGGAGCAGCAAATATCCAATCTTTAGGCCAATAGCCAAAGCTGAGAACCTTAGGTTTGAAAAGGATATGTTGTTCATCTTAGCTAAACAATTTAAAGATGCTATAACTGATTATGCAGTCCATGGTGGGTGGGGTATAAAATTTGTGAAAAATGACTTGGTGAGAGTGAGAGCCCGATGCCAGCCAGGGTGCAATTTTGTTGTCTACCTTGCAAAGGTGCCAAGGGAGAAGAGTTTTAGATTGAAAACACTGAACATGGAACACACATGTAGCAGAAGCTATAGAAATCTAAGGTGCACAGCATCATACATTGGGAAGAAGTTAGTGAAGAGGGTTAGGAGACAGCCTGGCATAAGGCTTAAGGATATTCAGGAGGCTGTGCATGAGAAGTATGTGGTTGACATAAGTGCAGGCAAGGCAAGTAGGGCTAGAGAGAGAGCTCAAGATGCTGTTGATGGGACCCACACTGCACAGTTCAACCAACTATGGGAGTACTGTGATGAGTTGAGAAGGTGCAGTCTTGGGAGCACAATATTGATGAAGGTGCATACTTATGAGGATGGTGATTTGGCAGCTGAGCATGGATTGGCAACCGGGCTGCCATATTTTGAAAGAATCTACATCTGCCTTGAAGGTTGCAAGAAGGGCTTCTTGGCAGGGTGCAGGCCAATCATTGGTCTAGATGCATGCCATCTGAAGACCAAGACAGGTGGTCAGCTGATGTGTGCTGTTGGCAGAGATCCCAATGATGAATACTTCCCATTCGCATATGCAGTAGTAGAGGCTGAACAAAGGACAGTTGGACCTGGTTTCTTAATTTATTGCTTGCTGACATAGGAGATGACAAGCAATGGGTGTTCATATCTGACCAGCAGAAGGTATGATGGTAGCTTTATTGCTTGTTGAATTATTTGTAGTTAATGGTAGCTTCATTGCTTGCTGAATTAAATGATTGTGCTTTGCAGGGGTTGGTGAACACCTTTGTTGACAATTGGCCACAATACGAGCACAGGATCTGCTGCAGACATTTATACCAAAATTTGAGGAAAAATCATCCTGGTGTCATTATTAGAAACCTTTTTTGGAAAGCAGCCAAGGCTACTTATCGGCAAGCATTTGAGAGGGCAATGAATGAGCTAAAGGAGGTGGATGAAGATGCATTCAAATGGCTACAATCTTAGTCAACAACTATCTGGGCTAGGCACATGTTCAAAAGTGATGGGCAGAGTGACACGGTCTTGAACAACATGTGTGAAAGCTTCAACAGCACGATAGTTAAGTTCAGGAGCAAACCTATAATCACCATGGTATGCATAATTCTCCATTTCATATGCATTATGATCCATAGACCTATGTAATTCATGAATGATTAATTCTCCCTTTCTCTTTATGTGCTTGCAGCTTGAGTGTATTAGGCTATATCTGATAACTAGATTTCAAACAAACAAAGAAATGATTACGAAGGTGGAATCTGAGTTGTGTCCTAAGATAAGGAAGAGGCTGTATAAGGAGAAGTTGGCATGCAGCAAGTGGATAGCATGTTTGGCTGGTCGTATGAAGTTTGAAGTGAAGAATGGGCTTGAGAGTTTCATTGTGGACTTGGAAGAGAAGAAATGCAGCTGTAGGAAGTGAGACATAGTTGGCACACCATGTTACCATGCCATTTCTTGCATATTTTTCAATAGAGAAGATGCTGAAAAGTATGTCAATGCTTGCTACAAAAGGATTACCTACATTGATTGCTATGAACCCATTATAGAGCCCATCAATGGCCAGAATATGTGGGGTCCTAGTGGTCTGCCACCTGTGCAACCCCCTATCAAGAGGAGACCTCTTGGCAGGCCTAAGAAGAAGAGGGCACTGGAGCCTGATGAACCTATAAGTCACAGAAAAAAAAGAGGCCTAGGCATCTCAAAACAATGCAAGTTATGTGGGAAATTAGGACACAACAAGAGGAGCTGCAAGGGAGAAGTAGGAGGGAACTCCTCCTTGCCTGGGAGTGCATCCCAAGCCAGTAGGACCACTAGAAGGGTAAGTATACACTTTGACTTAGATATCCTCATTGTTTTGTTTTTCAGTTGGCAAACTATTAATTGTTATTGTGCTTATGCTTGCAGGCAGCCAAGGATGCTCAGCTAATAGTACACAGGGCACAACCAAGCTCTAATGATGATGTGACCACAAGTGCACCTCCACCCCCCACTGATAACCAGTCCAATTGAAGACCAAAAAAACAGAGGAAGAGAAGTGCAGTCACTACTGAAACCTTGAATGCAACTGGGAATGCAGCAAGATATATGGCAGGAATGAGATCTGCTAAAAGATAGCAAACTGAAGCAGGACCTTTTTTTGTTGTTGTGCTATGTGTTGAAGCACTCTTCATATATTTATGTAATTGCTAGAACAATTGGCATATGTTTATGGGCTGACCAAACACTCTTCATATATTTATGTAACTGCTAGAACAATTGGCATATGTTTATGGGCTGACCAAATCCTTTTTTGTATGAATGTGCTTTGTCCCATATTTTGTAATTATTGTGGTACACCAAAAACTACCATTGGTGTTAAATATTTTGTAATTATTCTCCCATTGTTATGATGATTCAGCTTCCATTATTCAGATTTGCTTTGCTGGTTTTTAGCTTTGGTTTTTAAAATGCTTAAACTCAAATTTGCTGATTTTCAGCTTTGCTGGGCAGTTTGGTGATTATGCAGATTTGGTGAGCATTGGAGTTTAATGTGCTGGGAGTAGCCACTTTAATGTGTAATGATGTATGATGTATGAATAAATGTATAATGATGTATGAATAAAGAGCTGCTGGTTTGGTAAGTTATGCAGAAACTATGCAGGTTTGGTAAATTATGCAGGCTGCTGGTGATGCATGCAGGTTTGGTAAATTTTGCAGCCAGCTCCTTTAATACATAAAGAGCTGCCTCTTTTATTTTGCAACCAGTTGCTCTCTAAATTGCAGTATCAAATTGCTTTGTCAAATTGCTGTTTCCATTCAGAATTGCAGTGTCAAATTGCTGTGTCAAATTGCTGTTTCCATTCAAAATTGCAGTGTCAAATTGACAGTTGATGCACAGTTAATATCACAAACTGCTTTGGCACAAACACTTAACAATAATGTAATAAATTGGTACATAAATCATAGATTAATTAAAAAGACCATATTCCATTGCTAAAGTTTTGGATTGCAAAGAGAATTACACCAAAAAATCAGGCCTTTTCCCACTACCAACACATTCCAACACAAATTATGGCCTTTTTCCACTAATACATACACCAAAATTCAGGTCTTTTGCCACTAATACATACAACAAAATTCAGGCCTTTTTCCACTAACACCTACCCACCTAATGATCCATTCCCCCCCACCTATTTAGCCAACCAGAAGAAGTATCAAACAAAGTAGCATCCCACTTATCACCAGAGACAGCCCCAGGTAAATGAGCAGCCTCTTCTCTCTCTTCCTGTAGCTTACAATGGCAGCTTCAAGGGTCAAAATCCATTGCCTCTGCTCCGGAATCAGCACCTTCCCACGCTCGCAAATTTCATCATCAAGCCACTGAAAAAATTTACACTTGCGTCCAACCTGACACCCAAGGACCAGATAAATGATGTTAAATGAACAACCAAAATCATGAAAAACAGTAACAAATAGTATTAGCAAATACTACCTTACCAGAAACTAAAATAGTATTAGCACAATGTTCTTGTATTAGCACAATTTATATTGTCAGCAACAAGCTGAGTTTTTTTTTTTTTTTTTTTTTTTTCCTTAAATTTTTTAAAATTTTTATTTATTTAAGAAAAGAAATTCTGGGTTAGACTTAGACTAAAGGGGATTGCAAGATTGAAGCAAGATTGAAACAAAAATGAACCTGAAGTGCTTCCAAAGTTAAAAACCCAGAAATTTAAAAACATTACAAAGAGAGATACTACCTTTCCCAGTAATTTGGACAACCGTAGAACCTTCTTCCAGGGTTGTCAGATGTCCACGAAACGACCACAACGGGTCTCTCCAAGCAGAAGCATCGGGCTGGGCCCCTTTTCCTCAAGCTTCCACTCGATGACATCGAGCTTGAATCCATGGAAAGCAGTTGATTTGAAGATGGTTTTCGGCTGTGTGGTGAGCAAGGAGCAATTGATTTGAAGGTGTTTTTGAGTTCGTGACTGGTGAGGGACTTCAATCTGTGTGGTGACTGATGAGCGAGGAGCTGAGGAAATTTGGGGGTTAGGGATTTCTATTTGGGTGATTTGGGGTTTTGCTTGGTTAGGGACCGTCACGTGAGTGGCAAGTGACTAGTAAGGGCGGGAGTAACTAACAGTGGTACTGTAGACATTATTTTATTATTGACTACCAATGCCATTTGCCACATCAGCAATATCCGTTTATGAAGTAACGGTAGGGACCAAAATGGAACTGTTTTTCTGGAGAGGGACTAAAAGCGGTAAAAAAAAAACTTAGGGACTAAAATGGGAATCGGGTCAAAATGTAGGGACCAAAATGTGTTTTTCGCCAAAAAATATAATATATGAATGCTTAGGCAAATATTCCATTTAATATTTTTTGTTTATTCATCTTTTGACTTATTTAAAAAATATATTCCATATACTTTGTAATCTAGAAGAGTAGATGATATTCATATTCTAAATAAACACAATATAAAGGAAGAAACTCATAACAAACTTTAGGGATAATAATTTTAATGATTTAACTATTTTTAGAGATAATTTTATAATTAAATTCGTGCAAATAAGTTCTAAACACTCCCTCTCTCGCAAATTTAAAAACTACTATTCAAGCATAAGTAAATAAAGATACAACAACTACCAAAATAGCTTTCACAGAAATATTTCAAAATTCCCAAAGTCTTTATACACAAAGGCAAAACAAATCTCTAGTGTACGACTCCTAATCTCCACTTGAAAATATTATCTGCAAAATAAGAGAATTCATGCCTAAAAAATAATTAATTTAGAAGGAAATAAAAGGAATCAATATATATTTTCACCTGTTAATGGAGGCTTGCAATTAGTATGTACTTCCCTCCCTTTACCACCCGTCTGAAACAATGGGAAAAATACTTTACAATCCATGAATTGCATATACTCGGGAGATAAAGCAATTATGAAAGATACCATTTATTTATAATAATAAAAAAAAAAGAATAATCATAATGAATCGAAAAGCAATTAAAATGGATGGCTTAGGGATGATGATCCAATATGTTTTGACAATATTGAACATCAATGCAAGAACCTATACATGACTTTCATTAAACATTACATTTATCATGAATTCTATCCAACACATGCTAGAAACTTTTAATTCTAACACTTTTCACAACTAAAGAAAATCAAATATGACTACAAACGATGTGAATTTTTTTTTTTTTAAACTTTATTAGCAAAATATATTAAAAAAAAAAAAAAAAACATAGACCAAATACAATAGAAACTGATAAGGAACTTCATTAGCACAACTTTCCAATCAAAGCATAGAAGTGTATGAAAATAAAGAAAATGCTAAATGTACTACTAATTTTGCAACAAAAGGATTAGAAAACTTACTTCAATGAAAAATTGAAGGAGTGACATTTCATAACTTTGTACAAATAAGTCATTCTATCTACTACAATGACAACTTCAAATTCTAAAGCATCATTAAAGATATTGGATTTGTGAATGTAGTATTATAAAAAATATGAATGATTCCAACTCATAGGCAACTAAACAGGCCTAATAGATGCGTCTAATGAGGGAAACATAAGAAAAATCCTTTGTCAGCTCGAATTTTATTTGCCTTAGTCAAATGAGTCTCAATGTTGTTCTAGACAGAGAGACTTTCAAAGGATGTTACAAACCCAGAGAAATTGCATGTTGGAGATGGTGAATTTAAAAAAAAAACAATGTAATGGTTAGTAAAGCCTATCCAACTACTGGTTAAATAGAGACAAATAGAAATGCATATCATTAGTTAATATAGAGACATAATACATAAGCTAAGACATAGGCAGCAAGAACATTAAAAAATCTTATCAGATTAATATGAAATTGAAGTATTCTAAACATAATATACAAAGTTTGAGAAAGTGATTTGGCAATTTTTCTGTTATATGAATCTTAAAACTTTCTTTTGTGTTAAAGCCAAAAACAGTTCTAATTATAAGATATCACATTAAGGAATCATGAAGGAAAAGAAAAGACCAAGTGTCAAATTTGAAGATAAATATTATAAAAATAAAAAATAAAAACAAAAAACAAAGAGTCAGCAGTGAAGTTGGATAGAGACAATTAAACATCTTACACTTATAAAGTGATCAAGCAGAGGAGGCATCCAATTCATATTCATTTGCAGGCCCAAAATGTCCTAACTTAAATGAAGCAAGGTGAAGGTGATTGTTGCTACCATTTTGAAATAAAAAAAGGTAATAATTTCAGTTGCTCAAGTCTTTGCAAACAATTGAATGTTATTGTTCATGAGAGAGGGCCGTAGATCATACTAATTTTATGAAGATTTTAAAAGGGGAAGATGAAAGAAAAAAAAATCAGAAAAATTCAAAGAAAAGACAAAAGAAAAGAACCAATTTATCTTAACTAGATACATATTCAACCACAATTCTTCCAACATATAATCTAAACACATAAATATAGAGAATCAGGACATGTTGGAAGTAGTTTAACATAGAAACAACTTCGAAATACAAAATAATTTCAACTTAAAAGACATAATGCTATGATGTTACCTGTTTCACTTTGTCATAATTGGCTGGGTTGACAGCATTTACTATATCATTTTGTGTTACATTAGGGCCAAAGCTAGTCCAATAATTTTCTTAATAGATTTGTGAAGGACATAATAGCTTACACTCATTACTCTTGTATTTGAATTCAATCAGTTGTTTAACTCAAAGCTTTGTTCATCTGGGTAAAAAGTGACTTAGAGTAATTAATAATATGTACAATTCCTCTACAACATAGCTAATTTGTCTTTAACTTGCACATGCTTAAATATCTAAAGCATTTAAAGAATGTAGATGTTGGTGGTACTGAACTCATAACTTCCAAGGATTTGTTCACAAACGATGGACATATTATACCTAAGCACTTGTTATCTCTAACTAATGCATAAATCATTATTTTGTAATTCTCATGCCTATAGTGGTTTTTTTTTAATTTTTTTATTATTTTATTTTTAAAAGAGAACCATCTATAGCTCACAATATCGATGGAATAAGAATAACAAATTCTAAAAAGATATAAATTATGCAGTAAACAAAGAAGGCACCGAATTACCAATCAAAGTGAGAATTGGCTTTACAATGCCCCAATTTATACTATCTTCCCTTTGCCCTTCTCTTCGTCATTTATTGGCCAACAGTCTCTTCTTTTTTTCTATATCAATTAACACATGTCAGAACAAAGAAAAAACAACAAAATCAAACTTTATGTGATATCCCAGAACATTAATAGTGAAACTAAAACAAATCCAAATATTTTATTAATAGTGAAACCAAAACAAATCCAAACATTTAATTAAATTGTAAATGTTAGGATTGGTGTCCTTAAATCCTATTGTATCATGCTATGTATGATATTATGTGTGACATTATGTATGACATGATATATGACTTAATATTGTAATTAATAAATTTGTTTTATTATTATCTGAAATAATGGTAACATGAATATTTGGACATTATCATATAGTCCATGAGATGCATAGTATGTGATTTATGTGAAAAGTCACAGAAGATATAAATTATAAGTTCTTTGTAAACTCAGAATTTAGTTCGTAGTTGGTGATGAAATTGGGCGTTTCATCTGCGAAGACTATAACGTATCAACTAAGATGATTTGTCTTGATCATGGAAGTGGTGACTTCTAGTTGATATGTTGATATGTTTTAAAAGTTAAAACATATTGAACTGGACCGCTGTAATATTTATTATTCTTGTAAAGACTGTCAATTGAATAATAAATCTCACGACTTATATTTGCATGAACTCTTAATCCTGAGAGAATAATGGACTTGATCATGAAGTGTAGGTTGCTTTGATATATCAGGAGTGAGATCTAAAGTAACGGTCAAAACCTCATTATATTGGGCAGCTACATTTAGTGTTGATGGAACATATATTCTCAAGATGGAATTCATAGTCTCTTAATGGAGATATAAAATATTCCCTTGAGATAAGTTTAATGGGTTTAGTTATTCAGAGAGTTAGGCCTAACCACTTTAGTAAGAAATTACTAAAGTATATATTTATGAAATTGGATTTCATAAATATATGGTGAATAACTTAAAAGGATTAAACCGGGTACTCAAGGATTAAGATGTAGTAATTTACAAAGTGATAGTCTACATTAATGACTTTGTATTACTACGAATATTTTATGAAGGGGTTGCATGTACAATAAAGTCTTGGGATATAATTTATAGATAAGGCCTAGAGTGCAACTATATTTATATAGTGGTATTAAATATAGTTAATGGTAACTTTGGACTTGTCAAGAGTTGACAGAAAAGCCCAAGGCCCATTGGAGCTAGTGTCTTATTGGTCCCTTTTGATCCCACTCCAAGCCACACACTTAAGCCCAATTGGAAAGGCCCAAAAGGTCAGCCCAATTAGATAATTGGTTAGGTACAAAGGGAAAAACGTACAGAATTTTGGGTATGAAAAACATCATTGTAAAATTGTGTAGATGAGTGTATGTCACTCTCAAATTCATCCTTTGTAACCAATTGAGAGTCTACACTTCTCGGGCGTTAGTGGAATTGGAGTGAAGATTAAAAGTATTCCCAAGTGCTTCGATCTTAGTTTTTGAAATTCACCGCTTCAAGGTATGCTCTCTTATACTTGAATTCTTAAATTTACATAGTGCATGTTATAGATTGAGAATGAAGTAGATCCGTTTAACTTTTCGCTACGTATATGCATATTTCCAACAATAAAAAGGGGAAACTCAATATAGATCAAACCAAAAAAAGAATCAAACAAAACCCATAAAAAAAAAAAAAATCCATCTAAGGTTCTCATAAAAGACCTTAAAACACAACAATTTTTTTCTAACATACTCAAAATATGTCTTTACCTGCACATCACAGGGTCCAATTGTACCCTTATGGCCTACAGAATCTTCATGAGGAATGCCTCCCTAAAATCCAAAAAACCCAATTTTAATTTCTTTACAATTAAACCTAATAATAATCAAGTAATTGAATAGCTTTGTGACAAAGTGTATTTGTAACATGTATGTGATAGTCTCAAAAATTGTAAAACAAAATTCATATAAGAAAATATTGAAATGATCAAATACAATGAGTCAAGAATAATGAATGCACATAATATCAAAATCAACAATGAGTGTAGAACCTCTATGTGGATGATCTAGAAATCCACCAAGAGGAATCACTGCAATCCATATCAATCAAAGAAAATTGAAACTTGAAAAAGATCAGAATGAAAATTTTCATACATTAAAAATAGTCAAACGTCAGAAGAATCCAAATTCTTCAAGTCAATCCTAAAAATCTAATACTTAGATGATAAAAACTCAAGAAAAGAAAATAACCATGAATCAAAATTGACACAAACTAGACTTTAAGGAGTGAAAGGAGTGAGACCTCACTAAAACACCAACCAAACTTAAGGAGTGAGAGAACTATGGTTGGAGAGGGAATTGAGGGCGACCTTGGAGGTAGAATGGTCGATATGTTCAGTGGAATGAGAAATTTCAAAGTGAATGAAAGCCCATCCTTCAAGACTTGTAGTGTCCAATCTTCTAAATCTGGGTTGCTTCAATAGATTTTCTTTTGAAATAGAGCAATGTGAGTATTATCGACAACTATAATAAAACACGTTGTAGACAATCCATTAAATGATGAAAACAAAATCAAACAGTGATATAGATGTGTATATTACAAATTAACAATTGAAATTGAATATAACTCCAACTATCGAACGAATTTGGTTTATCAAATAGAGTAATAAATAAACTTTAATACAATCAATCACCCCACTAAAAATATGGTGTAGTACTCTTTATTGGTTTAAACAGATCATTGGTTTTTTTTTTTTGGTGTGGTATTCAAAAAAAAAAAAAAAATTAAAATGAGACACACGTGTTCAGCAATCTTGAACAACCATACCAACCAACCCCAAACGTTTAAAACATAAATAAAATTGCCACAAAATGCAAAATAGCAACAGCCCCAACATAACATTCCATAGTCTAGCATATAAAAACCAAAAGATTATATTACCCATTAAAATTGTTTACTGTTTCTTAATGTACAAAACTAACTTACGCTTACAATGCCCATATAATAAATTATAGAAAGGGAAAACCAATGTAAGATAAATACAACAAAAAACACCGTACATCAAACCAAAACAAACCCATAATCAAAACCAAATTAAAGAATCCCAAGAAAATAAAAATCCAACAAAAATTGCATAAAAAAAATTCAATTCCAGAATTTTAATGATTCTTCTTTGCCATAATTGATAACAAAGGAAGAAGATGCAAAAACTCTGCAAAAAACAAAAAATCAATTAAGAGGAAAGAGAAAGATGAAAAGAAGCACACCACAAAGCAGCGATTGGGTTTTCTGAAGGACGGATCATTCAGCTGGATCGGACTAATGGATGGGCTAGGAGGTGATCATGGAGGCCTTTTTCGCCTTCAACGACGGCAATGTCAACAACCCCAGTTTAGTTTAAGCCCACTTCTTTATTGTTGTTAGATTCATGGTGCAGCAAGAAAGTATTTAACTAAATCCAACAAAGGCGATTGTATTGTCCAAACATTCAGATTTTAAACCATCCATGTTAGAAATAAGGGTTGTTTCCATTTGAAAGGTAATTAACAGTTCAATGTTTTTGTTTTTTCTCTTAACAACGATTCAACAAAACATAGATCTGTACAAAGCATAAATTAATTCAAATTTTAGGGGTGGACCAAAAAAAGCACAAACATAACAAAAAACTGCCAAACAAAATACAACAATCGAACAAACAAAACTCAAGGAATTGTAAAAAAAGATTGAAAATTAAGGAAAAAGGTAGCCTTTTCAAAACCCTATAAATAGTAATTGAATAGAAAACAAAAAAAAAAAAAAAAGGAAAAAAATCCCTACCTTCTGAATTATTTTCTAAATCGCTTCTGAATCGCCTATTGTTGCAGAGGACAAACAAAGTTTCTCAGTTTTCACTGTTGCAGAAGATGAATAGAATTCTTTTTTTTTTCGCTTCCTTTTGGGTTTCCTTTTTTCGTATGCTTGTTGGTCTGGAACATGGTTTTTGATCTGTGTGTCTATGGAGTTGCAGTGAAGAAGTGGAAGTTAGAGTGAGTCTGAAATTTCAATAAGGAAATATGGTGTTTGCATTTTAGGGTTTGTGTTTTTTTATTTTTATTTTAATTTAATTTTATTTATTTTGTGGATAAGGGGCTTGGTGTTTTTATAGAAATAGGGTTTGCCTTTTTTTTTTATTTTTTTTTTTATTTTTGTGTGTTTGTGTGGGTAAGCAGCTTGGTTTTTATTTTTTTATTTTTTTTTATAGAAATACCTTTGATGAAAGTGACTCTTTCAAACACACTGTACGGTATTTTAAAGAATAAATTGTAGACGTGCCTATTTTTTAAGTGGAATTTTTTCCTAACATGGTAGCACCTCCTTAATTGCTAGAAAGATTTCTGCTTTTATATATAGTATTAGATTAGATGAACATATATGATCTCCCACAAGAAAATGATTACATAATTTTGAAGCATTTCTTTTGGCTTCAATTAACTCATAATTTTTGATCGTTTATGAACAATACATCTCATTTTGAGATCGATGCCTGAAATTTTTGATATTTCATTTTTGAGAATAAGCCTTTGGCTTTTTGGGCATCATACCTTTCAATATTAGTCACTTTCCCTTTTTTTCTAGTCAAATACTAGTGTGTGCAATGGCTTTTATAGCTCATTATCTCTTTTCGAGATTTGACATTTGTTGAGCTATATAAAGCAAAAACATAAAGGAGTGGGAAGATATATAGGCACAAGTCTATGCAAGTATCAAAACCATCAAGACTCTTAACTAATTATTCATGACAAACTTGAAGATCGATTTACAATAGTCACACATAGATGTCAAGATTTTTCCCACAAAGATAGATGTATATACATAACAAGCTAAGCTCATAAATGCACTACACCATTAGTACGCCAAACTCACATGTGATATACACAACACAAGAGATCAAACACTTATAGAGATTTTTCAAGTTTTATGGGTTTTTGAATTTTTCAACACACTCAAAAATAGAACATGTAAAGTAAGATCAACAAAAACAACAAGTACAAAACAAACTTGAAAAAAAACATGCCAAAATGTGAAACATAAGCAAACAACCAATCAAATTCACATCATGTGGGAAGTATTGATGCATGGACATGGTTTAATGCTTATGCATGTGTACCATTCTTCACCAACATGGCACATGCGTTTGGGGTGATATCCCTAGAGGATTGGGTACTAGAGCTGTGATTCTCAAACCTTTGGCTGAAGCTTGCCAAACAGGAAGTGATGGTATCTATTATCTTTATCACATCACCAAAGCCGGGATAAGATTCTCGCCCTTTTGATTGCTTGGCGTTCCAATTCCCCTTTCCTTGTTCTTTTAGCCTTTGAGAATCCACTTTTTTTAATGCTTGAAGTTTATAACAGTTTGGTCTTGTGTGTCCCCAAACTCCACAGTGGTGGCAGAAGTGTTGAACTTGGGGACCTCTTTGAGACTTTGTGAGAGACTTCCCTTTAGCCTTGGGTTTGGCCACAAATGGATTTTGAGGTTTTGTTAAAACCTTTTTAGCAGTTCCATTTGACTTCTTCTCCACTTTTACATTCTCAACACTTGGAGTTGCTACCATTGGTCCCTTAGCTTTAACAAATTTCATCTCCTTGAACACATTGGCACTTGAACTACTCTCTCCAAAATATCCTCATCCACTTTTGTCAGAAAAAAGCTTTCGATATGCAAGCACTTCGTCAAGTTTCTTGGAGGCAACATGCTCCACTTTGGCATTAGCTTGAATCACTTCAAGCTCAAGAAACTTGATCTTGGAGTAGGCCTCGGTTAGTTCTCCATTTAGTGCCTTAACTTCACACTTTGTTTCCTTGTACCTTACAAGTATGCTCTTGTAGTCTTGTTCAACTTTCTTTATTTTTCTGATGGCTGCCTTAGCCACTCTAGCATACTCTCCGGTTTTCTCAAGAAGAGAATTATAAGATTCTTGCAATTCCTTGGTTCCTTCATCTATCAGATTCTTCCCCAATTGACATAGACTCTACTTCGGTGTGCTCACCAATTTCTTCCACTAGAAGGCTCAAATCTTCTGATGAGTCCACAGGTGCAATGGCCATAAATGCGAAGTAATTTCCTTCTCCGTCACAACTTTCTTCCGAGTCAGAGTTTGAACCATCTGAGTCATTGAGGGTAGTTGCAAAGACTTTACCCTTTGCCTTCAAATAGGTGGGGCATTCTTTCTTCACATGCCCATGCCCTTTGCACTTAAAGCATGTGACCATTTTAGACGGTGAGGAATCTCTTGAATCCTTCTTCTTGAAGCCTTTCTTGTCCTTCTTGAACTTTGAGAATTTTCCCTTCTCAAAAGACTTTCCATCTCTCTTGAACTTTAGGAACTTACGGAAGTTCTTGGCAAGGTACGCCACATCCTTTTCAACCTCATCCTCATCTGAGGAGTCTTGAGCTTCCAATCTCTCATTGACTATTTTGAGAGCAAGAGATTTGCTCTTCCTTTGAGATGGTAAAGATAGTTCATAGGTTTAAAGGGAACCGATGAGTTCTTGAATTTTAATCTCATAAAGGTCTTTGCTCTCTTTGATGGTAGTGACCTTTGCATGAAAACTCTTCGACAACGATCATAGAATCTTCCTCACAATCTTGGAGTCATTTGTCTTTTCCTCCAAGTTGAATTTCCCAATTACCACTTCATTTTGCTTCTCATAAAATGAGTCAAATGACTCATCTTTACTCATCTTCAGCTCCTTGAAGCGTGTGGTAAGCATTTACAACTTGGTGTCCTTCACCTTTTTGGTGCCTTCATAGGTAGTCTCCAAGATTTGCTATGCCTCATTGGAAATTGTAACATGAGAGATCCTGTGAAATTCGTCAAGAGAAATACCACAGAAAATAGCATTTAAAGCCTTGCTATTAGTATTAGTTGCCGCAAGAGTTGCCTTATCCCATATGGATTTGGCGGCCTCCGATCTAGTCCATCCAATCTCAATAGCATCCCAAATACTATCATCAATAGAACATAGAAATGTCCTTATACGGACTTTCCAAAAAGCATAATTTCTCCTATCAAAGTATGGAGGAGCATTAAGCGATTGAGATCGATCCATCTCAAAAAAGGTCTAGGATCACACTTAGGTAATAAAACCACAGCAAGTGTACCCGCTTTGATACCAATTGAAAGCTCAAATTTGTGTGAAAATACAAGAGCTGTTTAGACCCTCAAATTAAAATTTCGGCTCGCTTGATTTTACTCTAACTTAAACTAAGTGCGGAATAAAGTAAATGTGAGCGAACAAACAATATAACTACTTTAAGCCATATTCATCAAAACACAGCAGTAAAATGAAAACTAAAAGAGTAAGAAAGAAGAATGCAAACACAAGATAACACGCCGATGTGTTATCGAAGAGGAAACCAAAGAACTCGGTGAAAAACCTCTCTGCCACCCTCCAAGCGGTAAATCGATCCACTAGAAAATGACATTGAAGTACACGAATAACAAGACCCTCCAAGCCTAGTCTACCCAATGTACTTGAGCCCTCCAAGCTCTTGCTACCAACTAACTTAACGAAGCCTTGTCTTTTCTAACTCTCCAGATCCCGCAATATGCTTGATTGCATCCGCCAAGCCTTACCGGCTTCTTTTGGCAAATCCCCAAAACTTCCCAAGCTCCAAAACACTCTCTGAACTTTGAATAGGTGTGGATTGTGTTTGGGTACAAATCCCCTCTCAAGGTATGACAATGGGAGAGGGAAGGAGAAAAGGCTAGAATGATTTATCACTAAGGATGCGTAGCTCTCTCTCTAAAAGATGGGTGTGTGTGTTGTAGAAAACCTATCTAGGGTTTTTCTCTCTAAATGACCTCCTTACAATTTGTGGGTAATGAGGGTATATTTATAGTATAGGTGAAGGGTAAGAAAGTCACACTTAAAAATCCTCCAGGCAGAATGTTTCGCAAGTACCTTGTGGGAAGGCCTTACTTGCAAGACACTCGTGAAACTAACAACTTGGCACAACTCTTCAGCTTCCAGTCATGTGCTTCTCACGTGGCTACTTCGTGGGTTAGCTTCTCGCGAAATCCACTTGATATTCAATTAAACTTTGAGCCTTTAAATAAAATATTCTAAACCCAGCCACCATCAACCTGATCAATACCTAGCCACCATCAACCCGATCAATACCCACGGATCAATACCCATCAAAACCCACTCATCAAAATCATCAACTGTGTCACCATCGAGTCTAACTCGTCTTCCTTGTATCAAGTTAAGGGAGAACCTCAAGCTTCTGCCTTTGCTGTTACTATTGCTTCCACCAGACCCACACATCATGTCCTTGAGAGCTTCAACAAGGCATTGTTTCTGGGTCTCGTGCGTTGTGGTTTGCTTGTTGATCTCAATGAGCCTTCTCCTTTATGGTTTGCTTGGTGATCTCAACAAGCCTCCTCATTATTATAATTATTATTTTTTCTTACTTTTAGTTTTGTTATTCTAGAAAGTTCTAAGCTTTTACAATGATCACCGTAGGTGGGATATCGGTGATCGGTGGACTGAGGGTGAGGCTGGACTGATCGGTGGAACGAGGGAGAGATAAAACGGGAGAGAGGTGAGAGTGAGAAGTTGAGAGAGTGAGGTGAAGGAGAGAGAGAAAAATGTAAAATATTAAATACACAAGGTATAGTAGCCATGCATATATGCACGGTTACTGTAGCACTTGTGCATAAATGCACAATTTTACACCCACTGATGTAGGTGTTTTTTAGGTCAAAATATGTAAAATGTGGTGTTTTTTCTATTATGCAAAACTTTGCATCCACTGATGTGGATGCTCTAAGAAAGTAAAATGATAAAAAAGTTAAAAGTTTGATCCAAGCAGTGAGATTAATACTAAGTTTTTTAACTTTCAATCTTAGCCATTAAAAAAAGTGCAATTCTCTTTCTTCGGACAAATACAATGGTGACTAAAAAAATATGAGAATTGTAATATTCACAACATTTTTAACAAATTCTAGACAATAGATTGTTAATTACTGTTACTAGTAGGCAATAAAGTAATTTTTGTAGATAGGTTCACATTAAAACTAGGAATAACCTGTAACCTATGATTCAACGTGAAATAGTAGTAAAAATGCTGTTTATGTAAAACTAATAAAAAAATATACCTAAAATTAATAAACAAACCGTGGACTAAGAGCATTCACAATGAGAAATGATATTCTATTCTATTTTATCATTTCAAAAAGTTACTTTATCAATTATACCATACCATTTTTACAATATTCCCAATATCCCAACTTTTATTTTACCATACTACACATTAAAATAATATAAATTATATAATAAAAAAATAATATAAAATTATCTCCCTCATTCCTTTATCCATAATTTTCTATCACTTTTCCTCACTACCTCTCTCTCTCTCTCTCTCTCTGCCACACCGCCACCAACAACAAGCACCACCACACCAAAACCCATTATTTAACCACCAAGAACCCAGCAAAGATTTTTCTCAAAAGTCAAAAAAAAAAAAAAAAAACAAAACGGTAAGTGAGTGTTTGGATCCAACTTATTTACACGTTTGCGTTTTACATCACGTTTCGTTCTTTTTTTTTTTTTCTCAAGTCACAACTTTTGACTATTCACGGGTCCTACAAACTTCACTTTTCAGCCACTTTTTCATTAAAAATGGGTCCCACGACATTATTTACACATTTAAAAATTATTTTGCTATAGTGTTTTTAGATTTAGTTTTTAGCAAAAATAAGTTGTATCCAAACGGATCTTAAATCTATCAAATCACCCAAAAATAATCACTGCCACTGCCTTCAATCCAAACATAAACACTACTTAGTGGGTTCGGCCATGGGTGGCTCTGGTGATTGTGTTCATGTGCATGGGTTTTGGGTTTGAAGAAAATAAGTTTGAAGAGAAGATATGAGAGAGAGGAAGCTGATCCACTAAGCAAACCCAGCCATGGCACCGAGCAGACCTAGCCACAGCACCAAGCGAAAAAACCCAACCACCACCACACAAACCCCACACGACACCGACTAGCAACCACCACCATAATCACAATACCCACCAGCATGCCACCACCATTCCAACCACCAAAACCCATTAAAAAAACCACCAAACCCACTACCAACAACCACAAAAGTTTCTCCAAAAAAAAAAAAAAAAACAAAAAAAAAACTAAAAACAAAAAACAAAACAACCACAAAAAAGCAACCACCACAAGAATCACCAAGAGAAACCCACACCGACAACCTTAGATGAAACCCATGCCGATAACCACCAAGAGAAACCCACCGTAAGAACCACAAAAAAACCACCACCAATCTCATTGACAACCATGCCACCACGTCGATCTAAAAACCCATCACTCCAATCTCGCTGACAACCACGCCACCACACTGATCAATAAACCCATTACCCATGGCAGCAAACCCATCATGCCGATCTCGACAACAACCATGCCACCACACCGACAAGTAAACCCATGCCAGCACATCGATAAATCTTGGACTTTATAGCCAGCAAGATTTACCACGCCATGCCAACAGACATAGAAGAATGGAGAGAAAATAGAAGAGGGAGAAACAGAGAGAAAATAGAGAAGATGAAGAAGAGAGAGGAATGAGTACAAGACAAAGAGAGAAGTGTGTCAATGAGAGCTTCAACTAATTAAAATATTATTATTTTGTTTTGGCATAGTGCTATAGTACCATCATACATTTACGATGGTACTATAGCACTATGCCAAAAAAAATTTACATTTTCCCATATTTAGCCTTCCGGTTGTTGAGACAAATTGGGACTGAATGCTAAATTTTGGTTACATTTGGAATATCCCTGACCCATTGTGAATGCTCTAACAAACGGGGAGAGCAATGATAGGTAAGTGGAGGAGGAGACATCTCAAAATTGACTTTCAAGTGTAACTAATAAAATAAGTTGAACAAGTTGGGTAGAATTCAAAGGCCCTTTTTGACTCATTGGTAGTTCTGATACCATCTACTAGAGAAGAGACCACAACCAGATAGAGTCATAGAGATTGAGCCTAATAACACTACAAATATTCACAAACAAACGATTAAAAGAAACCCAGTTAAGTTAAACATTTCCAGGACCGGAAGTGAAGAAGCATGAGCACAATTACGTGGTTTTTCATAGTTTATTTCTTGGCTTTTGCCAACGCAGTTGCATCACAGTCGTCGATCATCAATAGGCTTCCTGGCTTTTTGGGTGATCTTCCTTTCAAACTTGAAACTGGGTGTGAGCTTTTAGTTTAGTTAATTCTGATCAGTTGTGTGATCACTGTGTAGAGAGGGAAAATTCCCGACCTATCACAAGCTGACACATCACATTACCAAGTCCACAAAATACAGCCAATTACAGAATGCCATGTATTGCTGCTAGGTTTTGCTATCACTATTCAGAAGCCAACAGAAATTTGCCAAGTGTCATGCAAGAGCCAATCACGCATCAGCGCATGTGTAAGCGATGACTCAAGCAGCCTTGCACGTGTAAGCGATGACTCAAGCAGCCTCGCACGTGTAAGCGATGACTCAAGCAACCTCGCACGTGTAAGCGATGACTTAAGCGGACCAATCAAGCTGTGACATGTGTCACTAATCAAGCTCCGCCACATGTCGCTCACCCACCCCAAAACTCCTATAAATAGAAGCCTTCCTGAGACATTTAGGAGGACCAGAATTCAGAAGTAAATAAGCTCTGCGAAGATCAAGCCTCAAAGCCTTCAAGAACTTCGAGAACTTCAACCCCAAAATCGAAGAACATTCGAAGCAGAATCATCCAGATCATCTGCCTAGATCCTAAAGTTCACGGGAATCAAGCCAGAAGTGTTCGAAAACATCAACAAATCACAAATCAGTGAAGCTCAACGGATTCAAGCCTCTAAAGCTCCGAAGAACTTCCACCACAAACCTTCGAAGACGAAGAACGCACGAAGAACACGAAGAACGCGAAGAACAAAGGATTTCTAAACAAGCTCATAGCCAGAGATTCATTGTAATTCTGTTTCAGTAATCTTCGATCCATCTCTCAACCAAATTGAAGGATATTTTGTGTTCAAGTCAAAACCACATTACCACAAATCCAATCAATAAGTCTTGCAAGGAGATCGAATCAGAGGATCACTCTTTTGTAATTTCAGAGAATTGTACCACACAATCATAAATACAAATTCACATTTGTGAAACTATTTTACTTGTTTGATTTATTTCAAACTAGAAATTTAGTCGCTTACAAATTCTGGCACGCCCAGTGGGACCTCTCTGCCTCTCATCTCTTTCTCCTTCAAAAGAAAAGAAATTCGACATCATTTTGCTACTAGCTTCAATGGCCTCTAGCAAGAATGTACGAAAATCAGTGGTTGATGATTCCGGTGCTGATGAGTATGTCGGCCCAATCACTCGCAGTCGGTCCAAAGCTTTTAATCGACTCCAACCTCAACCAACCCAAGAAAGGCAACCTCCTGCTGTCACCTCTCTGGACTTTCTTGCAAATAGGAAAGCTACCACTAAAGATTTATCTGCCTCGAAAGATTTGGAGACCAGTAATGAATCATCCCCAACAAAGACCTTTTCTATCAACTCTTCACCCGTGATGAGAAACTTAAGGAGTGAAGTACCACTGACTCATCCTGTTTCATCATTTTCCCCGTCATCTATAGAGGTCATGCCAGTAATGATGACTAACACCTCTACCATGGAAGAAAAGATGGTTGAAATGGAACAAAGGGTCATCCTTCTCACAAAGGCACTTGAAGAAAAGGACGTCAAAATTGCAACCTTAATGAACAAGTTGGAGGTACAAGATTCGGGTGAATCAAGTGTTGGCCCTGAGCAGCCACCTGGCTTTACCTTCAAAGGAGGAAACGCCAAGGGTGATAAAGGAAAAGGAGGTGAAGGCACTTCTCAACATGGACATTCCACCTCAATGGCCTCAATATCTGTCTAACAACTGCAGGATATGATTACAAATACCATTCGAGCACAATATGGAGGTTCTTCCACAAGTTCTCTCATATATTCCAAACCCTATACAAAGCACATTGATTACATGAGAATGCCAAATGGGTATCAACCTCCCAAGTTCTTGCAATTCGATGGCAAAGGAAACCCTAAACAACACATTGCTCACTTTGTAGAAACTTGTGAGAACGCAGGGACTCAAGGAGGCCTCTTTGTAAAGCAGTTTGTCCGTTCACTAAAGGGGAATGCCTTTGATTGGTATACAGACTTAGAGCCCGAGTCAATCGATAGCTGGGAACAACTTGAAAGGGAGTTTCTCAATCGATTCTACAGCACACGATGCACAGTAAGCATGATGGAGCTTACCAATACTAAACAGTGGAAGGATGAGCCCGTCGTTGATTATATCAATCGGTGGCATTCTTTGAGTCTAGACTGCAAGGATAGACTTACTGAAATATCTGCTATAGAGATGTGCATCCAAGGCATGCATTGGGGACTTCTTTACATTCTTCAAGGAGTAAAGCCCCGAACATTTGAAGAGTTGGCAACTCGTGCACATGACATGGAATTAAGTATTTCCAGCCATGGAAATACGAAACCTCCCGTACCTGAAGAAAGGAAAGAAAGACGGGAAATAAGGAAAAATGATAGGAATACAAAAAGCAATATCAAAGACTCAATGAATGTCAATCCTGCCCCAGTCAAAATTTCAACAAGAAATGTGAAGGCCAATGAAAAGAGGCCCGAAGGAGGTCAACAGCGTGAGACGCGTCGCTCATCACTTAAGGAGTGGGAACAAAAAGTCTATCCTTTCCTAGACGCTGATATGCCTGAAATGCTAGAACAACTGCTCAAGTTGAAATTAATTGAATTGCCAGAATGCAAACGACCGGAAGAGATGAGAAAAGTTGATGACTCGAACTATTGTAAGTATCATCGCATCATAAGTCATCCAATCCAAAAATGCTTTGTTCTTAAAGAACTCATCATGAAGCTAGCCAAGGAAAGGAAAATCGACTTGGATTTTAATGATGTTGCTCAATCAAACCTTGTCACATTTTCTTGTGGGTTACCTAGTTCCATGTCTCCAACTACCAGGCAAGGGGCAAATACCACGCTCATCCATTTTGGTTCTTTGGAACCGGTTCAAGTTCAGCTCTCACAAAAAGCACCTGATTATAATTCAAATGATGATAAAAGGTCAACGATGGATGAAGAAGAAGGCTAGACGATAGTTACGCGCAAGAGATGGAAGAAGAAACGAGCATTCCCTCTTCATTTGATCACCCGAGAGTCCAGAAGAGCACAAAACCAGATTCAGCCTTGGTAAAAAAGAATGAGTGATAAGAGGCAAAGGAGACTGGAAACAAAAGTGTATGAAGATTCAGCACAAACCCGAAAATCTCGAAAGCTCATCACATTGGAAGAATTCTTCCCCAAAAAATTCTTTCAAAATGACTTAGCCGAGGCTGTCCACACAGTTTCTCGTTGCGAAATCCAGGACGAAAAGGAGGACGTTAACCATGGTGATCCAAAAGAGACCTTGTCATCTTTGGAGGAACTCCAATCTCAGGTCGATGAAGTTGAACCCTTGCAATCCTGCACATCACCAAAAGAAATGCTCAACCAAGCTCTTGAGGAGCCAGAGATATACGCCCCTCATACCAATACGCTTCAACAAACACAGGGATGTTACGCATGCTCTCTAGATTTAACTTTCACTAATGAGGATCTATTGTTAGGCTCTAAGCCCCACAATCGCCCACTCTATGTCTCTGGTTATGCTCGTGAACAAAGGATCGAGCGTATCCTTGTTGATGGAGGTTCAGCCGTTAACATACTTCCAAAAATGACCATGAAACGACTGGGTTTTACTATGGAAGAATTATCACACAGTCGTTTGGTCATCCAAGGTTTTAATCAAGGAGGACAATGTGCAATCGGCGTGATCCACCTAGAATTATCCATTGGGGAATTGAAAAGCAACGTCTTGTTCCACATCATTGACGCTAAGACGACCTACAACATGTTGTTAGGACGTCCTTGGATCCATGAAAATGGAATAGTGCCATCAACTTTGCATCAATGCTTCAAGTTCTTTCAAAATGGAATAAAAAAGGTCGATGCCGATTTAAAGCCTTTTGCAGAAACCGAAGCTCATTTTGCTGATGCAAAATTTTATGCAAAAGAAGACATTTCTAGCGAGGTTCTTCCAGTTGAGATCCCGTCTATGAAAAGTAAACAGGATGAAAAGGAGCATGTTAAATTCATCGCCAAAAAGGACATTTCTTCCCCAAAGAAAGGCCCAGAACCCTTCCTCCGATATATACCATTATCACATCGTAAAAATGGACAATCACCATTCGCGGAATGCCTTCAACCTACAAAAGACATGGGGAGACCTGCAAAGCTCACGATGGAGGATGTAGCCATATTGAAAGAAAATCATGTCATGCCTTTAACTTCATCCACAAACCCTTTGCCCTCGAAGCCGTTAAATGGATTCGTGAGGTCTTTGCAAAGTCCGATAGAGCATGGTATTCTACCAAGTGAGCGAACGAAAGAATGGTTCGACCCAAAGGCATATAGGCTGTTAGCCAAAGCAGGCTACGATTTCTCAAAACAAGAAGACTTAGGGAAGCTAATTCCAGAAGCCACCGGAGAAAAGATGCATGGCCTTAGCAAAACACAAAGGAAAATGCGGCTTGAAGGGCATGAAATTCATATCCCAAAGGCCGGATTAGGTTATACTCCCGAATAACCAGCTCAGATATGGATCAAGAAAAGAAGCGATCCTTCGAGTTCCCAATACATAACGGTGGAGGTCGGCGAAAGTTCAAATCAAAGAGAAGACCATTCTTCACCCCATGTCTCAGTGTTTGATCGCATCGAGGCCTCGTCATCATGAATCACAGTGTTCGACAGGTTAAATACAACTTGTTTAACACCAAATCGGGACACTCTTGCTTGTAAATCAGTCTTTGATCGACTGGGGGCAACGAAAAGGCCTATTGATAGTCATTCTCAAAGTTCAATAAACTTTGACGTTCAAGGGGAGAAGAAAGCCAATGATGAGATCCGCAGTAGCATTCCTTCACGCATGAAATGTAACTTTACCTTGGAGATCAACACTGAAGGATCACTCAAAGTCAAAAGACGAACGATTGTACATACAAGTCAGTCACCCGTCCATGATGAGGAAATTGAAGAGGTATCATCCTCGTTTCATATTACAATAGAAGAGGGTACACTGTTAGATGCTGAAGCAACCAATGAAGAGGTCGATGAAGCTCCTCCAGCCTTGGAAGATGGAGGACAAGCTACAGTTGATGAACTTAAAGAGATCAATTTAGGAACTGTTGAAGAACCCCGGCCAACTTTCATCAGTGCGCTTCTTACCCTTGAAGAAGAAGAAGGATACCTCAAGCTCCTAGTAGAGTACAAAGATGTGTTCACTTGGACTTACAAGGAAATGCCTGGGCTCAATCCGAGTATTGCTCTACACCATTTGGCAGTAAAGAAAGGCGTGCGCCCAATCAAACAAGCTCAAAGACGCTTTCGGCCGGAGCTTATCCCTCAAATAGAAACCGAGGTCAATAAGCTCATTGAAGCAGGCTTCATTCGTGAAGTGCAGTACCCGGAATGGATTGCTAACATCGTCCCTGTCAAGAAGAAGAATGGACAAATCCGAGTGTGCGTTGACTTCCGTGATTTGAACAATGCATGTCCCAAAGATGATTTTCCATTACCCATCACTGAGGTCATGGTTGATGCCACTACCGGTCATGAAGCTTTATCTTTCATGGATGGATCTTTGGGTTACAACCAAATTCGAATGAATCCTAAGGATGAGCAGCTTACAGCTTTTCGTACCCCTAAGGGAATTTACTGTTACAAAGTGATGCCTTTTGGACTAAAGAATGCTGGTGCTACTTATCAACGGGCCATGCAGAAGATCTTTAATAATGTACTTCATAAATACGTGGAGTGTTATGTCGATGATTTGGTGGTTAAAACAAAAAGGAGGGAAGACCATCTGGCAGATCTACGATCCGTGTTCACCCGCTTGAGAAAGTATCAGCTTAAGATGAACCCCTGCAAATGCGCTTTTGGTGTAACATCTGGAAAATTTCTTGGTTTCATTATGAGGCACCGCAGTATTGAAATTGACCAGTCCAAAATTGAAGCAATCCAGAAAATGCCAGAGCCCAAGAATCTGCGAGAACTTAGAGGCTTGCAGGGAAAACTGGCCTACATACGACGATTTATCTCGAATTTGGCTGGTCGATGTCAACCTTTCAATAGATTGATGAAGAAGGATGTGCACTTTGAATGGGATGAGGCTTGCAGCAATGCTTTTGCACGCATCAAAAGATACTTACTTAATCCTCCAGTTTTAGGTGCTCCTATCCCAGGAAAGCCTTTGGTGCTGTATATTGCGGCCCAAGAAAAGTCTCTAGGTGCTCTTATGGCGCAGGAAAATAAAGAGGGGAAAGAAAGAGCCCTTTATTATCTAAGTCGAACTCTCAATGGGGCTGAATTAAATTATTCTCCTATCGAAAAGATGTGCCTCGCTCTTTTCTTTGCCATAGACAAATTGGAGCACTACATGCAAGCATATACAGTCCGTTTGATAGCAAAGGCGGATCCGATCAAATATGTCCTCTCCAGGCCAGTGGTTTCGGGTCGTATAGCTCGATGGGCAGTCTTGCTACAACAATATGACCTTGCATACATTCCACAAAAAGCTGTCAAAGGACAAGCATTGGCAGATTTCTTAGCTGATCACCCAGTTCCATCTGATTGGGAGTTCTCCGATGATTTCCCGGATGAAGATGTGTTTTACATTGAAGAAATGCCACCATGGATTATGCTTTTCGATGGGGTTGCACGTCGAGAAGGAGCAGGGGCAGGTGTAGTGTTTGTTTCTCCACAAAGACAAATACTTCTGTACTCGTTCTTATTAAGCAAACTTTGCTCTAACAATGTAGCTGAATATCAAGCATTGATTATTGGTCTACAAATGGCCATTGAGATGGGCATAGCTCAGCTTGAGATCTTTGGGGATTCCAAATTAATTATCAACCAAACCTTGGAGCAATATGACGTCAAGAAAGAAGACCTCATCCCCTATTGCAAATATGCGAAGAAATTACTAGCAAACTTTGAGGCCACCACATTGGAGCATATACCAAGGAAGGAGAATAGACAGGCCGATGCTTTAGCTAATTTGGCTACTGCCTTAGCATTATCCCAAGAAGAGACAACCAAAGTCGCTATTTCCCAAAGGTGGGTGGTACCTCTCGTGGTTGAAGAAGAAGAAGAAGAGCAAGCCAACATCATTTTTGTATGCCTTGTCGAAAAAGAAGATTGGCGACAAGTGATCATTGAATACCTTCAACATGGAAGACTCCTGGATGATAAACGCCACAGGACTGAAATTCGGCGGAGGGCTGCTCGATTCATTTACTATAAAGACACTCTCTTCCGCCGTTCATTTGATGGATTGTTTCTCCGTTGCTTAGGAGAGGAGGAGGCTAAACAAGCCTTAGAGGAGGCTCATTCTGGCATATGCGGCGCACATCAATCAGGTCCTAAGTTACACTATAGGATCAAACGAATGGGTTACTATTGGCCTACGATGGTACAAGATTCTATGGAGTGCGCTAAGAAGTGCGAAGCTTGTCAATATCACGCGAACTTCATCCATCAGCCGCCAGAACCTCTACACCCAACTGTAGCCTCTTGGCCTTTTGATGCATGGGGTCTTGATGCAATAGGGCCATTACCAAAGTCATCTGGTGGCCACTTGTACATCTTGGCCGCAACTGACTACTTCTCAAAATGGGTGGAAGCTGTACCCCTTAGGGAAGTGAAGAAAGAAACGGTGGTCAATTTCATTCGAACTCACTTGATCTATCGGTATGGTGTCCCTCGATATATCATCACTGATAATGGCAAACCATTCTACAATAGGCTGATGACAGAGCTATGCGAGAAGTTTGAATTTAAACAATACAACTCCTCCATGTACAATGCCCCGGCAAATGGACTAGCTGAAGCGTTTAACAAAACACTTGGCAGTTTGTTGAAAAAAGTGGTATCCAAGACAAAGCGAGACTGGCATGAAAGAATCGGAGAAGCATTATGGGCATATCGAACAACATTTCGAACGCCTACTTAAGCAACGCCATATTCTCTTGTCTACGGAGTGGAAGCCGTCCTTCTTTTAGAATGCCAAATCCCATCATTACAGATTGCCATTCAAGAAGGATTGACTGGAGAAGAAAATGCCAAGCTCAGGTTGCAAGAATTAAAGGCACTTGATGAAAAAAGGCTTGAGGCCCAACAACGCCTTGAATGCTATCAAGCTCGTCTTTCAAGCGCATTCAATAAAAGGGTCAAACCACGATCATTCCAAGTTGGTGACTTAGTCCTCGCCGTTCGAAGACCTATCATCACAACTCATTGTACAGGCAATAAGTTCACTTCAAAATGGGATGGACCTTATGTTGTGCAAGAAGTCTACACCAATGGAGCTTACAAGTTGATTGATAATGATGGTGTAAGGATCGGCCCCATCAATGAGAAGTTCCTCAAACGCTTCTATGCTTGAAAATCAAGAATTGCTCCTCGGTAAGAGCTTAAACTACCCACTGTAGCGCTGCAAGAGTACATGATGTCTTCCCATTACCCTTCAAAGCGTACCAATAAGGAGAAATTAATCTCACTCCATGTCAACAATTGCGAGTGTGGCGTAGCGGTTGGACGCCCGTGTCACCCTTGAGGCCATCTCGGGTTCGATCAGTGGTGATACCCACTATTACACACTGCGCCCCCCTTTTTGCAAAAAAAAAAAAAAAAAAAAAAAAAAAAAAAAATCTTTTGAACTACGTGATAACTTGATCCCTCTTCGGGGTACGTAGGCAACTTAGTATCTTTTGCTAAGTTCAGTCACGCACTAAAAAAAAATTAATTATTGAAAAAAAAAAAAAAACAAAAACAAAAATCTTTTGAACTACGTGATGACTTGATCCCTTTCTAGGGTACGTAGGCAACTTAGTATCTTTTGCTGAGTTCAGTCATGCACTAAAAAAGAAATGAAGGAACAGATAATAAAGTCTCCTTTATTGATTGACGAAAGGAAAATAGTACAAGAGGAAAGCATGATGACATGTATGAAGGGAATTAAAACGAAAGAAATTATGACATCCATTTCAAATCTTTCAAGCTAGAACGATTATCTTCCAGAAGGACTCGTATCTTCTCTAAAGCCTCCATATCCTGGTCTTCAAGAACGGGGGCAGATTTGACTTCTTCAAGTTGTTCTTCTAAGTCTTCCACAACATTGTCTTGTTCAACTTGATGAGTCTCAATTTGAGAAAGCGATTGCTCTAGTTGGATGAGCTCGGTTTTCAGGTCAACCATCCTCAATCTAACAGCGTCAAGTTCGGTCTTCAAAGATGCTTTCTTCTGCGATGCTTCAGAAAGGAGGAATTCAACTTTATTCTGGCGTTGAGTTAAGATAACAGGACTTGGTCGTTTATTCAGAAATTCCTTCATCTTCAAATAGTCTGCGATACCCTCACAATATTTGTCAACATTCTCACGCAAGTGTTGAGGGTCCACTCCAAAACTTTCAACCCCACTATAAATTTCATGTATTTCAGCTTGTGGGAGGATGGTGTCTACAGAAAGATTTGAAAGCCTATTTAGAAGAACATCTCCTAGCATAGAAGCCCCTTTCCTACGCACGGAAGAAATATGCGCCTTGGCTTGAAACACAGAGACTTCCGGAGGTTTAGTCGGTTGCAGGGACGGGAAAGGTGCCCTTTCTGTCTCAATTGGAAATTTGGACGACGTACCAACATCAGCAAACTTACACCTCTTGAGATCTGAACTCTTCGCAGATGGCTTTGAAATAGAAGACTCACTGTTTGCAAGAAGATGCGCATGATTAATAGAATTCTCTGCATCAACACCCTCCATTGGACTCTTCGAATGTCTCCAATTGGAGCCTAGGTCATTACACACCTCCTCTTCAGAAATTTTACTGGCGTCCCTAACTAGTACAACAAATGGACCTTTGGTGCCTTGACTGCAAGTGACTTCATTATGTTGAGATGAGTCCTTTGAATGATTACCATCTTCAAGATGACGTCGTGCAAACTTTGACAAAGGCTGTGGAATGTATGGGTCTTGTAGTTCCCTCTTCCCCTTCTGAGGTTTGTTAGATGTTACTAACTTAACAGGGAAGGAGGCAATGTCAGCAAGAAGATCTGTTCCTTTGGTAAAATCATTTCCACAAACCCTTTCCCACCATTGTCTGTAGCTATGTCTGACTCAACTTCCAAAGTCGGTGGCAAAAGCTGAAATGAGTATCTTAGAATCTGTGTTGCATCGAGTGAAAGATTGGTAGAATTGGCATAGGTCTTTTAAAGAACCTGTATGAATTTCTTCCTTCAAATCACCTGGAATGTCTTGGTGAAATCCAAAACGCCGACTAAATCTGTGAGGACTATATGGCTCTACAATGTGTTGATCTTCACATCGAAGTGACAAGTACCCCGAGCGAAGGCTCATAAAGTAGTCAAACTTCTGAATGGATAAATGATCATTGTCAATAAAAGTCTGGTCGTAATTTTTCTTGAAAGCAGTTCGGTGCCAAAGAAAGTTGGTGGCGTTTTGTATGTGCTTGCGTGCAGAGAATTCATTGAACGGAGAGGCATAGCCCACACCAGAATATTTAGTCATCAAAGCATCAGATGGTTTATCATGGGTAAGGCGATTGCTTCGGAAGAAATGACCTACCCAGGCATAAACGTAGTGGATGGCAAAACTAGCTCCAGACTTGCTCGGGGTAGGAGAGGAAGAAATAGTGTTAAGTCCACGATAAATGCTAGCCAATACTAGGGAAGCAAGGCCGAATGAACGACCATTAGCTATGGAACTAGCAATCTTGAAAGTGCCTGGACGGATACTATTCTGATCCTTGATAGGAAAGACAAATATGCACAGCCAACAGGAAAGAAGCGCCGATAAGTAGGTCTCCTCCTTTAAATCACCTTCAACTTGAAGATCCGCAAAGACCCCGTGTTCTTTATCAAGCCATGGTCCATGCTCCTTTATCTCACCTGAGGGATTCTGACTACACTTGGGAATGGTTGTCCGTCTCCCTGGTTTTCTAGGAGCTGGGTACTTGCTATTTCCTCTATACCAAAAAGTAATCCAGTCGCGAACACTTACTTTCCCTTGTCTCTTCAACCGGTTTTGAAGATGATGATACGCTAGGAATAGGTAGCGACAGCTGTACGACAGATAAGGTCGTCCCTGGTCATTGATTCCATCCAGCTCTTGCGCATTGGGTACTACTTCGTCATAAAATGCACCGGTGCAAGGAAGTCCACCGAGAACGAAGAGATCCCATGGGGTGATGGAAATTTCCCCAACTGAGGTATGAAGGGTATTGGTTGACGAACTCCAACACTCACAAAATGCTTTCATAAGATTCTCATCATAATCATATGTGAACAAAGAAGCAAAGACAGCATTGTAGAGGTGGGTTACATCAAGGAGGCGTTTACACCGACTGAGCACATCTTCTAGCCAATCCCAATAAAGGGAGAAGTAGGAAAACCCTCCATTCACGCTAAAGGAAAAATCCCAATCCGCACGTTTTGCAATTATTTCTCGTCCTAAAGTGTTATACGGCTTTGATCTAGCAACATTTTTGTGATGTGAAGCAAGAAGGATAGTTGTTTCCAAGTTAGAGCCGCCATCAGAAGGAACGATATGTGACCATTTCAGCAAATTGAGAGGATAAGAGTTACGGCCCCATTTTTCTGAAAATCTTCCAATTATGGGTGGACGAACAATCAAAGTCGTAGCCTTCGCATCCTTGCCATCTTTTTTCTTGTAAATAAACAAAGCTGATTCTTCGCCAATCTTCGAATCTTTAAAAAACAGCGTCATGATAGCTGTGTAAAAAAAAAAAAAAATTATTATTATCAAATAATAGAAAATGAATAAATAAATAAATAAATAAAAAGGAGGGTGTGCATGGTTTCTCCATACAGAGTATTATGTATTCTGTTTTTAGAGATTATGTTTGTACAAAGTGCATGCCTGAGTGGCTTTATATAGGGAACCATGGAACCACTCCCTGCCTGGATTGTCAAGCATTGTCAGAACGGCCACCGCCAATGTAGACCAAAGTGCCAACAAGTCCAGCAATCCTTGCAGTCTCCCATTCCAGGCCAGTGAAGGGAAGCTTCCTGTTTTACTGTGTCACCAACTCCTTGAAACACAGAGACACTCAGTGCTTGCTCTGGAACCATGGAACCACTCCCTGCCTGGATTGTCAAGCGTTGTCAGAACGGCCACCGCCCATGTAGACCAAGGTGACAGCAAAACCAACAATGGCTGCGGACTTAGTTCTGGATTTCTAAAGTTTCTGACACAATTTCACAAAGAAATCAACCCACAAAAGTCTTCTAAGGACTTTGGTGTACAAAACCCAGAAAAATCTTCAGCAACGGAGCCGCCACGCACCGCCACGAGCAGCCACAAACTCCTAAACGACCCGCGGCTCTCACACTCGAATCTGTGCAAATCCAGACATCGTTTCAGGAAACTAAGCGTACCACTTGATCCAGCGTGCCCCGATATGTAAAACCCAAAAATTTCAAGCCCAGAAACGGCCGCATCCGCCTCCACGAACCGCCACAATCTCTTAAAGGAACCGCGACCTAAGCCTTCAGATTTGTGCAAACCTGCTCAGAGATTTACAAAACTGACCATACAGGGGTCTTATACGGCCTTCGACCAACAAAACCCAAAAATTTTAGGTCCAAAAGCCCAAGCACGCGCCGCGAAAAGATTCGGCGGCGCGGCCTTCAAATCCCATGCGCCGATCAAGGTCCGCCAGAAGTCGCACATGCCACACGAGTCCTATGACGTCATGGATGACATCATCCTCCACACGTGCCACACGCGTCCAGAGCAGTGACGTCATCCGTGACGTCACCACCCACTACGGTCTGACCCGGTTTGACCCGGATCCGAACCGCCAAAAAAAAAAAAAAAAGGGGAGAGAGAAAATGCTTGGACCAAGCAGACTTTTGACCTTGACCAGAAACTCAAAATTTTCAAAACGGACTTGTCCCACTCAATTTTCGAGTACATTCCGATTTTGGGACCCGTTTCTTCATTCGAAGTTCAGAAATTGTGCAAACGTCCAATTTTCAAAAAAGTTGACTTTTGTGCAAATGTTGACCAAAAAGTCAAAATTTTCAAAACGGACCTGTCCCACTCAATTTTTCGAGTACATTCCGATTTTGGGACCCGTTTCTTCATTCGAAGCTCAGAAATTGTGCAAACGTCCAATTTCCAAAAAAGGTTGACTTTTGTGCAAATGTTGACCAAATGTCAAAATTTTTGAAATGGACCTATCTTGCTCAATTTTTCGAATACATTCCGATTTTGGAGTCCGTTCTGTCATTTGAGACTTGAAAATTGCAAAAATGACTCAATTCCAAGTGTTCTAAACTTAGGTCCTCAAGAACAAAATTTGAGATTCATTCATTTAATTGGGATCCCCGCAGGGTTATTCTCCAGATTTCATCAAGGCTTGCCTTTCAAAGTTCAAATGAACTCTCACAAGCGTGTCTTAAAATTACACTAGGTCATTGGTTCAATCTGCTATTCCCGTTCGGTGCC
Source organism: Quercus robur (assembly GCF_932294415.1). NCBI lineage: Eukaryota > Viridiplantae > Streptophyta > Magnoliopsida > Fagales > Fagaceae > Quercus > Quercus robur. The sequence goes on from NC_065544.1 coordinate 30,844,194, forward strand.
TACCAGTCTCCAACTTACCATTCCCGTTCGGTGCCTACCATTCCCACCTACCGTTCCCACCTACTATTTCCACCTACCGTTCCCACCTACCATTCCCACCTACCATTCTCACCAAAAATTCTCAACTACCATTCTTAACCACCTACCTACCATTCTTCATCTCTCTACTATAAATAGGAAGGCCGGGTTCATCAAAAACTCATCCAAAAAAAAAAAAAAAAGAAAGAGAAAAAAAAAATACACTGAATCATGAAATAAAGAATTGCTTCTTTCAGATTTTCAAGTCCTCCTTTTGACAGCCATTTCTCACTATGACCACATCATTCTCAACACCTAGCAACTGATTTTGCTTCATAATCGGTTTGAGATCAACCCTCCCATGGTTCGATCGAAACCCTACTTACAACATCATTGTAGTTTTGAGATCCAAACAAACTTTGTTTCTCCACTTAACAACCACCTTTGTCCATAAAATTACTCGTAACAAGGTCTGCATTGCGGTTCCATGTTTCCTTGGACTTGGTTGGCAAGGAAATCCAAGTCCGGCAGACACACCTGTTCCTAACCTTAGGGCTCCTGTAGTCTCTTTCCAATTGCTTGGTCTTCCAGCAGAAGCAGTGGTTCGGAACAAACAACAACTTGGCTGGTTTCTAAGACCAGAATCACAAGTTGGTTCCATCTTTCATTTTTCTGTGCTTTTCCAACAAGTGGCAGTAGATGAAGATGGTAAAAAGTGTTGGGGTATCCTACAAATTGTTTTCCATCCAACACTTAAAACAACCTCCAAGGCGCCAGCTCATCAGAATTCAGCCTTTGGTGCCGGTAAATGGTCACCAAAGCCTTATTCCATGTTCCCACTACTATGGGACCCAAAGGTCATCGTTGCTGGTACCTCAAAACTCACTTTCTGGAATTACTCCAACTTAAAATCAGCTTGAAGGATTTCAGAAGATACTCTTCTGAAATTACTTCAACTTAACGTCCGTCAGCATGGTCCCATTACACAGGCGCATTCGATTACTTGCTGCCGGACCCCATGCAACACACAGTCAGTCCCATATTCAAAGTTGTACTTCCCATAAACATCTACACCAGAAGATCCCAGCATACAGGGCCAGCACCATGGTGGTGTATGCTTTGCTCATTTGCTTTGCTTCATCTCCATCTTCTTCGTTGCCACTACCAGCATACCCAGAATACATAAGCTTCTGGAATTACTTCAACTTAACTTGAGTGATACAATTATGCAGGCACATTCAACCACTTTCCCACCTGTCCTTGTTGTAATCCAAAGCGTGATCTTCTGAAATAACTTCACCAGAAGTTCTTAAGAACACGAGGTTAGTTCCATGACCTTGCATGCTGTATCCAGCCACCATTCTCTCATCTTCCCCATCTTCAACATCTTGTGATCGCCGCCAACGATCCAAAATACTCTTTTGAAAGTACTTCAACTTAATCTTATCCTTCTGAAAGCTCCACCACCTTCAACAGCTCCACTACCTTCAACTACTTCACTTAAAGAGTCAAGTACCAAAAATCCATTTTTTTTTCGAAACTCATTCCCACACCACACTCCGAGACCGTATGTGTGAACGAGTCTCGAGGGGGCATTTGTAGAGAGGGAAAATTCCCGACCTATCACAAGCTGACACATCACATTACCAAGTCCACAAAATACAGCCAATTACAGAACGCCATGTATTGCTGCTAGGTTTTGCTATCACTATTCAGAAGCCAACAGAAATTTGCCAAGTGTCATGCAAGAGCCAATCACGCATCAGCGCATGTGTAAGCGATGACTCAAGCAGCCTCGCACGTGTAAGCGATGACTCAAGCAGCCTCGCATGTGTAAGCGATGACTCAAGCAACCTCGCACGTGTAAGCGATGACTTAAGCGGACCAATCAAGCTGTGACATGTGTCACCAATCAAGCTCCGCCACGTGTCGCTCACCCACCCCAAAACTCCTATAAATAGAAGCCTTCCTGAGACATTTAGGAGGACCAGAATTCAGAAGTAAAGAAGCTCTGCGAAGATCAAGCCTCAAAGCCTTCAAGAACTTCGAGAACTTCAACCCCAAAATCGAAGAACATTCAAAGCAGAATCATCCAGATCATCTGCCTAGATCCTAAAGTTCATGGGAATCAAGCCAGAAGTGTCCGAAAACATCAACAAATCACAAATCAGTGAAGCTCAACGGATTCAAGCCTCTAAAGCTCCGAAGAACTTCCACCACAAACCTTCAAAGACGAAGAACGCACGAAGAACACGAAGAACGCGAAGAACAAAGGATTTCTAAACAAGCTCATAGCCAGAGATTCATTGTAATTCTGTTTCAGTAATCTTCGATCCATCCCTCAACCAAATTGAAGGATATTTTGTGTTCAAGTCAAAACCACATTACCACAAATCCAATCAATAAGTCTTGCAAGGAGATCGAATCAGAGGATCACTCTTTTGTAATTTCAGAGAATTGTACCACACAATCATAAATACAAATTCGCATTTGTGAAACTATTTTACTTGTTTGATTTATTTCGAACTAGAAATTTAGTCGCTTACACACTGATCACAGTTTCATTCAATCTTATTATTAATTAAGAACCACTAACTTGTTAAGGGTTTTTTGTATTTTATTTATTTTTAGGTACGTTGGGGTAGGCTAATCTGATGAGGTGCAACTATTCTACTATTTCATTGAGTCTGAGAGAAGTCCAAAAGATGACCCTCTTGTGCTTTGGCTCACTGGAGGTCCTGGTTGTTCCGCATTTTCTGGCCTTGCATATGAAATGGGTATGTGCTTGAAAAGAATAATACTGCAGCTACTAACTATTTTACAATATTTTTATAAAATGTTAATGTGGTTAATCACTTATTAGTTTTCATCTAGACCTATCATTAATATCATTTTTTTCATTTACCAATAATCACTCACTACATTAACAGTTTATAAAATTTTTTATAAAATAATTTGTATCTCTAAAGCAAAACAAAGGAAATTTTGCATTATCTCTGACTTTTATATTCCTTTCTGTAAGGAGAAACTAATAATGTCAGTCAGTCTGTCACCGCCATTAATTTCCTTTTTTTTTTTTTAAGAAACAAATCCACGTGAACACAAAAAGAGAGAACGATGTTTTAATATAAAGGCACAATTCCATTGACTAAAATTCATTATAGTTCTTTAACTTTATTTTGGTTCAATTGAGTTCTTAAGTTTCAAATCAATTCAAGTCTTTCAACCATTTCAAAAAAAAAAAAAAAATGTCATTAAGTATACAATTAATTGATTAACTAATGGAAAAAGATTTAAATATATATATATATATATATATTCTCATATTAGAAATATAAAAATATTTTTTATTGATTTTAAAGATTTTTTTATGTGATAAAAATTATTTTTTAATGGCAATTTTTTAAGGAACTAATTCAAGCTAGCTGTATAAGCTTACATTAATTTAAAAGATAGAACATGAACCAATTCACACTCAAAAATATGCTTTCAGTTCACATTATTATTTTTTTTTCTTCTGCCAATTAATAAAAAATAAAAAATAAAAAGTTTGGTTTACCTTCATTACATTTTAAAAATGAATCTCCTTTTATTTTAATGAGGATTGTCACATCACTCACTAACAAGGGTGGAGCCAGGGGGGGTTAAGGGAGGCAGTTACCCCCCTACCCTCCTAAAAAATACCCTTAATTATTATTAAATAACCTTGCTTACTCTTTGTTTTTGGGTTTATTAAATGCCACTTTGTTTCTTTGGTCTTGAAACAGAGCACAACTTCTAAACGAACCATTTAGGAACCTAAAGTCCTCCACTAGCATGCTTTATACTGAATTTTTTAGTTTGTCCCTACCATGTTATAATTTGAACATTTTATGGGTCCACATTAACCAAAGTAATAGAAATCCACATATATTGCACTTAGTATTTATCTAACTACTAATAGTTTCATTCATTATTTGAGTTTTGGCTCTTAAAAAAATTAAAAAATAGATCACTCATGTGAGAAATTTCTCAATAGAATAAATACAATATTATGAATAAGCTTTTTTCTGTAGAGTTTTTTTTGGGGGGGGGGGGGTATAATTACATTAAATATAACTTTTTTTTTTTTTTTGAGAAAAGTTAAATATAACTTTAAATATCACTTCGTATTTAAATAAATAGCTTTTAATTTTTCAAATTGGTCTCAAATATTATATATTCACATAATATGTTTACATGCATGTATTATATATAAATTCCCCCCTCCCCTCCCCTCCCCCCCCAATTCAAATCCTGGCTCTGCCATTGCCCACTAACTAAATAAAAAGTGGGAATTAAAATTCACTACCTTTTACCATTATATATTTAAAATAAAAGGACATGTTCAATTAAAAATATAGTAGAAGTAAGCCAAACTCTTTATTAACTATGATTTTTGTTATTTTGATAACTACAACCGAGGAGTGGGTATTTGAAATTTTTTTTTTTGAGAGATTTTCAACTACTCCTGATGATACTTTTTTATCATCAGACCAAGACATCAATTAGTTTTTGGTGTAGACGGGGATTGAATCTCAGATCTTTTATACAACTATCAAAGACTTTACTAGTTGAACTAATTGAAACCCACTCCAAGAAATGCTTGCTGAGTAATAAGACTCTTAGCAACAGAATTAATATATATATATATATATATATTAATTGTAGGTTTTTCTTTTGTTTAGGTCCATTATCATTTGACTATGAAAGGTCCAAAAGCAACTCACCAAAATTGAAGTTGAACCCATACTCCTGGACAAAGGTACGAAACTTTAGCAGCCTCCAACAATAAGGTTTTCATGAAAATTACGTTGTCAATTTGATGGTTAATTAGGTGTTTATGTAAACCGAAAGAAATGGCCTTCATTTTTTTTTCAGGTTGCTAATATAATATTTGTGGATGAACCGGTTGGCACTGGATTCTCTTATGCAAAAAGTTCGGAAGGATACAATATCAGTGATACATTGGCCGCAGCAGAACTCTATGAATTTCTACTGAAGGTGATCAAAAACTATATAATAACATGATTTAATTTAGTACATGGGAATTATAGTGATGATACAAATATATAAGGATTACAGCCAGAAATTTTCTGCTCAAGTGGCCTATTCATTTTAATTTTTGATTTGTGATGCAGTGGCTTAAGCTTCACCCCAAGTTCCTCACAAATTCATTGTACATCATGGGAGATTCTTACTCGGGCATAATCATCCCAATCCTTGTTCAAAAAATATCAGATGGTAACTTACATAAATGAAAACCGGCTATGTTTTTTTTCTTCTTAATTCATACTTAATTTTGCTACAAAACAATACAAAGAACCAAAAAAAAAAAATCATTTTGATATCACATGAAAAGATTTTAGGATGGTAATTGGCTATGTCATTTTGTTGCAGGTAATGAAGTTGGTCAGGAGCCGCGAATGAATCTTAAGGTACAAGTTCAAGCACATTAAAATTTGAATAACTTCAATTACTTTAATTTCGCTCTTATTCATCAAGGCCATCTAGTTTTGGAGTTTTTACTTCATATGGAAATCTAATTTTGCTTTAAATTGGGGCCAGGGATATGCGATTGGAAACCCAGTAACAAATACACATGATGACTTGAATGCAAGAATTCCATTTGCTCACCTAAAGACGCTTATATCAGAAGAACTATATGAGGTGATTTTCTGCTTTTTTTAATTTTAATTTATTTTATTATTTCTGAATCTTTAGAGTCACAGATTGCAATCATAAGATGTCCTTAAAACTCATTCTCAAACGATTGACCCAATTGTGCCAAATAACCTGCTACATGATTGTCCTTCAAATAGACTTGTAAGCAATTTTGCAGGAAAGACTTTCTTTGACATTTTTGAACTGGTTTAGACTAGGAAAAGTTGATCATAATTAAAAAAAAAAAATGCTCATGTTAATTGCTTTGAGACCCAGGTTAGAGATTTTGGCTTAGATTGCAGGCCATGGGAATTCTTTTGCAGTTTCACTAATGTGGCAAGTGATTTAAATATAGTAATTAGTGTCCACGATTTCCCTATTGAGGATGCTACACCTGCTGGAATATATGTTACTTTCTTACATGTTCAACTCTCTCTTTCAAAAATATCCTACTAAACTTGATACTTTGTTCTTTTCTAGTCAGCTAAAAACAACTGCAAGGGCGAGTATAGGAATGTAGATCCTAGCAATGCAGCATGTGTGGACGATCTTAATATCTTCACTGAGGTGAGTGCAAAAACCAATTGTGGTTCTAATAAGAAATATCATTTTTTTTTTCTAAATATAATTTTGCTTCAATCTTTACAAGAGGAGAGTATGTGAAGTGCTAAGAAATGTGTAGTTGGACTTTCATGTATCATATCGCATGTACATTGATATATCTCTTGCATTTGCAGTGTACTGTGAAAATATATACTGCACAAATATTGGAGCCTGACTGTCAGAAATTATCCCCAAAACCTAGACCAAGTGTGTCAAATTGGGATCCAGATACTCTTATGGAAGATCCTGTAGACCTTCTCCAATCTATTACTCATCTTCCGGAACCAAGAAGATGGTGTCGGGTAAAATTTTTCTCTCTCTTTCACATACATTGTCATGAATCAAGCTGGTCTTGGGCCTTTCTGCTCATGTAGTTGTTTGACAAGGTTATGCTGCACTCTTTGAAAATATAGCTAACTATATACTAACAAGGTTACTCCTTTTTGTAGAATTATAACTATCTGTACTCCTACATTTGGGCAAATGATAAAACTGTTCAACAGGCTCTTCACATTCGGGAGGTATGTTGATCCATAGAGTGTTAACTTTAATATCTCAAATTCAGTAGTTTTTTTAAGTTCTTTCAAAATGACAAGCAGGGAAGCATCAGTGAGTGGGTGAGATGCAATGAGAGCTTAGTATACACATACGACGTCTCAAGTAGCCTAAACTATCACCGGAACCTTATCAAGAAAGGCTACCAGGTCCTCATATACAGGTAATATAACAATTTCTTTTACCATGCTTCAGTCCCTAGAATTAACTATTAGTCACATATCCAATGCAAAGATAGAAAAGTTTAAGTCGCTTTAACCCTCTCTTTCTAGTGGCTGTTGTCAAAAAACTCACTTAAATCAACTTAAAAAGAGTGAAAAATAGAAGTTCATTTTCTGCAGAAACACGCACACACAGAAGCAAAACAGAGCAAATGAGAGGAGGAATAGATAATTTTCAGATTCAATTGCTGCTATCCACTTTTTCAGTATTACATCTGCTTTATAGACTTCAATGTACAACCATTTTCAACCTTATAAAGGGCCATAAAATCCAAGATTTACAAGATATTACTCGAATAGAAACTAACCGAACTTTTAGCACTGTAGAACAATAACAGATTGAAGTAGTTATATTTTACAGCAAATTCTTCTTAACATTCTCCCATCTAATATGCTGTCCTAAAACTCCTAAGGCTTTTCAAAGTTGATGAAATTTCTTCCTTGGAAGTGCTTCCGTAATATATTATCCAATTGCTCCTCTTATACAAAATTTCAGCTCAAATTTTGGCTGGCTTCAATTGCATCTCTAATAAAGTGATGCTTGATGCTTAATGTCTTGGATTAACTATGGCAGATTAGGTTAGCTATTGCTAGTTTATTGTCATAATACATATCACAAGCTGCTTCTTGGCCATACAATTCAATTAACACTAACCATGGTTTACAAGATATTACTTTAATTAAAAAAACTACCCATAGAAACATAAATCTGTGAACAATAACAAGTTGGTTCAAAATGTTTACATAGGACATTACTATTAACACCTTCACTAGATTCCATTTTTCATTGCTGGGAATTAAAAATTTGATATAATCAGTTCAAATTTCATCTTATGTTTTATTGAAATTCTTATTGAACAATGGTTTTCTTGTTTTGTTCCAAATAACACAGCGGTGATCATGACATGGTCATTCCATACATAGCTACGCATGCATGGATAGTATCGCTAAACCTTACTATTGCCCATGATTGGAGGCCATGGTTTGTTGATGGGCAAGTCGCAGTGTAAGTTTCTACCTCAACTTTCATGTTTCAGCAACCCTATAGCCTCTTCCACCATTCCCCTAACTTTTTAAATTTTAAATACAAGTTGTATTCTAATATAAAGCTTATAATTGTTTTATGGATTATTTTTAATTGTATTGTGCAGATTCACAATGCAGTATACATCTAAAAAGTACTGCTTGTCATTTGCAACAGTAAAGGCAAGAATAAGTAACTAGTTAATTGTTCCATATAAAAATATTTTCCAAGTAATAGCCACAAGTTAACTCTAGCATTTGCTTCTTTGTAGGGAGGGGGGCATACAGCTCCGGAGTACAAGCCCAATGAATGTCTTGCCATGATTGATAGGTGGCTATCTTACTATCCCCTCTAGTGAATAGTGGATTTTACCAATCCATTCAATTAAGTAGGCTTGTAGTGCATCTAACATTTCAAGTAATTTTAGTTGTCTACTCAATATAAAATGATAAAAAAACTTCTTCACTTTTTTATTTCCATTCTTTGATTCCCGTTCATGAATAAATTTAAATATAAGTTCCTTCCGTTGAGCCTTTAAATATAATGTATGCAAATCTTCTTGCTATAATATACATTGTGTTCTTGATAGATTTATCCCCTAAACTCAAAAAATATGCATGAGGTGAGTATTGGAACCAACAAAGATAGAATGATAGGCAAGCCAAGTTCAACATAGCTTGGTTGTTGGGCCTTAATTTTAATTCTAACATCAATCATACATACAACTTTCAATTTCAAGGATGATGTGATTTGACCTAACTTGCTATGTTTTCTCTTATAATATTATTTTTATTTATTTATTTAGCCCACTATTGGAAATTATAATACATATTTTAAGCGATTGCTTGGAACTTGTAAAATCCATAACTAAATTAGCATTAAAAAAAAAAAAATTCAAAATGGACAAGATTTCTTGTGGATATTCTTCAAATTATTAGATGTCAATTACAACTATTCAACCTCATGAGCACATATATATACACATGATGAGTTATATTGTATTTGATTATAAAATGGATTCACGGGTCTTTCCATGTTGGATCCACATGAAGGAATGGGGGTTTGTAATTTAAGATTTCTTGTCATCAATGAATTCAAATGTTTAATGCAACTCTCAAGTGGATTTTGGTCGATCTTTAATGAGACAATGTGGTGTCGATGGGTTTTTTTTTTTTGGAACCAACAGGCTATTCATGGTTTGTAATTGTAAAGGGTTATTGAATTCAGAATAAACTTGGTTCTTGCATACTTATGGTTGAAATTGGTGTTTATGTTGGATGTGTGATAAGGTATACATATATAGTACATTTTCCAAATCTATGACAATAAATGATGACGCACAAAATTGTCAGTGTATAAGAAAGTACAGAAACTTTGAAGGAGAAATGGAGAAATGATATGCGAGAGAGAGAATGAAAAATTCTGATTTCAATTTGATAAATGAATCTATACAAGCTCTGCGTCTAAATACCAAAAACAGAGACCTGGAAAAATCCCAAAACAGTTACATCCCAAATCAGTTACAGCATGTGTGTCATTCTGTTATTCCACGTGTGAGACTCTTCCAACTTAAATACATGGAAAGCTACAAGTAGTTTTACATACAGAAAATACAAAACTACAACAACTAAACTACACTAATGTCGTTTAGACAGAAATATTATTTCTTTGTTGCTTTCTTCTTTTGCTTCATTTCTTTTCTATCTTTCTGATGTGAGCTGCAATCTTGATACTCCCCCTCAAGATGAGAATTGGGATTATGGATATCCACAATACACATCTTGGATAGTAATGCTTGCAACTGCTGCCCACTAAGAGCCTTTGTGAGGAGATCAGCTAGCTGAGAATGAGTGGGAGTAAAAAACAAACGAATGACCTTATCTTCAACTTTGTCCCGAACCAAGTGGCAATCTATTTCTATGTGCTTGGTTCTTTCATGAAACACAGGATTCTCACCTATGTATATGGCTGCTTGATTGTCACAAAAAAGCATAGCAGGTTTAGGATGAAAAACCTCCAAATCCTTTAGCAAAGCCAGAAGCCAAGTTATTTCACATGTAGTGACTGCCATGGCTCTATATTCTGCCTCAGCAGAGGAACGAGAGACTATAGATTGCTTTTTGGTCTTCCATGAAATGAGTGAATCACCTAAGAAAATGCAAAATCCAGTAGTAGATCTTCTAGTGTCAATGCATGAAGCCCAGTTTGCATCTGTGTATGCCTTTAAATGTAAATCTGATTTGGATGAGAAAAGGATGCCCTGACCAGGAGTTCCTTTAAGATATTGCAGCACTTTATAAGCTGCATCCAGATGAGGTTTGCGTGGCTTGGACATAAATTGGCTCAATTTTTGTACTGAGTAAGCAATGTCTGGTCTAGTTATGGTGAGATACAACAATCTCCCTACTAGCCTTCTGTAAACACTAGGATCAGGCAGTAACTCCCCACAAAACTTGCTTAACTTCAGATTTTGTTCCATAGGAACCTTACTTGGTTTGCAGCCTGACATCCCAGCATCTTTAAGTATCTCCAAGGTGTATTTCCTTTGGCATAAACAAATGCCTTGTTCTGATCTGGCCACTTCAAGACCAAGGAAAAATTTCAGGTTTCCAAGGTCTTTCAACTTGAATTCTTGATCCAAAAACACCTTAAGTTCTTCAATAGCATGAGCATCATTGCTGGCAATAAGGATGTCATCAACATACACCAAGAGAGCTATAAAAGACTGATTAAACTTCTTGGTTAATAGAGAGTAATCTGACTTAGATTGTTTGAAACCACATTTCAAAATGGTAGCTGAGAATTTTGAGTACCATTGTCTTGAAGCCTGCTTAAGTCCATACAATGACTTATTTAGCTTGCACACCAAATGCTCCCCCTTGCTGTGAAAGCCTGGAGGCATATGCATATAAACTTCCTCATGGAGATCACCATGAAGGAAAGCATTGTTCACATCAATTTGAACAAGGTGCCAGCCCTTCACAGCAACAATAGCAAGGATAGTCTTCACTGAAGTCATCTTTGCCACAGGAGAGAAAGTGTCTGTGAAGTCTAAACCCTCCTGCTGAGTGAACCCTTTGGCCACAAGTCTGGCCTTGTACCTCTCTACTGTACCATCAGCCTTATATTTGATTCTATATACCCATTTGCACCCAATGGCCTTTTTGTGAGAGGGGAGAGAAGTAAGAGACCAAGTTTGGTTGGATTCCAAGGCTGCAATCTCATCAGCCATAGCATTCTGCCACTTAGGATCCTTGATAGCCTCAGAATAGGATTTTGGCTCAGAAATAGCAGTGATTAAGGAACAAAAATGGGCATAGGAAGGTGAAAGACCAGAAGGATCAATATAATCAGAGAGAGGATACTTAATACCTGACATAGAGGAGCTGGAACCAGACTTGATGGTTGAATTTGAGTGATCAAACTTAGCATGAACAACAGTACTGCATTTAAAATCTTGCAAATAAGCAGGAGCTTTACTGATTCTTGTAGACTTCCTTAAGGGTGGAATGGAATCAGAAATAGAAGTAGGGACTGAAGCAGGAATAGAATGAGATATAGGATCAGGTATGGGGTCTACAGAAGGAGGAAGAACAGAATCAAAGGAAGGGGCAGAGGTAGTATTTGGAATGGTAAAGGGTGAAGTAGGGGAAGGTGAGATAGGATTGGATAAAACAGATGTAGAATCTGTAATGGGAGCTGGTGGGGTATGTGAATCAACAATAGGAGTGGCAACAAAAGGTAAAGGGTCAAGGTAAGGGTCTGGGGAAGGAAAAATGTGAGGTAAGGTGATTGTGGAATGAGGGGAAGAAGAGTATGTGGAAGAGATAAAGGGAAAAACAGTCTCATGGAAAAGAACATCCCTAGAGACAAAAATTTTCTTGGTTGCCAAATCAAGCACCTTGAAACCTTTAACCCCATAAGGATAACCCAGAAAAACACATGGTAAGGATCTAGGATCAAATTTTGACCTATTGTGAGACAAAGTAGATGCAAAACAAAGGCATCCAAACACCTTTAGATGATCATAGGAAGGGGTTGTGTTGTATAGTTTCTCAAAAGGAGTTTTGTTGCCAAGAGTAGAAGAAGGCAGCCTATTTATAATATACACAGCAGTTAAGACACATTCACCCCAAAAGGTAAGAGGCATATTGGACTGAAATTTTAAGGCCCTTGCAATGCTTAATATATGTTGGTGTTTCCTCTCCACAACTGAATTTTGTTGTGGAGTGGCTACACATGAATGCTGATGCAAAATGCCATGCTTAGCATAAAATTCTTTTAGAATGAATTCCTGAGCATTATCAGTCCTAATAGCCTTGATTTTAGTGCTAAACTGTGTGAATATCATATTGAAAAATGAAATCAGCAAGGGTCTGGTTTCAGATTTGGTTTTCATGAGGTACACCCATGTGGATCTAGTGGCATCATCAACAATGGTAAGGAAATATCTAAAACCATCATGAGTGGACTTAGCAAAAGGGCCCCATACATCACAGTGAATAAGATCAAAAGGAGTTGCAGACAGATGATTAAAGAAAGGAAATGGAAAACGTTTCTGTTTAGCAATGGGGCAAAGAGTACAAGTTTTATTGCTATGAACATTGCTTACATCAGGAATACAATCATGTAAGGCATGAAGTTTAGCATCTGAAGCATGTCCTAGTCTAAGGTGCCAAAGAAATGGCTTGGTTATGACAGGAACATTTGAAATGTTATTGACAAAAGTACCCAAAACAGAATCCAAAATAGAAGAAGCTGCAGAATCAGATTTGCAAGGAGTTGTAGATAGCAAGTATAGGTTGTTATGTAGTTTACCCACTCCAATCGTTTTCCAACAAGAAAGGTCCTGTATAAAACACAAATTGGACAAGAAAATGAAACAACATGACAATCTTTTAGTCAATTGACTCACAGAGATCAGATTGAAAGTGAAGGCAGGAACACATAATACATTTTCAAGTATAAGGCTGGCTGTCACTTGAATGGTGCCAATGTGTGTGACAAGAACTCTTTCACCATTAGGTAATTGGACAAAAGATGAGACAAATTTGGTGATTTTAGTGAACAAATTGACAGAATGAACAATGTGATTTGTTGCCCCAGTATCAAGGACCCAAGTTTGTCTATCAAATGTTGTTTTACTAGCTGGATTATTTGCAAAAATGGAATGTTGCATACTTAGGCAGAAAGAATCATGAAAAGAGTCACAAAGATTACCTGAAATGGTAGAATTGGCTGTGGCTATGGCATCATTTGAATTACCAGAGGTAGATGCATGAGAATTCAGTAGAGAGAGCAACTGTTGGTACTGCTCTGAAGTGAAAGGAAAGGGATTATTCTACTGCACAAGTTCAAATTGTCCTTGGTTATCATTTACCATAACCTGATTAGCCTTGGCCACCCGTCCATTTTGCTTGTAGCTTGGAGGAAATCCAACAAGTTTATAGCATTTTTCCATAATGTGACCAAGTTTTCCACAGTGGCTGCATACAGGTCTTCCTTTGGTAGCATTACCCTTGAAATTTCTACCATTGCTGTTGTTTGAATGAGAACCTTGATTGAAGACTTGGTTCTTAACAGCAAGTGCAGCTGATTCAATAGAAGGAGCACCATTAGAGGTTGAAAACCTTTGCCTTTCTTCCTGAATTACCAATGAGAAAGCCTTATCTATTGACGGGACAGGCTCCATCATAAGGATTTGAGTCTTGACTTGTGAATAACAATCACTCAATCCATTGAGAAACTGCATTATTGAATCTTGATGATAAAGCTGCGTAATCTTATCATTTACTCCACAAGTGCATTTGCCACATGAACAGCTTGGCAAAGGCCTGAGATTCAACAGTTGATCCCAAGTAGCTTGAAGATCAGTGAAAAATGTTGTTACTGTAGAATCTCCTTGCATTATAGAGGAAATCTGTTTCTGGAGCTGAGAGATTCTTGGTCCATTTGCTTGTTGGAAATGGATCTTTAGTGCATTCCACACTGCACGAGCTGTGTCTCTGTAAATAACACTAGCTTTGATGTGAGGTGAAATAGAATTTAAGATCCAAGATGAGATCATCGAGTTGCATTTTGACCAAGCTTGCTTCTCAAGCGGTGTAATCGCCATTGCAACAGTGATGGAACCATCAACAAAGCCAAGTTTGCTCTTAGCATCTAAAGCCATTATCATTGCTCTAGCCCACGTTGGATAATTATCCTCAGTCAGGTGTGGAGCAACGAGGATCGCACCAGGAGATTCACCATAATGCAAAAAGAATGGACTGCGAGGATCTTCCATTGGAGAAAGCTCGCGATGCGAAGAAGTAGATGAGGAAGTTTCTGTGTTTGACGCCATTGATAAAGGCTCAAGCTCTGATACCATATAAGAAAGTACAGAAACTTTGAAGGAGAAATGGAGAAATGATATGCGAGAGAGAGAATGAAAAATTTTGATTTCAATTTGATAAATGAATCTATACAAGCTCTGCGTCTAAATACCAAAAACAGAGACCTGGAAAAATCCCAAAACAATTACATCCCAAATCAGTTACAGCATGTGTGTCATTCTGTTATTCCACGTGTGAGACTCTTCCAACTTAAATACATGGAAAGCTACAAGTAGTTTTACATACAGAAAATACAAAACTACAACAACTAAACTACACTAATGTCGTTTAGATAGAAATATTATTTCTTTGCTGCTTTCTTCTTTTGCTTCATTTCTTTTCTATCTTTCTGATGTGAGCTACAATCTTGATACAGTGAGCTGATCGTCCACACACGTGTCGAATGAGGTACCTGAAGAACAAAGAAGATGAATAACCTACAGAGAGTATCAGTGAGGTGCTGGCCAAAAACCCTTCGAAGATTAAGTTAGTAATAGAAGAATCTCCAATAACTCAAAAGTGTAAGAGTTAAGAAATTGTACGTATCTTGAGATAATTAAGGTTTGATGTTTATATAATTGCGGAGAGCCAACCAGAATCCCTTGATTTTTGGTTTGGGGGGGGGGGGGGTGTTCCTTGTAGAGAAGGCATGGAATCATTACTCCAAGATCCTAGGGCTTTCCTTCCCATATTGAGAAGATACGTGTGTGGAGAGGAGTCTTTGGACATGGTGTACAAGCTATTTCCATAGAAGGATGTATAAGTAGAGAACACATAAGTGCTCGTGGGACCCATCGTATCCATCTGTTGCCCCGTTCTCTCACCCATCAGTATGCTTTTGATCCTTTAGTCCATCCTTCAGCCCATTGGGCTCAGTCATGGACCAGCGGTATTTCGATCTTTGCAAGTTGCCCGACAGGTCCAGATACATCGTTGGTCAAGAGGGAAGGGTTGTGACTACAGATGGATCAAAGAGAGCTCATTAATCTTGTCGTCCCCCCTCAAGGGGATACTTGATGGATCCAAGAACTTAAATATCAAAAATGCCCTTATCAATAAGATTGGCATAAACTTACGCTGCAACCCAAAAAATAAAAATAAAAGTAAAGAAGGTTGGCATGAGTTTCGTTTTCATAATTAAAAATTTAAAACCCATTTGACAAATCTGTTGGTTTGTTGCTTGTCAAATGGTGGACCCGCCCGACCCAACCTACTCATGGGAAATGGTGACTCGGAGCAATAGCAAAGCTTGGACTTAATTACTTAATTGCCCCTCCTAGCCCACAAAATTTTTTGAAGGCCCTTTATGGTGGAATGGTGACACTCTTGTCTTTGCGCATACCTGATTTCTCAGAAGTCAGAAAGGACCACAAAAAGAGCGGGGTAGGCCCCACAAAAAATTGTCTTTATCGATCAAAATTGTTTTTTTTTTTTTTTTTCATTTAATTTTATTATGAATTTTTTTATGAAATTTTTACTTATATAAGTAATAGATTTTTTTTATTTTTATTTTATTTTAATGTCAAACATCATTTGAAAAAGGAAATAAAATATTTTCTATTTTATCTTTTTTTATTAGGTTTAAAATCTATAAAATTGTAATTAGAGATTTGAAACAAAAAAGTAAGTGGTTTAATCATTAAAGGAAATAAAAAAAAAATTATTAAAGGTGATATAAAATTATCAAAGAACCCAAGTTCTTAACAAAATAATTTATAATATTAAATGTAAGTGTCAAAAATAAAAGATAATTATAATTACATAATAAACTCTAAAGTTCAAGATTACATTTAAGTTAAATTTTGAAGTTTTTAGGTGCATATACGTTTATAGTGAAACTCTTAAAATGTTAAAATTTGGTCATTAAACTAGTATTAACCGAAATATCATATTTCACATGAGTTATACTTTTTCTAGCTACTGAAAATCCTTTCATGCATAAGCTGGAATTTGACTGAAAAAAAAAGAAAGGCACAAAATTACTCATTCATGTGTAAGAGAACCCCTTACAAATAAATGCAATATAATGACTTTTTTTGGACCTTCTTAAAGTAAAATTGCTCAATATTCATAATGGTTATTTATTATTAAAATTGGTCTTAGGTACTTGTGTGTGTGTTGCTTATAATTTTTCTCCTAAAATAATCCGATCATGGCTCCACCATTAATTTGGATGGTCTCTATCTCTATTTCTTTTGAGGATTTGGTTCCTTTATTTGTAAAAGTGTAAACCCTGATTTGCTTCCACCACACGATAAGTGCGGGTGTGTGTGGCGTATAAATTGTATAAAGTCATCACTGATCAATCAAATTTCTTTAGGTGTAATTGGTCACTTAAACTTAAATTGGACTTTCATAACTCCAGTTGTATTGAGTGATTCTATTATAAGTGAAGTTGTAATACTAAATTTGATAAACTAGTTTCTCTACGTTGATATATGAAATTATTAATTAAAATTTAAAAATACCTCACTTAGAGTTGAATTTAGATCTGAACTATATATAGCCCGTTCGGACCTAAACGCAATCACAGTGGTCTCAAAGAATAGTTTCAAACACGATCGTTGTCATGGAAAGATTAGACCTTCAAACTTTTCGCATCTCAGACCATTCAAATGTTTTAATTTAATTTTTATTTTTTGGGATTTGGGTGTAGCATTAACCTTAACAAACCTTTCAGGTATGATTGTTGGTGGCAAATTGTATTTCCAAGGTCAAACAAACAAATGAATGGTAGCTAGAGAGAGAAGTATTGTTAACCTTTGATCTTTCCTGCTATTTCGTCTACCTAACCTATCAAAATAAAACAATAAAAAATGAAGTTGAAAGGCTGTTATCGGCTTATTACTTTATTTTGTCCCCTTCTCCGTATGATTACAACAAAACAAATTACAAGACTGTAGTACTAACAATAACAACAGCAGTCTTTATTCTCAAATTGTGAGGACTTTATCAATTCTCATTCTCAATAAACAAGCAAAATTAATTCATTCATAAAAAAAAAGTACAAAATTTTACGATAATCGTCGACCTGTTGAAATATTTCTCTTCATTTAAATAGCTGTAGGAGTAGGACTAACTATATGCAAACAATATGACACTAATCGCTCACACAAACAAAGTTATATGACTTACTATGCCCTGCCTAAATTTACTTTTTAAAACTATATATATGTGTTCAAAAAAGAAAAAAAGAAAAAAAACCTTTAAAAGAACCACGGACAAAATGGGGAGCAGAGCAGAGCAATGGTAGTGTGAGTGGGTATCTCAAAATTGACCTTGATTCCTTGAAGCGCAACTACTAATAAATTAGGCCCCTACTCCTGCATGATTCGCTCATGGTCTATAAATAAACTAAGCACAAGTTGCATAGAGGACGAGTGCTCTTTCACACATTGGTACGATCTGCTAGGTAATTATACTAAATTACTAATAAACATGGATAACGATATAATTGATAGACCATATCATTTAGTTATGAAAAATTATATATAAATTAGGGTTGAAACTTGAAAGAACATGCAGCATCAGTTAACCGTTCTTTTTTTTTTTTTTTTTTCTTTTTTTTTTTTTAATTAATTAATTTTTTTTTATTTTTTTATTTTATAAGTATTAATTGGGTTTGAATTAGATACCCAATTAGATCCAAGTATCGTTTATACAAAATACCTTTGGAACATTTACTATTTTTTTTTTTTTTTTGTCATTTGTCTAGTTAATTATTATGGATTTTGGATCCCGAATCCTCATTCTTTTTACGCTTATGTTATAATCAGCAAAATAAGATACAAAAGGCAACGGCTACAAAAATAAATACAAACTTAATAATTGTCGAAAATCTGTTTCCCAAGATTGTTTATTAGGGATGGCAATTTTGCCCCGTCCCGTCCTGCTTGATCGACCCCTCCCTACTTCACCCCACGCAAGCTTTCCCGGCCTCGAAAAGGTAGTGGGGTAGGGATGAGGTGAGATTTTAGCTTTGCACCACGGGGTGGGGCAAGATTTTAGCCCTGCACCACGGGGTGGGGCGGGGATGGGTTTAGATTTTTTAGAACCAACATGTCCCACCCCGCCCCATCCCCGCCTTATCCTGCATTGATAAGGGTTAAATTGTAATTTTTTCATATTTTAAAATTCTACTATTTAAACAAATATATCATTAGCTTATTTTATTCTACCAAACATGGATTTCTACCTTTTTTTTTTTCTCTCTCTCTCTCTAGCAAGGTTGGAAATAAGGTACCAATTTATATATATATATATATATATTGTCTTTCTTATAAAGAACTTTATATACTATTGAATCATTGATTTTGTATTATGAGATTTTTGTTTTTGTTGTGATATTATCTTATTAAACACTTTAATAATATTAGGGAAATTCTATCGTACCCCCCCCCCCCCCTTTTTTAGGGGGGTATGATACCCACTCGTAGGCAACTTGCTATATTAGGTTAGCTATTGCTAGTTTATTGTCATAATACATATCTGTCATATCACAAGCTGCTTCTTGGCCATACAATTCAATTAACACTAACCAAGGTTTACAAGGTATTACTTTAATTAAAAAAACTACCCATAGAAACACAAATCTGTGAACAATAACAAGTTGGTTCAAAATGTTTACATAGGACATTACTATTAACACCTTCACTAGATTCCATTTTTCATTGCTGGGAATTAAAAATTTGATATAATCAGTTCAAATTTCATCTTATGTTTTATTGAAATTCTTATTGAACAATGGTTTTCTTGTTTTGTTCCAAATAACACAGCGGTGATCATGACATGGTTATTCCATACATAGCTACGCATGCATGGATAGTATCGCTAAACCTTACTATTGCCCATGATTGGAGGCCATGGTTTGTTGATGGGCAAGTCGCAGGGTAAGTTTCTACCTCAACTTTCATGTTTCAGCAACCCTATAGCCTCTTCCACCATCCCCCTAACTTTTTAAATTTTAAATACAAGTTATATTCTAATATAAAGCTTATAATTGTTTTATGGATTATTTTTAATTGTATTGTGCAGATTCACAATGCAGTATACATCTAAAAAGTACTGCTTGACATTTGCAACAGTAAAGGCAAGAATAAGTAACTAGTTAATTGTTCCATATAAAAATATTTTCCAAGTAATAGCCACAAGTTAACTCTAGCATTTGCTTCTTTGTAGGGAGGGGGGCATACAGCTCCAGAGTACAAGCCCAATGAATGTCTTGCCATGATTGATAGGTGGCTATCTTACTATCCCCTCTAGTGAATAGTGGATTTTACCAATCCATTCAATTAAGTAGGCTTTTAGTGCATCTCACATTTCAAGTAATTTTAGTTGTCTACTCAATATAAAATGATAAAAAAACTTCTTCACTTTTTTATTTCCATTCTTTGATTCCCGTTCATGAATAAATTTAAATATAAGTTCCTTCCGTTGAGCCTTTAAATATAATGTATCCAAATCTTCTTGCTATAATATACATTGTATTCTTGATAGATTTATCCCCTAAACTCAAAAAATATGCATGAGATGAGTATTGGAACCAACAAAGATAGAATGATATGCAAACCAAGTTCAACATAGCTTGGTTGTTGGGCCTTAATTTTAATTCTAACATCAATCATACATACAACTTTCAATTTCAAGGATGATGTGATTTGACCTAACTTGCTATGTTTTCTCTTATAATATTGTTTTTATTTATTTATTTAGCCCACTATTGGAAATTATAATACATATTTTAAGCGATTGCTTGGAACTTGTAAAATCCATAACTAAATTACCATTAAAAAAAAAAAAAATTCAAAATGGACAAGATTTCTTGTGGATATTCTTCAAATTATTATATGTCAATTACAACTATTCAACCTCATGAGCACATAGATATACACGTGATGACTTACATTGTATTTGATTATAAAATGGATTCATGGGTCTTTCCATGTTGGATCCACATGAAGGAATGGGGGTTTGTAATTTAAGATTTCTTGTCATCAATGAGTTCAAAATGTTTAATGCAACTCTCAAGTGGATTTTGGTCGATCTTTAATGAGACAATGTGTGTCGATGGTTTTTTTTTTTTTTTTTTTTTTTTTTAACCAACAGACTATTCATGGTTTGTAATTGTAAAGGGTTATTGAATTCAGAATAAACTTGGTTCTTGCATACTTATGGTTGAAATTGGTGTTTATGTTGGATGTGTGATAAGGTATACATATATAGTACATTTGGAAAATCTATGACAATAAATGATGGTGCACAAAATTGTCAGTGAGCTGATCGTCCACACACGTGTTGAATGAGGTACCTGAAGAACAAAGAAGATGAATAACCTACAGAGAGTATCAGTGGGGTGTTGGCCAAAGACCCTCCGAAGGTTAAGTTAGTAATAGAAGAATCTCCAATAACTCAAAAGTGTAAGAGTTAGAAAATTGTACGTACCTTGAGATAGTTAAGGTTTGATGTTTATATAATTGTAGAGAGCCAACCAGAATCCCTTGATTTTTGGTGGGTGGGGGGGGGGGGGGGGGGTGTGTTTCCTTATAGAGAAGGCATGGAATCATTACTCCAACATCCTAGGGCTTTCCTTCCCATATTGAGAAGATACATGTGTGGAGAGGAGTCTTTGGACGTGGTGTACAAGCTTTTTCCATATAAGGATGTATAAGTAGAGAACACGTAAGTGCCTGTGGGACCCACCGTATTCATCTGTTACCCCGTTCTCTCACCCATTAGTATGCTTTTGATCTATTAGTCCATCCTTCAGCCCGTCGGGCTCGGTCATGGACAAGCGGTATTTCGATCTTTGCAAGTTGCCCGACGGGTCCAGATACGTCGTTGGTCAAGAGGGAAGGGTGGTGACTACCAATGGATCAAAGAGAGCTCATTAATCTTGTCATCCCCCCTCAAGGGGATACCTAATGGATCCAAGAACTTAAAATGTTAAAAATGCCCTTATCAATAAGATTGGCATAAACTTACGCAGCAACCCAAAAAATAAAAATAAAAGTAAAGAAGGTTGGCATGAGTTCTGTTTTCATAATTAAAAGTTTAAAACCCATTTGACAAGTCTGTTGGTTGTTGCTTGTCAAATGGTGGACCCGCCCGACCCGACCTACTCATGGGAAATGGTGACTCGGAGCAATAGCAAAGCTTGGAGTTAATTACTTAATTGCCCCCCCTAGCCCACAAAATTTTTTGAAGGCCCTTAATGGTGGAATGGTGACACTCTTGTCTTTGCGCATACCTGATTTCTCAGAAGCAGGACCACAAAAAGAGCGGGGGTAGGCCCCACAAAAAATTGTCTTTATCGATCAAAATTGTTTTTATTTATTTATTATTTTTTAATGTCAAACATCATTTGAAAAAGGAAATAAAATATTTTCTATTTTATCTTTTTTTATTAGGTTTAAAATCTATAAAATTGTAATTAGAGATTTGAAACAAAAAAGTAAGAGGTTTAATCATTAAAAGGAAAAAAAAATTATTGAAGGTGATATAAAATTATCAAAGAACCCAAGTTCTTAACAAAATAATTTATTATATTAAATGTGAGTGTCAAAAATAAAAGATAATTATAATTACATAATAAACTCTAAAGTTCAAGATTGCATTTAAGTTAAATTTCGAAGTTTAGGTGCATATACGCTTGTAGTGAAACTCTTAAAATGTTAAAATTTGGTCATTAAACTAGTATTAACCGAAATATCATATTTCACATGAGTTATACTTTTTCTAGCTACTGAAAATCCTTTCATGCATAAGCTGGAATTTGACTGAAAAAAAAAAAAGAAAAAGAAAAAGAAAAAGAAAAAGAAAGGCACAAAATTACTCATTCATGTGTAAGAGAACCCCTTACAAATAAATGCAATATAATGACTTTTTTTGGACTTTCTTAAAGTAAAATTGCTCAATATTCATAATGGTTATTTATTATTCAAATTGGCCTTAGGTACTTGTGTGTGTGTTGCTTATAATTTTTCTCCTAAAATAATCCGATCATGGCTCCACCATTAACTTGGATGGTCTCAATCTCTATTTCTTTTGAGGATTTGGTCCCTTTGTTTGTAAAAGTGTAAACCCTGATTTGCTTCCACCACACGTTAAGTGCGGGTGTGTCTGGTGTATAAATTGTATAAAGTCATCACTGATCAATCAAATTTCTTTAGGTGTAATTGGTCACTTAAACTTAAATTGGACTTTTATAAGTCCAGTTGTATTGAGTGATTCTATTATAAGGGAAGTTGTAATACTAAATTTGATAAACTAGTTTCTCTACGTTGATATATGAAATTATTAATTAAAATTTAAAAATACCTCACTTAGAGTTAAATTTAGCTCTAAACTATATATAGCCCGTTCGGACCTAAACGCAATTACAATGGTCTCAAAGAATAGTTTCAAACACGATCGTTGTCATGGAAAGATTAGACCTTCAAACTTTTCGCATCTCAGACCATTCAAATTTTTTAATTTTAATTTTAATTTTATTTTTTGGGATTTGGGTGTAGCATTAACCTTAACAAACCTTTCAGGTATGATTGTTGGTGGCAAATTGTAATTCCAAGGTCAAACAAACAAATGAATGGTAGCTAGAGAGAGAAGTATTGTTAACCTTTGATCTTTCCTGCTATTACGTCTACTTCACCTATCAAAATAAAACAATAAAAAATGAAAGTTGAAAGGCTTATTACTTTATTTTGTTCCCTTCTCCGTATGATTACAACAAAACAAATTACAAGACTGTATTACTAACAATAACAACAGCAGTCTTTATTCTCAAATTTTGAGGACCTTATCAATTCTCATTCTCAATAAACAAGCAAAATTAATTCATTCATAAAAAAAAGTACAAAATTTTACGTTAATCGTCGACCTGTTGAAATATTCTCTTCATTTAAATAGCTGTAGGAGTAGGACTAACCATATGCAAACAATATGACACTAATCGCTCACACAAACAAAGTTATATGACTTACTATGCCCTGCCTAAATTAACTTTTTAAAACTATATATATGTGTTCAAAAAAGAAAAAAAGAAAAAAAACCTTTAAAAGAACGACGGACAAAATGGGGAGCAGAGAAGAGCAATGGTAGTGTGAGTGGGTATCTCAAAATTGACCTTGATTCCTTGAAGCGCAACTACTAATAAATTAGGCCCCTACTCCTGCATGATTCGCTCATGGTCTATAAATAAACTAAGCACAAGTTGCATAGAGGACGAGTGCTCTTTCACACATTGGTACGATCTGCTAGGTAATTATACTAAATTACTAATAAACATGGATAACGATATAATTGATAGACCATATCATTTAGTTATGAAAAATTATATATAAATTAGGGTTGAAACTTGAAAGAACATGCAGCATCAGTTAACCGTTCTTTTTTTTTTTTTTTTTTTTAATTTATTTTTTTTAATTTTTTTTTATAAGTATTAATTGGGTTTGAATTAGATACCCAATTAGATCCAAGTATCGTTTATACAAAATACCTTTGGAACATTTACTATTTTTTTTTTTTTTTTTGTCATTTGTCTAGTTAATTATTATGGATTTTGGATCCCGAATCCTCATTCTTTTTACGCTTATGTTATAATCAGCAAAATAAGATACAAAAGGCAACGGCTACAAAAATAAATACAAACTTAATAATTGTCGAAAATCTGTTTCCCAAGACTGTTTATTAGGGATGGCAATTTTGCCCTGTCCCGCCCTGCTTGACCGAGCCCTCCCTACTTCACCCCACGCAAGCTTTCCCGGCCTCGAAAAGGTAGTGGGGTAGGGATGAGGTGAGATTTTAGCTTTGCACCACGGGGTGGGGCAAGATTTTAGCCCTGCACCACGGGGTGGGGCGGGGATGGGTTTAGATTTTTTAGAACCAACATGTCCCACCCCGCCCCATCCCCGCCTTATCCTGCATTGATAAGGGTTAAATTGTAAATTTTTCATATTTTAAAATTCTACTATTTAAACAAATATATCATTAGCTTATTTTATTCTACCAAACAAGGATTTCTACCTTTTTTTTTTTTTTTTTTTTTTTTTTTTTTTTTTTTTTTTTTCTCTCTCTCTCTCTCTAGCAAGGTTGGAAATAAGGTACCAATTTATATATATATATATATATATATTCTTTCTTATAAAGAACTTTATATACTATTGAATCATTGATTTTGTATTATGAGATTTTTGTTTTTGTTGTGATATTATCTTATTAAACACTTTAATAATATTAGGGAAATTCTATTGTACCCCCCCCCCTCCTTTTTTAGGGGGGTATGATACCCACTAGTAGGCAACTTGCTATATTAAGTTACCATTTTCTCACATTTGATGGTATTATCCTCACATTGTGTGGTACTAATATCACATGTGACTGTACTTTTGTCATATTTTGTAGTTCCCTTATTTTTTCTCATATTTGATTGTACCATCCTCACATTGTGCGGTACCAACATCACATGTGACTATACTTTTGTCACATTTGATGGTTTCCTAATTTTTTTTTTCTCACATTTGATTGTACCATTCTCACATTGTGCAGTACCAACTTCACTTGTGACTAAACTTTTGTCACATTTGATGGTTCCCTTATTTTTTTCTCACATTTGATGGTACTATCCTCACATTGTGTAGTACCAACATCACATGTGACTGTACTTTTGTTACATTCAACAGTTTTTTTTTTCCCGACATTTGATTGTATCATCCTTACATTGTGCAGTACCAACATCACATATGACTATACTTTTGTCACATTCAATGGTTCCCTTATTTTTTTTCTCACATTTAATTGTACGATTCTCATATTGTGCAATACCAAAATCACATGTGACTGTACTTTTGTCACATTCGGTGGTTCCCTTATTTTTTTTTTCTTACATTTGATTGTACCATCTTCACATTGTGCAGTACCAACATCACATGTGATTGTGCTTTGGTCATATTCGGTGGTTCCTTTATTTTTTTTTTCTCACATTTGATTGTACCATCTTCACATTGTGCAGTACCAAAATCACATGTGATTGTACTTTTGTTACATTCGGTGGTCTAGTACCACAAATTTTTTTTTTTGGGTTGTTAAAGTCTTAATTTCCTTTTCTGTTAGTGACCCTGGAGTCAGGCTAAGGTAGAAAATTCAACTTAAGACCTATTGGAAGCAAAGATAGTGTCTAGTACCATAGGGTTTGTTTTTCCGTACCATGATCCCAATGCCATGGCTTGGGCCTCTTCGATATCCTTCGTTACTCTCTAGATTTAATAGTAGTAAACATGGATAATGTACAGACTTCTATACATACCAATTAAAAGTAATACTTTTTTAAGTTAGATACATTCCATGGCCTAGCTATTGGTCTTTCATCTAGGTCCTCCAGCTAATATGCCCCTGTCCTCGCAATAGATGTGGCTCAATATGGCCTCTACCAATTAGGTCCTAGATTTTTCATGGTAGGATCTCTGGTGTTCTCCAAGACTTTCCTCAACACTAAATCTCTTGGTATAAACTCCATGCACTTAATGCTCTTGTTGTATCTGCGTCTAATCTTTTGTTGATAATTAGCCAATTTCGCCGAGGCCATTTCACAATTTTCTTCCATGAGGTCCAAGTGCTTGCTAAGTAGTTGATTTTTGCTATCCTCAGTGAATCCGTCAGTTCGAGAAGTGGGTAATCTCGTCTCCACAGGGATTATTGCTTCAGCACCATCGGTCATTGAGAATGGAGTTTTCCTGGTTGACCTCTTAAGAGTGGTTTGGTATGCCCACAGCATGCTAGGTAGCTCCTCAACTCATGTTCCTTTAGAATTATCCAATATTTTCTTTTAACCATTCATGATAGACTTATTTGTTGCCTTAGTTTGACCATTACCTTGGGGGTAAAATGGAGTGGAATACTTGTTCGTGATGCCCAACTCCGAGTAGTATCGTCGGAATGCTTTACTATCAAACTGTAGCTCGTTGTCTGATATCAAAATCTTTGGTACGCTGAATCGAGTCACTAGGTTCCTCCACAGAAACCTTTTGACATCGGTGTCCCATATGTTAGCTAGGGGCTTGGCTTTGACCCACTTGCTGAAGTAGTCCACTCCAACTAAGATCCACCTTCTATTGCCAGTCACCTTAGGGAAAGGGCCCACTATATCTAGTCCCCATTGGGCAAATGGCCAAGAACTAGATATTGGATTAAGAACTCCTCCGGGCTAATGGATGCTTGAAGCAAATCTTTGGTATTAGTCACACTTCTTAGAAAACTCTTACGCTTGCTTTTGCATGCTCGGCCACCAATATCCTTGGGTCAGTGCTCTACGTGTAAGGGACCTCCCTCCTGTGTGACTCCCACATATCCCCTTGTGTAACTCCCCCAGGATTATATAGACCGCCTCAGGATGGAGTTATAGCAAGTAAAGTCTTGAGTATGACCTTTTGTGCAGCTTTCCTTCTTCGGATACCCAATATCTAGGTGACTTTCATTTGATTTTCTCGACCTCATGTCTATCGTCAGGAAGATTTCCTTCCTAAAGGTATACCACAAGGGGGTACATCCAGCTGGGAGATGGACGTATACTTAAGATCATGGCCTCTTTAGGGGGTAAAGTGCTAGGAAAGGGAAAGAACTCTACCGATACAATCTCGGGAGTGGATTTGCCACTGACGAAGCCAAAGTAGCCAAAGAATCAGTGTGACTGTTACTTCCCTTGGAGATTTGCAAAATACCCACTTTTTCAAATTGACCCCTCAAGATCCTGACTTCTTTCAGGTAGCTCACCATTCTTTAATCTTTAGCCTCAAATTCTCCATTAACCTAGCTGACAATAAGCCGAGAGTCACAATGAAATTGCATTTTAACTGCTCCTACTTGCTTAGACATCCGAAGGGGAGCTTCACATTCTGTTTCATTGGTTGATGCTTGAAAACCCAACCTAAACGACTTTTCTAACCTGACATCCTTTAGGGAGATTGGAACTGTGCCAACTCCTACTCCTCGACAGTTTGAGGCTCTGTCCACATATACTTGCCATGTCGAGTCCCATTTTGGATTTTCTTGCTTACTTCCTCCGACCCATAACACTTCGGGTGCCTTGGGGTGAATTCCACGATGAAATCTGCCAAGACCGATCCTTTAATAGAGGTTTTAGGTTCGTACTAAATGTCAAAGGCCCCTAAAAATGCCCCTCACTTTGCTATTCTATTCGAGAATTATACTCTCCTAAGCAAGGCCTGCAAAGGGTAAGACTATCACCGTATGAGCTTGGAAAAATGGGGCAATTTCTGAGTAGCATGGATTAGTGCTAAAGTAGCCTTCTTGAGGGGGAGATAGCGCATTTCCACTTCCATGAGAGTTTTGCTCACATAGAAGATTGGCTTTTGAATATCTTGATCTAATTGGATTAGTACGACACTTAACGCGTGGTCTGTCACAAGTAAGTACATGTACAACATTTCTCCTACTACCGGTCAGGACAGGATTAGAGCTTGAGATAAATACAGCTTTAATTCGTCGAATGCCACTTGACACTCGTCTGTCCACCAGAAGTCCTTCCACTTCTTCAACAACTGAAAGAAAAGTTTACACTTGTTCATGGATCTAGAGATTAATCGATTTAGAGTTGTAGTCATACCTGTCAAGCGTTAGACCTCCTTTGGGTTCCTCGGGGGTTTTAGGTTTTGCAAAGCTATAATCTGATTCGGATTCACTTCAATACCCCTATTCGTTACTAGATATCCGAGGAACTTCCTCGAGCTTACTCCGAAGGCACATTTGGAGGCGTTTAGCTTTAAACAGTGTTTATGAAGAGTCTCAAATGTTTCCACAAGATTAGAGAGATGTTCTCCCTTGGCTTTACTTTTCACCACCATGTCATCTATATAAGCTACCATATTTCTCCCTAATTGTTTCTTGAACATTTTAGTAACCATCCTCTGATATCTCGATCCCACGTTCTTTAACTCGAATGGCATAACTTTATAATGGTAGTTGCTCGTGGAAGTGATAAATGAGGTTTTTTCTTGGTCTTCGGGAGCTAGGGCTATCTGATGGTAACCCTAAAAGGCATCAAGGAAACTCATTCTCGGATGTTCGAAGGTGGCATCCACAAGTTGGTCAATTTTCAGCACTGGGAAGAGGTCTTTTGGACAAGCTTTGTTTAGATCCATGAAGTCCACACACATATGCCATTTTCCAATTTTCTTTTTCACTACCACCATATTGGCTAACCATTTGGGGTAGAAAATTTCCTTGATAGCCCCAACCTCTTTAAGCTTGTCCACTTCTTCTTTTATTGCTTTGGCATGGATAGTCGAGGATCGGTGCAGCTTTTGTTTCTTTAGTAGGTGGTTGGAATTTACATTAAGCCAATGACATATAAACTCTGGATCTATCCCTAGGACTTTATACGGGCTCCAAGCAAACACGTCCACATTGTTTATCAAGAAAAGTATAAGTTCCACTTTCTCCACGATCGGGAGGCTTTTTCCCACTTGAAAATATCTATCTCTGAGATCTATGGACATCTTCTCTAACTGCTCTCACAAATCCTTTGAGGGAGACTGTAGATGCTATAATGACTTGGCCAGTTCGATCTCTTTCATTTGTTTACACCTAATGGTAGCTATTTGGCATTGTTGAGTAACATTTTGATCTCCTCGAAGTTGAAAGATCCCCTAATTAGTTGGAAATTTCACCTTCTGATGTAGGGAGGAAGGCATAGCACCCACTGAATGAATCCACAGGCGACTAAGAATGGCAGTGTAAGGGGAGTAATAATGAACAAATATAAAGTCCACTTGGCCAGTTTGACCTCTTTCATTTGTTTACACCTAATGGTAGCTATTTGGCATTGTTGAGTAACATTTTGATCTCCTCGAAGTTGAAAGATCCCCTAATTAGTTGGAAATTTCACCTTCTGATGTAGGGAGGAAGGCATAGCACCCACTGAATGAATCCACAGGCGACTAAGAATGGCAGTGTAAGGGGAGTAATAATGAACAAATATAAAGTCCACAAATATAAAGTCCACTTGGCCAGTTTGACCTCTTTCATTTGTTTACACCTAATGGTAGCTATTTGGCATTGTTGAGTAACATTTTGATCTCCTCGAAGTTGAAAGATCCCCTAATTAGTTGGAAATTTCACCTTCTGATGTAGGGAGGAAGGCATAGCACCCACTGAATGAATCCACAGGCGACTAAGAATGGCAGTGTAAGGGGAGTAATAATGAACAAATATAAAGTCCACTAACTCCTTTCTTCCTCCTACCTCTACGGCTATCCTTATTTGTTCAGTTGATGTGACTACGGTGTCGTCAAAGGCTACTAGGGGAATGTCATATCGAGTTAGGTCTTCATGAGTCAGGCCCAATCCTTTATACAAATATGGATACACCACTTTAACCCCATTTCCTTGGTCTATCATTACCCTCCTTATGTTGGAACTTGTGATCCGTAACGTTACTACTAGTGCATCATTGTAGGGTTGAATAATGCCTTGTCCTTTCCTGTAAACCCTAAACATTCCTCCTCCCATTGCCACTTTTTAGGAGGGGATGCTTCCAACTCTAGGTCCAAAACTGGGGCCACAGTCAAGACCCGAGAAGCCACTTGCCCTAGTTTGGCTAAGTGCTTAACAACATGAATCACCTATATGAGCCCCCGAGAAGGAGCCAAGGCTCGTGAGGTGCTTGGCCCCTTGGTGTCTTGTATAGTACACCGACCAAGGCATGGGAGAATGTTGACATGGATGGATTTGGACCCTACACATGGAATGGTTGTGACAAGGAAAATGAATGTTGGCTGGGATAAGGGATCTTTGGTCCATGCCAATGGTGTGATCATCTTGGAGAGAGTGAGATTTGCACCTGACATGGACACCCAACATTCACAAAAGAGGATAGTGACTCTCTTTGGTTAGAGGTTGTGAAATCCTTCCCTCCAATTAGCTATGCTTGTGCTGGACCACTATTGGGGACACATGCATTGCTCCCAAGATCCCTAATGTGCTTTTCCTTGTCTAAGGATTGCTCCCCAAGTAGTGGCAGGATTACTTTTCATGCTGCTATACTGACCTCGGCATGCTCTTTCTCTCTCCTCCAGCCACTACATAGTACAGCAGCTGTATTAGGGTTCAAATAGGGGAATCATAATGTGACATTTGTCTTGTACCTAGCAACATTCCTTGGACTATAAGAGGAACAAGTTACTAGACTATTAGGGTAAGAACTAGGATAGTATAATAGAAAAAAGGGTAGAGAGTTTGTAAGGAGGTGAGGTAGAGAAAAGGTCCCTCCTTTAGTGAGAATATCACCACTGTACAAGGGAAACCTCCATTTTTATGAAATACAAAGCTTGACAGATCAAGGGATATTCATCCTTGGTCACCCATGGTTTTTCCACATTTCAAAGGGTTTTTCACATACATCCTATTGTCATCTTTACTTTCCTTGCATTACTTTCTTTTTCTCTCAACATTATGGTGTTAAAGCTTCCATTTTTATTGTTTTAAGCTTTTTCATCAAAATGTACTGTTAGATATCTCACATGCTTTCCACACAAGTCTTACAAATCTAACTTGCACGTACATTTTTGGCGACTCCACTAGGGATAATCTCTAGTTATCCTTCCTTTTTGTTGTATTCCATCTGTTCTCCTACATTCTTGTTTTCAGTCATCTTCTCTCTGAGCTATCTGATGCCTCCTACACACCTCTCCTTTTCCCCAAGTATGATGGTGTGGTGGGGAATGCCAAAGAGCATATCAGGAGGCACGTGGATGCCTTGACAGCTCATTCCCATAACCATGAGCTGAGGCTCAAGGGGTTTTCTAAATCTCTAGAAGGTCGTGCTTTCACTTGGTACACTAGCCTTTCACCAAGGTTAGTTATGAGTTGGAATGACATGACCACCTAGTTCATGAAGAAGTTCTTCACCTTAGATGAGAAGCTTATCTTATCAGATCTACAGTACGAAAGGCAGAGGATATCTAAAGGGCTACTAGACTATATCCGTAGGTTCAAAGACCTCTCCTTGATGTGCTACGATCTTGTGGAGGAAGAAATATTGGTGGACATTTGCATTGCTAGTATGTTGTATGAATATCATTACTACTTGGAGAACCTACAGATCACAAGCTTTATGCGGCTGGTAGAGGCATCCAGGAGAACCAACATTTCAGTTAAGAAACCATCCAAAGACTCGACTTCACAAACCACAAGTGTCCTTAGACAACCTTGGAAGTGGGAGAGAAAAAATGTCGAGGTGGCTATGATGGATGAGCCAAAAAAGACCACAAAAGACCATTAAAGGCAGAAAGAAAGAGAGAGAAATGGTATTCCTCCTCCCTTTTCTGTCTTAGCAGAGGAGTTATACAGTATCCTTGAAGCCTGGGTAAAGGATGGCATGATGGTCTTGCTTGAGTGAAAGCGTGAACCAACAGAAGAGGAAAAGCGAGGAGCGCTTTACTGTCGGTATCACAAGAGTGACCACCACACCATAGACTATTATGCTCTGAGAAACATATTCCATGAGAATATGGCCAAGGGTGACTTGGTCATCAAGAATGGAAAGTGCACAGATCAAAGAATGCGTAGGCTGAAGTGGCAATGACTTCCTTCATAGGATGTGATAACCCCTTAGAGGAAGAAGCTGAGAATATGGCCAGTAGTAGTGTTGCACCTGTGCCATTGTAGGATGAAGAAATGACATTGTGAATTCAAAAGGATGAAAAAGTGTATGCCTTCTTGAAGGGATGGGTCTTAGGCCATTAGTCAGAAGAGAGGCAACTTAGGCCCTGACTTAAGTAATGGAGAAGAGCCAAGGAATAGTTGCCTCCTAAGGAAGTGAGTTGTAGGTGGCATACCAAGAAACCAGGAACTCAATGACCTTCTCTCCCAAAGATTTAGCCAACAGGGTCGTGGATAGCAAAAGGCCCTTCTATGTTACTGCTTTCTTGGGAGCTTCTCGGATTAAGAGGGTCTTAGTAGACACTGGTGCTTCCAACAACATTCTGCCCCTCCCAACATTGGATGCATTAGGTATTCCATGAGAAAGGATTATTCGAGAGCCACTCCAGGTAACATACCCTGGGACATGTGTCTTTGGACTTGAGGGTAGGACTTATTAGTGCTTGCACTCTCATGCATGTGATGGATGGTGATACCTCATATCATGTTATTTTGGGTCACCCTTGGCTCAATGCACATAAAGCAGTAGCTTTCATGTATCACCAATATGTAAAGGCCCTTTGGAGAGGAAGGCCAATGACTATTGAAGCCACTAGAATGCCTTTTGATAGGGAAGAGCTCCACTATGTTGAGGCAGCCTTATATCAGGAATTTGAACTTGAAGGAGAAAACAAGGTTTTTCCTTTCAATGCTACTGTTTTGGAGTAGAAGGAAGACAGCGTTGGAGAAGTCACAGAATCTGAGAGACCCCCTAAGATTAAGAGGATCACTAAGCCTGATGGCAAGGTGATTTATGAATTCTGTAGGTTAAAGGAAGGGGGTTGGGAGAATGGCAGGCCTAACGCCTTTTGCCTTGCTCAACAGCTAGCAAGGAAGTGCATGGTCGAAGAACCTATCAAGGAAGCCCCTGACTTTATGAATGATGTCGTAAAGAATGTTCAGGAGGATCTCGTTGAAGTCAATCTCAATGAGGGAGGAAAGGAGAGGATGGTCAAGATAAGCAAAGGTTTACCAGAAAAGGAGAAGAGAAGATTGATAACTTTGTTGAAAGAGTACAAAGATGTTTTTGCTTGGGACTATGAAGAAATGCCTGGATTGGATCCAAAGGTGGTTACACATAAGCTAAATGTTGACGCCAAGGCTAGGCCTATAAAGCAACCACCTAGAAAGTATCATTTAGATGTTGTAGAGAAGATCAAAGATGAAGTGAACAAGCTTTTGAAAGCAAGGTTCATAGAAGAGATCAAATGCCCAAAATGGCTGGCTAACACAGTTCCTGTGAAGAAGAAAGGTGGGCAGATAAGGATTTGCGTGGATTTTAGGGATCTCAATAAGGCACACCCTAAAGATGAATCCCCACTAACCAATGTTAATATTCTGGTAGATGAAGCTGCTAGACACAAGTGTTTTTCTTTTCTGGATGGCTACAGTGGTTATAACCAAATTTTCATGGTGCTATAAGATACTTATAAAATTGCTTTTAGAACACTTTTTGGGAATTTCTACTATAAGATGATGCCTTTTGAATTGAAGAATGCTAGTGCAACATATCAGAGGACCATGACTCTGACCTTTGGTGACATGTTGCACAAGCAAGTGAAGGATTATGTTGATGATCTGGTGGTAAGGCAAAGAGCCTAGTTGAGCATCTATTACACCTAAGGCAGGTTTTTGAAAGGTGTAGAGAGTACAATTTAAGAATGAATCCTTCCTAGTGTGCCTTTGGGGTATCCTCAAGGAAGTTCCTAGGATTCCTTGTCCATCAAATGGGGGGATTGATTTTGTAAGGGACATATTTTTATGTAATTGGCATATCCTTTGACAAAACGCACTTTACTTGTATTTGGGTAAATCTAAGTAGGTTCAAGATGATCATTACAAGTGGTTACATTGAAGACATGAAGATTACTCAAGAACTGCTCAAGAAAAGTGCAATCTCCAGGTCTCGATACCTCCTCGACAAAAGCTCAATCTGCCGAGATTCATTAAAGCTCAACACATGTCTTTATCTATCGAGCTTACGAGATTCAGACTATAGCCAGCAACGTGTTTATTCTAAAAGGCTGTTTGTTTATAGGTTTGTATAATCTTTATTGGACTAAGAAAGCCTAAAGTTTGTGTATACCTATTTGGAATAGGAGAGCCTATTGAGAATAGGAGAGCCTATTGAGCTCTTATTTAAACAAGGAGGTGGAAAAAGAAAAACCTAACCCTAGAGAGCTTCATAAGGTTTTCTTTTTGAAACCCTAGCCATCTCCTACATAAGAAAGAGTTCTTGCTACGTTTCTTGTACACCTTTGGGCTCTGTAACCAAGCAAAGTCTCTCACATCATCATTGAAGATCTTATTGGTGTTTCTATGTGAAGCTGTTGCAAATCAACTACATCAATCAAAGGGTTGTTGTGGAGTTAGTCATATACTGGGATTTGTGCAGAGGAGTTAGTCACGCACTAAGATCCGTGCATCATTTGGTGATTTATTTGTGCTGCCATGCTATTGCAAGAAATTTGATCTAATTAATTAACTTACGTAATTAATTAATCAATTGCAAGGGGTCAATTCATTTTTGCCCTATCAGATTTGGATCCCACAAAAGCTAAGGCAATAGCTGCTCTTACTTTACTAGCAATTTGAAAGAGCTGAGAAGCATTGTGAGAAATTTATCTTATTTGAGAAGATTTATCCTCGACTTAGCTGAGATCTTGAAGCCTTTGGTTGAACAAACCAAAAAGGGAGTGGCCTTTGTGTGGTGTGACCAATGTGAGAGGCATTTAAGAAAATACAAGCAATTTTGGCAAATCCTTATACCATGGTGGCTTCATTGCCTGGGAAGCCTCTTTTATTGTTTATAGCAAACACAGAGCAATTAGTGGGAGCTATATTGGCTCAGGATTAAGAAGGCGTGGAAAAGCTAGTATACTACATTAGCAGGCTCATGAAGGGGCCAGAGCTGAGGTATTCCATAGCTGAAACGGTATACCTTTCCTTAGCTTTTGTAGTTTCAAAGTTTAATCACTACTTTCTGGGGCATTGTGTACAGTTCGTAGTCAAGAGCAATGCTGTGAAGTATCTCTTGACCCACCCTTAGTTATTTAGGAGAATGTCTTAGTTGGCCATCCTGACAACGTAACATGATATCAAATGCATAAGGCCATCCACCATTAAGGGGCAAGCAGTTGTTGACTTGTTAGCCAACTTCCCAAGGACCAGTGATTTCTCAGTTCCCCAACAGGAATTTTTGGTAACAGAGGAAAAAGAATGGTCTATGCACTTCGATGGCTCATCTACATCTCAGGGAGGTGGGATAGGAGTAGTGTTGTAGTCACTATGGGAGGAACACGTTTGCCTACAAAATAAG
Organism: Quercus robur; assembly: GCF_932294415.1. NCBI lineage: Eukaryota > Viridiplantae > Streptophyta > Magnoliopsida > Fagales > Fagaceae > Quercus > Quercus robur. Next base: position 30,879,699 of record NC_065544.1, read on the forward strand.
TTTCCCCTATTCAAAAAATGAAGCAGAATATGAAGCCCAAGTGGTGGGATTAAAGGCTGCTAAGAGACTTGGCATCAAACGATTAAAGGTATTTGGGGATTTTAAGTTAGTCATTAAGTAGGTAGAGGGAACCTATGGAGTGAAGAGTCCTACCTTGGTTGCTTACACGGCCATAGTTCAGGATCTTATGAAGTACTTCACATCCATAAAATGCAAGGTGGTTAACTAGAATGAAAACAACTTGGTAGATTCACTAGCCACCCTAGCCACCAAGTTTGTATTAAAGAAAGAGAAAATGACCCTCAAGGTGGAGAAATAACTTGGCCTAATTATAGGCAGATTGTGTCCTCTAGAAGATTGGCGAGAACCCTTGTTGAAAGTAATTGTCTGGGAAAGTGATACTGGATCAAATCTACCATCAAACATGAAGGACTTCCTCAAGATTAATGGGAGTTTATTTTTCAGAGGAGGAAAAGGGTTGCTAATGAGGTGTGTCTCAAGGCAGTAAGGTTGACACGATTACACAAGTTACACCATGAGATGTGTGGAGTGAACCTTGATGTCGACTTATATAGAAGATTACAAAGGCTAGGGGTCTTTTAGCTAGAAATGGCCAGTAATGCAAAGGAAGAGCAAAGAGATTGCAAGACTTGTTCCATCGTTCCTCCAAACCAGGCAGAAGTACTGAACATTAAGGTACAAGAAGAAGATTGGAAGGATCCGTACATAAAATACATGTCACAAGGTGTACAACCTGCTAATCGTTTGAAAAGAGAAAAGTTGACGAGATATGCAATAGGGTTCAAGATGGTGGATGGGAAGCTATTAAAAAGAAGTTTCCAAGGGAAGTGGTTAATGTGTATTCCTAGCAAAGAAGTGAAGGGTATTCTATCTAATTTGCATGAGGGAGAGCCAATAGGACACCCTGGTGGCAGAAAGCTATGTCAAATGTCTTTGGACTAGGGATACTACTGGCCCACCATGCAAAGAGATGCCCAAGATTTCACCAAGAAGTGCCAAGAACGTCAAAGGCAAGGGGATGAAATACACACCAGCCATCAAAGCTTACACCTAACTATGGCACTATATCCATTCCACAGTTAGGGGCTGGACTTCATAGGTCCTATAAATCTCCCTTTTGAAGAATGTGAATGGATACTGGTAGCCACTGAGCTATTTACAAAACAGATAGAAACTGTGGTCATGAAGAAAGCAACAGGCAGCGCAGTGGCTAATTTGTTAAGAGAAAATATAATATGTCATTCTGGGTACCAAGTAGATTCATTTCTGATAATGGCACACCATTCTTGAATAAGGATGTGCACTGTTTAACAGAATGGTACTCCATAATTCACACGACATCAACACCTTATTATCCCAAAGGAAATGGTTAAGCTGAGGCTTCCAACAAGAGATTGCTGAAGATATTGGGGAAAATGAACAAGGAGAACGGAAAAGGATGAAGAAAGGAACTTCCTACAGCTCACTAGGCTCATAAAACAACCAAATCACAAGCTATAGGAGCCTTACCATTTCCCTAGTCTGTGACATAGAGACCATTATCCCAAAAATTTAGTGAGGCTAGTGGTGAAGCTATTGAAAATAGCAAGGATACCCAAGGAAGACATCTTAGAGATCATTGAAGAAAAACAAGACAATGCTACCTCTCACAACCACCTTTACCAGGCTAGTATGAAGGCAAGGCATGGAGGTCAAGTCAAAGAAAGGAAGTTTCAAGTGGGAGAACTTGTTTTGAAGATAGCCCTTCATGTACGAGGTGTGGCTGGAGCAGTTAAACACAATTTTTCGCCAAAATGGGAAGGACCTTATATTGTGGAAGAAGCACACCACATAGGACACTATTGGCTGAAAGATCAGAAAGGTACGAAGGCATAGAGCCCTATTAGTGGAGCTCATCTTAAGAAGTATTATGCTTAGCTTTGTAATCTAATACTTGCCATTCCACAATTTTAACTCTATTAAAAAAAACCCTTTCCATTCAATTATATATTACATTTTACTATTCATGAGATGCATGCAAAGTTCAATATCCTAATTGAATAGTAAACATAATAGAGTTTACAAATAAACAGGTCTTCCATGACCATAAAATATTACAAATTGAAAACTAAATAATGTTTGTTAGAGAATTAATTTTTTCAAAAGAGAAGTCTAGATGGCTCAGAGTTCCCAACTTACTTTCCAACTTTTCAATTTCTTTATCAAAAGAACCTTGTTCTGCTTTGACACCTTCTGTGTGAGTCAGAAGGGCAAAATAATTTTCTTGTGCGGATGACAAATGCCCCTGAAATTTGGTTATGGACTCCTAGAGCTTAGCAATCGAAGTAATGCGTGCCTCCATGGCCGACTTTGTCTCATCTGCTTTGTTGATTGAAGAGTCTCTTTTAGCTCTCAACTATTGAAGCGAGGACAGAGAAGCATGAATAGTAGGCCCTGCCTTCTGGAGGTCTCTCAATGTTGTGACACGGCTCACCAGCCACCCGACATGGAAACCCATGCCATTAGCTTCGGCCAATGCAGAAAGGATGTCCTTAAAGGGAAGAATGTGATGGTTTTCTTTACCTTTAGACTGCAATTGAGACACAACAAGCCCAATGTGTTCTAACATGAAATCCAAGTCTTTTATGAACCTCCTATAAATTCCAGCATGTCGTACGAATGATCTCACCTCTTTTACAGTCTTAGGTTTAGGCAAATTAGCAATTAGCTCATTTTTTGCTTTATCCACCTCTATGCCTTTTGAAGAAACAATGTGGCCTAATACAATCCTTTTTGTAACCATGAAATGACACTTCTCCCAATTTAATAGTAAATTCTTTTCTTCACACCTAATTAAGACTTTTTACAAATTAGAAAGGCATTCATGAAAAGAGTTACCAAACACAAAAAAATCATCCATGAAAACCTCTAAACAATGCACTGCCATGTCACTAAAAATACTTAGCATGCATCTTTGAAAAGTGGCAAGTAACCAAATGGCATCCTCCTAAATGCAAAAGTACCAAAAGGTCAAGTAAATGTGGTTTTCTCTTGATCTTCAAGTGCAATTTCAATTTGATAGTATCCAGAATACCCATCTAAAAAGCAATAGTACTTATGACCCGCTACTCTCTCTAAAACTTGATCCAAGAAAGGTAAAGGGAAGTGATCTTTCCTAGTGACGGCATTCAATTTTTTATAATCAATACACATGCGCCAACTTGTGGTGACATGAGCTGGAATTAACTCATTATTCTCATTTTTTACCATAGTTATTCCAGATTTCTTAGGCACCACTTGAGTAGGACTTACCCATTTACTATCTACGATGGGGTATATGATACCCACATCTAACAATTTAAGAACTTCAATCCTAACTACCTCTTTCATTGTAGGGTTCAACCTACGTGGCATCTCCCTAGATGGTTTAGCATTGTCCTCTAAATATATTCTATGAGTACAAATCAATGGGTTAATTCCTTTAATGTCGGCTATGTTCCATCCTATGGCACCCTTATGTTTTCTCAAAACATTTAATAACTTAAAATCTTGCAAAGAGTCAAGTTTAGAAGATATTACCACAGGAAAAGTCTCATCGGTTCCTAGAAAAGCATACTTGAGCTCAACGTGCAAGGGTTTCAACTTCAATTTTTGGTACTTGCTCACTAGATGGCAACAACTTTATTTCACGAGGTGGCAACTCCTCATATTTCACTTTCCAATTGCTCGCTTCCAATTCTTGTGCAGATTCCAAAAGACTATGAATGTATGCAATTTTGAAATTCTCAACAAAATTAAAATCACATGAGTTGACTAGTCAAGCTTCTAATGGATTTGAAAAACATATTTTGTTGAATTGTTCTTGAACAAGTGTTTCAATTAAGTTAACTTCATGCACATCCTCTTCATCCCTAGGTTGCTTACAAGTATTAAAAATATTAAGCCACATTCCCAAAAGATAATTTTAAGACTCCACTTCTACAATTTACCAATGCATTAAAAGTTGCAAGAAATGGGTGTCCTAAAATCACAGATATTTGAGAATTAGCATCAGAAACAGGATGCATGTCCAAAATAATAAAGCCAATAGGAAAATAAAATTTGTCCACTTGAACCAAAACATCCTCAACAACACCCTTAGGAACAATCACAGATTGATCGGCAAGTTGTAAAATTATGGAAGTGGGTTTTAACTCACCTAAACCTAATTGCTCATACAATGAATATGGAAAAAGATTCACACTTGCCTCAAGATCAAGCAAAACTTTCTCTATTTTTGAATTACCAATCACACATGAAATAATGGGACAACCTGGATCTTTGACCTTAGGAGGTTTATTGTTTTGAATGATTGCACTAACTTGTTCAGTAAAAAATGCCTTCTTATGTACATTAAGCTTATGCTTAACAGTACACAAATCTTTCAAAATTTAGCATATGATGGAATTTGCTGTATGGCATCCAAAAGAGGAATGTTCACTTTAACTTATCTAAGCACTTCAAGGATTTCGAAATTTTGATTCACTTTTTGAGGGGAAATCAACCTTTGGGGAAAAGGAGCAGGTATAGGACACCTTTCAATTTCATTAGATTTAGGCCCAAGGACTTCATCACTACTCTTTATTTTGGAAGATTCATCATGTGTACTGCTTTTAGGATATCTTTTTCAATGATTTTTCCACTACGAAGAGTAGTTACAGATTTAACTTGACTCATTTTATTTTTAGAGGAACTACAATCATCAACACAAAATTGACCTTGAGGGTTTGACTGTGGTTGAGATGGAAACTTACCCTTTTCTATTGTGCTTATGGATGTGATTAATTTAGTGAGAGTGCTCCTAATGTCATTTATGGCTTTTGAGTTCTGATTATTAATGGTGGATTGAATTTTCATGAATGGCAAAGTGTCCTTAAGACTCTTCTTTGGAGGGGGATTGTAAGGAAAAAAATTTAAAGAACCATGTGTAGGAGGTGCAACCACATTATCATTCCTCCAACTAAAATTTGGGTGATTCCTCCACCCTGAATTGTATGTCTTTGAATAGGTGGAAGGGTATGATTTTTTCACCATGTTCATAGCATTTGCTCGATCATGCAACACCTCTTTAAATGCTGGATTTGTAGGAAATTCATTGGTAGGGTGTTCCATGGTCTCACAAATTCTACAAACCTCATCAATTTTGACTTTCCTTAATTCCATGGCTTCAAGCTTCCTAGTTAGACTAGCCACCCTAGCACTAAGGTCATCATCTTCCCTAAGTTGGTATTTACCACACTTAGTGGGGTTGGTGGATGCTCTAGACCTATCTAAGGTATTAGTGGTATCCTAAGATTGGGCATTCTCAGCTAAGAGATCAAAATAATCAAAATCCTCATTAGGAAATTATTCAAAAACTCTCTATTGCACATCATCTCTACAAATTAGCACATCTTTGGAGTTAAACTTTCATAGAAAAAACTAATTATAGTCCAAGTTTCATAGCGATGATGTGGACAAGCATCAAGAAAATCTTTAAATCTTCCCCAACATTCATAAAATGTCTCATTATCTATTTGTGAAAAATTCATTATTTGTCTTTTAAGTGCATTAGTCCTATGAATTAGAAAAAATTTCTTTAAAAACTCAGTTTGCATCTCTTGCCAAGTACCAATTGACCTAGGTCTCAAAGAATTAAGGCAAGTTTTTGCCTTGTCTTTAAGAGAAAAAGGAAACAACTTCAACCTAATGGTCTCTTCATTACATGATTGGTCATGGAAGGTAGCACATACCTCAAATTCCTTAAAGGGTAGGTAAAGATTTTCAAAATCAAAGCCATGAAATTTAGGAAGTAATGAAATCATACCGGGCTTAAAATTAAAATTATTTGCATTAGTTGGAAAAATGATGCATGATGGTGCACTACTCCTAGCAAGTTGCAAATAATCCCTGAGAATTCTAATGGGTTGGTGATTACGAAAGTCTTCATTATTTTGATTATTCTTATTACCATGATTACTCACTAAGTCTACCATGATATCAAGTGTGTGAGAATGTGTGAAAGAATCAGATAAATTGCCAAACAAATTATTAGACTCAATTCTAACTAAGCGATTATCACTATCATGACACCAAACACACATGCAATAGTACAACAAGAAAGAAAGAAAGAAAAATAAAATAAAATAAAATAAAACAAATACCTTTAACAATAAAAAGAAGTAAAAAAGAAAAAGAAAAGAAAAACTCTAAAAGAAAACTAAACTACTTAAAAAGAAAAGAGTTGGAGAGATATTACCAAATATGTGAAGATATTTAATGCCAAAAACCTCTTCAAACAAAGTGGAACACTTCTTTAATCGCCTCATCCCTAGCAACGGTGCCAAAAACTTATTGCGACTTAAATAATACTCCAAAGTGTAGGATTATCGCGAAGTAATAACTCGGTAAGTCCGAGGTCGAATCCACAAGGAAAAGGGAATTGATTAGCAAACTGCAAGAGAATAAAACTAAAATAATAAATTTTAATTGAAGAGATTTTGATGGTTTAGTAAAGGTAATTTTGAATGAGAAGAAATAACAATATATTAATGCGCTAAGGTTTAGGGATCCACACACAACACATCTATTGGTAATCTTATCAATATTTATTTTATAACTCAACTAAAATTCATATGAATGATGATCTTAGTCAGATGATTTAACAATAAAAACTCAAGAATTAATTGTCTAAGGTAGTTTCATGAAATTAATTGATTTTAGGCAAAACAAAACTAGTGAATTTAATGTGCCTGAAGTCTACAATAAATCAAAGAATTATACACAACTAAACACTTTTCTAGATGAGTAAATCAATCAAAAACATAAAAACATAAGCATTAAAACCAATAAATAATTGTTAAGAACATACCAATAAATTGTTGGGTTTCACCCCTTGCCTTAGCAAGGCTTCTAGCAAGCCATAATACAAATAAAACTCAAAAAATTGTAAAAAAAAAAAAAAAAAAAAACCTAAATTATGTTCCAAAGCAGCTCTCCTCTGAATTTTGCCCAAAAGAGGCTTTAAATAGATCAAGGAATCCAATTACAAGTTGAATTCCCGTTTGGAGAAAATTCTAGGTTTTTAGGCTTCCATTAACCGACATTTTAAGCCCATCTAACTTTAGAATTAGGACCTTTGGTAAACTACAAAGTTGTAGCCCTTTAAGTTAAATTGTTTATCCGCTCACATTTACTCTATTCCGCACTTAGTTTAAGTTAGAGTAAAATCAACCGAGCCATAATTTTAATTTGGGGGTCTAAACAGCTCTTGTGTTTTCACACATTTTTGAGCTTTTAATTTTATTAATTCATTATAGGTTTTTTTTTTAAAAACTTAGAAAAGAGATTTAAATCAAGCAATGAAGAATTGCTATTTCTTTTAGAGATCTATTAACTAATATTTGATAAATATCCAAATTTAAAAAAATTGAGTCCTTATAATTTTTCAAAGATTCTCATCATAATATTTTATAAATGAATTGTCCGTTTTTGTTCTTCTATTACTGTGGAGATCAACATTGACTTGCTTACTAAATCTTCAGGGAATCAAAGGGATATAGCAATGTAGGATGAATCTTAGCATTTGGTGTTGCGTAGTTCAATTTGAAAGCAAACCAGCTTTGTTCGTACCTCTGCAAATGGCCACCGATTTTTTAGTTCTCACTACAAGAAATTTGGGTTTAGGCGACGTTTTTAAAACGTCGCTAAAAACCCAAAAAACGTCGCTACAAACTACAGCGACGTTTTTTTTGTGACGTTCAAAAATGTCGCAATAGGCTGGTCGCTATAGGTCTATTGCGACGTTTCCAAAAACGTCGCCATATGTGAATCTTTAATGGCGTTCAAAAACTTTTGGTGACGTTTTCTAAAACGTCACTATATAATATAACATTTGTATATAATTTAGGAAAATACACTTAGTGACGCTTTGAAAACGCCGCAAATAAGTAGTCCTATAGCGACGTTTTTAGAAAACGTCACTAAAAAGAATTTTCTCCCAGCTTTAGCGACGTTTTACAAACGTCGCTAAAACTTGCTCATTATTTTTTTACATTAAAAATGCTACTATATAAACTTGCTCAAACTAACAAATGTCCAAACTGATGATTTGCCTAATACACAATATTCCACAATAACAACCTGATCATCAATATTGCACAATATGTACAAACTATTGTTTTGCTCAAACTAACCTAATCATCAATATTCCACAATAAATGTCCAAAAATAAGAAATGTCCAAACTAACACAGTAACGCATTAACCATAGATTCAAATAGATATATAACACTATATATATATATATATATATAATTCCAATACACTTGTCTACCTACACACACACACACACACACACACACACACACAAAACCACCACCTAAACTATGACAATATTATAAACAAAGTACAATACTTCTAAAATAAATGTGGTTGTAACAAGACACTTGTCTACCTACACAAAAAGAACCACCACCCAAACTATGACAATATTATAAACAAAGTAGAATACTTCCAAAATAAATGTGGTTATTCAAAACAACTAGAGATGGAGTCCTTATAAAACACTACAACATTGCGTTTACCGCTATGTGCTAGTTTCTTGATTAGATGAAGCTTGCGATCTATGAGGAGTTGGAGATTGATGATCTAAATTGAAACCACCCTGAATACAAATTAAAAGTATCTAATAAATTCATAAAGAAATCATTTTGAGTAACAAAATAATAGTTGCCATACTTAAAAAATTTAAACACCCAATACATTCTTAAAACATTAAAATCTAACACTCGTCTAGCTTCTGAAGAATGATTTAGCCTATTTTGCATTAGCTGCATCATTTGGGTTACTTGCTCCTCCAAGTTATCATAACGATTCACTTTCTACAAACTTAAGCAAAAACCATGAAAGTAGAATTACACATATACTTAAATATTGTACACAATATATTCGAAACCACTTAGTTTCATAAACATGCAAATAGGATTACATATGATTTTAAATATAATAAACAAACCATATCAAGTCTATCAATATCCTCATTCACACAAACGGATTAAGCATTTAACCTCTTAAGAAATAAGCAAAAACCATCTATAGAGGATTACACATAAACTTGTCCTATAGTATACAACAACTTCATAACCACTTATTTTCATAAACATGCAAATAGGATTACACAAGACAACTTTAAAACTCTTCACAAACAAAGCAAATAGGAATACACATGAAAATTTCCATCCAGATTTTCAAAAAATAATAAACACTTCCAATATGAATGTAAACAGCCTTATAGCACCATGCAAGCCATCCGCTTGCTCCAACTCAATAATCCACCCCAAGACAATTATCAATATCTCAAGTACAAAGTTTTAAGCAAAAATTACTTACTATGCTCAGGCCAAGCAAACACCTTTCCCAAAAAAATCCAAACTTATCACAATAAATGAGTGCTTAACCTGCAAGATAAAAGAGGACATTTAAATGATGTTTAAGGCAAATAAGGGTGCCATTGCAGAAAATTTTAATGAGTCGTGGTGCATGAAAATTTAGTAACAATATATATATATATATATATATATAAAGAAAAAAGAGCATTTAGTTGAGATTATATACTCATGACAAAAGTGAAACCCCAACACCTAGGCCAATAACACCAAATGAACCTGCAAAAAAAAAAAAAAAAAAAGCCACAACCTTTTTAATTTTCTAAGATTATAAAGAAATTACTATAATTTCATATAAAGTAATAATTGCAATTTCTAATATAATAACAAACACACACAAACATAGCTCAATACCACTGATTAAGTAATAATTGTAATCCCATAACATAATTGTTAAAGAAAAAAAAAAGCTTAGTTTTAGAACTTTTAAATGAAATCATGAATGCAGGGAGCTCATTATCAAAATTTTATTCCAATGGCTGCCATTGTGAATGTCATGGATAATACCTAGGTAGATAAGTCCAATTTTGAACATCCTAAGCAAATTAATTGTATAGGACTATATTAATTTCATAAACCATTCTATAGACATTAAAAAAAAAAAAAAAAAAAAAAAAAAAGACGGCAAAGTTAATACTAAAATTTTAAGGTGCAAATAGAACACAATCCTTACATACCTCCAATGGATTGTTAGGTTGTAAATAATGCCTGAAGAAATGGTATTGAAAATTAAGTCTCAGATCCTTTTGCTAAACCACAAAACCAATAACCAATAACCAAAAAAAAAAAAAAAAAATTCGAAATCTACAATCTATAGAAAAATTAAGTAGAAAAAAAAATACAAGATGTACAAACTTGTAGATAAACTTACAATCATTCAGCCCTTGATTCTCAGGTCCTTTTGCTCAAATAGCCAAATCTGAATAAGAGCTTCCTGTACCAATTTCCAACAAAAAAAAAAAAAAAAAAAAAAAAAAAAGAGCAAAAATTAGCACTAAAACTCTATGACCCATTAAAGAAAAACCAAATCAAAAGCAAACTCATAAGCCAAAAACAAAAACTTACACTTTAAAGAAACTTGAACAACAAAAACTTTCCAACCAAAACAGAAAAAGAGCAAAAATTAGTACAAAAGCTCCATACCCATTAAAGAAAAACCAAATCAAAGTAAACCCATAAGTCAAAAACAAAGACTTACACTTTGAAGAAATGGTGGGTCAGCAGTGGCTTGGGGTGGCAAGGGAGGAGAGAAAATGTGTGGAGGCTTGAGGGAGAAGAAGTGTGGCTACTTTGGAGATTAGAGACGTGGGAGAAGAGAGACAGAAGAACCAAGAGAACTGAGAGTGTGGGACACGAAGTGAGCAAAAGAAAAATAAAGTGGAGGAAAAAAAAAAAAACAAGAAGAAGTGAACTGGGAGTGTGGGACACGGTGAACAAAAGAAAAGAAAGAAAAACAAAGTGAAAAAAAAAAAAAAAAAAAGAAGAGGGAAAAAAGTGTGGGAAATGAAATTTTTCCAAAAGTTTGTGGAAAAGTCAAAAATGGGGGGCAAGATTTTTTCTTTTGCACTTTGTTGGCAATAGTTTATGCGGAAAAGTCAAAAATGTGGGGCAAGAGTTTTTTTCTTTTGCACTTTGCTGGCAGTGTTCTTTAAAACCTACAGCGACGTTTTCTTAAAACGTCGCTATAAACCAGAAAAACGCTACTAAAACTATACTTATTGAGGCGTTTTCAAAAACGTCACTATTGTTTGAGTTATAATGACGTTTTTTAGAAAACGTCACTAAACACTTACTCTTTAGCGGCGTTTTTCAGAAACGTCACAGTATATCACTTATAGCGACGAATTAAAAAACGTCACTAAAAAAAACGCCGCCTAAACCCAGATTTCTTGTAGTGTCTGAAACCTAAAAAACCATAATTTACAAAACTTGACTGTCTTCTCCTCTATTCTCATTGCCATGACATCACCAACCAACCTCTGCATATGTTTACACATCAACCCTTGCTCTCCTCCTTTGTTCTCACTGCTGGCGAAAATCTCTAGAAACCTTCTCATAGAAAGTGGAACTCCACATTTAGCAATTTTTTTTCCCAATGATAGTTTTTGTTTTAATATATACTTCTTATGTGAAACAGTGAGTAAATATTGAAGCTTAATGGGAAAAAATGAAAAGACACAATTATTTGGTGTTTTTAAATGTATATGTGGCATAAATTTATGTAACCACGTGACGTAAGAAGGAGCGATTAACAAAAAGTCAAAAAAAGGTACCTATTGACCGAAAATGTGCCTATTGGTCGAAAAAGTGTCCATTGGATGAAAATGTGCGTATTAACTGAAAGGGTGCTTATTGAAAAATGAAAAGTCACATCGGTTTGTGTTTTTAAATGTATACTTGGCATTAATTTATGTAACCATGTGGTGCAATGAGAAGTGGTCAATAAAAAGTCAAACATTTCGGCTATTAGTTATTACTAGTCGCAAACCCACGCGGTGCATGGAAATATATGATTAATTTTAATATAATATAATCCATAATTTATTCTCTCTAAAATTTATTGAAGATAATTTGTTCTCCTAAAAAATTGAACTATTTTTAAATGATTTTTTTTTTCTACAAATATATCATTTTATTATTTTTTTTTTGTTTTTTTTTAGATTTGATATTTATAACCCAATAATAATGGAGGGACATGCCAATACAATGCATGTTAGATTTCCGCTTTTTCTTCATGTGATGAGATTGTATCATATTTTAATTCTTTTGAATTTTTAGGTGCACCCTTTGTACCAGCTACATGCATCCTTAATTCCTAAAAGTGATGTCTAGTTAGTTGCCAACAGAAAAGGATAAAACCAAAAAATAAAAATAACAATAAAGTAAGGTTTAATAGGTTAGTGATAGGCCAAGAATGTATTGGCTCCTTTGTGATGGATTAACCAATTAATTAGCAAAGTTAATTAATTAATTCAATTAGCATGCAATACGTGTGGTAGCACAAACAAATCAACAACTAAGTTAATATGCTGCAGAAAATAAAGTTGACACAGTGATTTGTTTACGAATGGGGAAAACCTCTAAGGCTAAAACTCCACCGGGTGATTTTAAAGTTAGTACTCCCGAGAATCCACTATTATCACAACAAGCGGTTACAGGTAAAGGAATCCCAGTACCTTATACCAACCTACAGTTGAACCTGTACCCCAATATCCAATTGGACTTGTTTTGTAGTGACAATCTCTCCTTTTAATGCACGGCTCCCAGTACGTGACTAACTAATTAATGCATGAATCCGAGTATGTGACTAACTACTAACTTGAGAAGGATTTTGGCTGCAAAGTTCTTCAGTTCATCAACACGATGAAGATCACAAAACTCCTTAGTTACAAAACCCTACGACATACAAACACAGTAGCTTCTTGAAGAGAAAGATGAACTAAGGCAAATTGTCTCCGGTCACAATATGCCTTTGAAAGACCTTTGCATCAAATTGCACTCACTTGCATCAGCCGTGACGGCCCTTAAAATAATCCTTATATATGTGTTAGGGTTGTGAGAAAAGAAAGTCTAAACATGTATACACGGATTGGAGTGAAATCAAAACTGAAAATCTGATTTTCTTAAATCTTGATAGATAGGGTATCTATCGAGTAGCTGTTAAGTATTGGGTAAAAGCTGCCTTTTAAACCTCGACAGATGCTATCTGTCGAGCTAGTTGTCAAGCTTTAAAATCTAGCACTTCTTCACTTGATTCTTGGATAGATTTGCATGGCTTTAACACTTGGACTTAAACTCTTGTTCCTTGAAGTATTAAACACATCCTAGATCTATCCAATTACAAGTAAAGTGCGTTTTGTCAAAGGATTAGCCAATTCTACATTGACATATGTTCCTTACATGATTCACATATGTCCTAACAGTTAAAATCATTATTTAGAAAATAAATATAATATGTTTTAAACAAACCTTACTTCAGCAAAATGATCAAATTTAGTAGACCCTCACTTATACCAATTTCCATCAAAAACCAAATTTTCAAACAGTAATGTGCCATTGATTCCACCCATGTCCATGACACACATTCATCAATGTGTCCATATACAAATCACCCACTTGTCATTACATTCATTTTATCAATGTTCTGATTTTCCATAGAAAATCAAAATAGTGAGTATACAAATTATAACTAAGTGAGTCACTTGTATTGCCATGACATTGTGGTCAAAGTTGGTGGCAAACTTGTTGAACTCAACCAATTGTTTTTGCCTCGAAGAAGATGGCTATTAGCATTATGGGTCATGAACTTTAAAGGGCTATGGGAAATTATCAGATTGTATTAGCTGCTATGCCCTATCAACACTTAGATGGTAGAAAATGCCACATCAACTTTTAAAAATATTTTTTTTTATGTACCAATTTTTTTTTCCTTTCTATTTTCTTACATTTTCTTTAATCAAACATAATTTCATTTTTCTTTCTCCCAGTGTTCTTCCCAAACCCAGAATATGTAGTTACTTGAGGAGCTTTAGGAAGATACATATAAACTTAACAATTAAGACATATGTAGAATGAGATCACCAACACTCATTATTTTATCTCTAAAAGCATCCTTCAGCTCATTAGCAAGTAAATATCTAAGTACAAGCACAATATGTGCACAAAATTGAATCATTTGAGAATCTCCATGAGGCCTTGACAGAAACCACAATACCAATCGAACAACTAAATTATTCTAAACAGGCAAATTGCTCTACTAATATTTCCAAGCACAATACCCATAACAAAATAGGACCCATATTTAAACACCAAAATCACTACACCTACAAAGAAATATACAACAAGAGAACCCCAAAAATTGAAACCCATTTCTAGTCCATGTACCCATTTTGCAAATATTTGCCCAAAACAAAATCCATTTCGCAAATTGGTGGAGGTAGTAGATAGTCATTTATTTACCATAGTCCCAACAAAGTTCATTCGAATCAAACTTGAGATCCTCGAATCATTGATAAAAAGATTTTTTTTACTTGTTTCTCTAACTCAATTCTTAGAGAAAAACATAAACCGAAATGAAAACATCACATTGAAGTTAATTATCAATTAGAAAAACATAATAGCAAACATATTGAGAGTAACATTCATGCAGTCTTGAGAAGGGCAACTACAAAGCAATTTATAACAAATATGATCAAATACCCAATTGAAATCAATTTTGAAAAAGCTAAAAATAAATTTGAATATTTTTGAGACCATGAAAACTCAAACTCGTTCATCATAAAATCCCAAAACTGAATTACATTTTTTTTTCTAGTTATGAGATGGAAATAAAAAAAATAAAAAAAAGAATAATAAAAATAACAAAACTCAGTTTGAGTTCATACCCTTTGGTCATGAGCTACTAATGTTTGCCTCTCATGTGCTTCAGCTTTGTTCACAAGCTCTAGAGTCACTCTCTTCTCTTGCACTCATTTGATTGGGTTTTGGCAATGGACTTGGGCCATAACCAAAAGAATGGGAAAAACACTCAAGAAACTATCCCATTGTAGGCCATACCAATCAATTTTTGGAGAGAAAACAATTGAAAATTTATAAAGAAAAAAAAAAAGGAGGTAAGGAGTTGAGGAGGATGTAATCTACCAATGACTATCAGAATTTCATATAATAATAGAAAACAATTGAAAATTTGTAAAGAAAAAGAAAAAAAAAAGTGAGGAGGTGAGAAGGTTGCAATCTACTAGTGACTATTAGAATTCCATATAATAATGGCATTTGAAGAATCTGTGCTAATAGAGAGACACATAGTAAAGTTGGAAATAAAGTAAAACCTAAATTTAAAGAGATGCTCAATAAATGTCAATTGGTAAATTAAAAAAAGAAAATAAATGATGATGTAGTGCTGATGTGGCTTAACTGGAGCGTAGCAACAATAAATGCTACGCTTTAGCTTTTAGATATATATAGATATAGATATAGATATAGACTACTTGCAGCTGCTTAGTGTAGGGAATTTCACCAAAATTCCCAATCTATGAGAATAAAAAAAAAAAAAAAAAAAAACACACGTCAAAGAAAAACAATTACACGCACAAGACAGTATTTATGTGGTTCAGCAATTTGCCTACGTCCACAGAGTTGCAGGGATATCACTATTATCAGGGAAGAATACAGAGTACAACTTGTGGCAACAATATTTTCTCTCTCTATAAAACACGGTAACAGAAAATTTATAGACTAAGCCTCAGAAAATTTCCCATTAAAAACCATGCAACATTATTCGGGTTGGGTCAGGTCGTCAAACCAGATCAATCAAAACTAGGCTCCACAAAGCCCAACACTTAGCATATCTACTCAAGACTCATCTACTCAGTTACAAGATCAGCAACCACATCGTCATCTTGATTTGCAATGGCAAACCAGCACAGCAATGTAGACAGTCAACAATAGCATGATGGTAGCACTTTAGTAGGATTTCACCCTAACTGCGGACATCAAAGTCAAGACTCCAGAATGCAGATAAAACCGGACCCAGATCATAGCCTTTTCGATGTGGAATTTGGGATGTTTAGTTTCGCTTTAATCTTTGTTCTGGACTCTGTTATTTTATTTCTGGCACTCTTCACACCTGCCACCAAGTTCAAACAACAAAAGAAATTAAAGAACGGATTGTTAGGTAGAGAAAGTATCGTTAATATTTGATCTTTTCTATCACTTTTCAAGGTCCACTTAAACGTTGATACCTACCAAACTAAAATAATTAGAAATGAGAGTTGAAAGACTGTTGTTCTACTAAGGATAACAGCAAAGTATGAATCCTCAATTTTTAGGATTTTATGAAATATCAATAAACTAATAGAGGGTATTCATATGTGATCCATTTATAAAAAATTATTAAATTTTAAGCAGAAGTTGAGGCCTTGAGGGTCTGTGAGTGTATGTTTCTCAAATTAATTAATTAAGCACAAGTTGAATAGAGGCTGCAGGACCTTTGACCCATTGGTAACTTCTGCTATGTTATCATAAAACACCGCTAATCACAAACGATTAAGAAATCCAACCATTCCAGTAGCAGCATGAGCCCAATGTGGTTGTACATAGTTTCTTTCTTGGCTGTTGCCAACTTGGTTGCATCACAATCGATCATCAAAAACCTCCCGGGCTTTTCAGGAGATCTTCCTTTCAAACTTGAAACTGGGTGAGCATATTCTTGGTTCTGTGATCATATATATATAGTTTTATTTAATCGATCTTATTATTATGAAATACGGCCGCATTTAGTTTTTTTTTTTTTTTTTTTTTTTTGGTTTAAGGTATGTGGGTGTAGGTGACTTGGATGAGGTGCAGCTATTCTACTACTTCATTGAGTCTGAAAGGAGCCCAGAAGACGACCCTCTTGTGCTTTGGCTCAATGGTGGCCCTGGTTGTTCTGCTTTGTCTGGCCTCATGTATGAAATAGGTACGTAACGCTGACCATTATTATGCAGAAGAAATCATTACCTATGATACCATACTGTATTGATAAAAAACGAGAAAAACATACATTTTAGAATTTCCTTTGCGTTAGAAATTGGACTTGAAAAAGTAGTCTTTGAAGGGG
Organism: Quercus robur; assembly: GCF_932294415.1. NCBI lineage: Eukaryota > Viridiplantae > Streptophyta > Magnoliopsida > Fagales > Fagaceae > Quercus > Quercus robur. The sequence continues at coordinate 30,896,759 of NC_065544.1, forward strand.
ACTCAGAAACAATTACAATAGCCATCAATGTGGACTCACACGGCCTAGCATCGTTTGGCCATATTGTTGTTGATGTAAAAGATCTTGCAATGAATCTTGTAGCATCATCTTTCTCCCATGTAAAACGAAAAGGTAATGCAGTAGCTGATAGATTGGCTAAGCTTGCAAGGCATTTCTTGAGCTCACATTTTTTGCCAGGTGACATCCGTAGTGATGTTCTCCATCTTGTAATCGCTGACAGACTTTCTGTTATTTAATAATACTCATTGTCTGGATTCTCCCAAAAAAAAAATTAAAAAATTAAAATGTTCTTATACACACTCTCTTATACGCTCAAAACCTACAAAAATTGTGACTTGATTTTCAGTTGAGGGATTATTTTTGTGCATTTTGAGAGTAAGTGTAAGGGGTTATTATTGGGTAGTCTAGGTGTATATTTTTTCTCTCTCACATAGGAGTGGGTCCCACCCATCATGGGGCCCACCCTCATGTGAGAGGAAGAAAGTATACTCTCATACCACCTAATGAATTCTAGTGTGTGAGAGTGTATATAAAAGGATGTGCATAATAAATACCTCCATTTTTAAAACAAATAAAATAATAAAGAAAGCATTCAAAAATAAAAGTTTAATAATACTTAAATCTTAAATTTATGGTCCAATAATAAATTATTATAATATGCTAGTCCAGGAATTTTATAAAATAAAATGCGTACACCTATTATAGGCGAAACATAAAATAGAGTCATATCACTTGTAAAAGTAATTAAATATATACGTGGAATTTTAAGAGTAAAATATAAAGTGTTAGCTAAAAAATTACAAATAAAATCTATAATGAACTTTATAAGTAGATCAAACATTAAAAAATGTTTATATATGAGAATTGAACGTTAAGTTGATGAAAATACTAGATTATCTATAGAACTTTAGCATATAATATATATTGAAAATGGGGCAATATGAAATAAAATTTCAATTTTTATAGTAGAGATTTAGCAAACAAGTTCAGGGCGGGTGTTGGGTCTAGGTTTGTTTTCATTAGGTCAGATCATATCATGCAGGCAAAAACCGATTTAAATTAAAATAAATCTCTAATACTAAGCAAATTTGTTATTTTAAAGGACAGATACTAGTCTAATTTTTCCAAATCTAACAAGCCACCAAAGAAACTTGCAAGAAAGAAAAATAAATAAATGCATAAGCTTCAGAAATTTTTTATTTTTATTTTTTGATACAAGACAGAAATTCTACTCTAACCTAATTTAAATGTATATGCGTGTGAAACTCCCTCATGGAAACTTGAACTCCGGCCTTTCCCCCCCCCCTCACACTCTACAAACACTTATACTTATGGAATGACCATCGTGCCAAGGGTGCACGATAGTAAACTTCAGAAAGTTAATCATTCGTTGATAATCTGTTAAATTATCTATGCAAGTCATATGTAGAGATTAAAAGTATCAATAAGTTTTAAAACATAACTTCCTTCAAAACTTTATTGACAAGATTTGTTGTAATTGATGCATGGTAAAAGGGGTGTCATTGATAGAACATATCATTTAGTTGTGAAAAATTTAGGGAAACAATATTACTCAAAAATTATATATAAGGACAAAGTTTAGCTAAAAAATTAGTTATAACTTTAGGCTACAACTTTACTCAATATCTTTTTATGGAGGTGAATTTTCATAAATCCACCATTGGATTACATCTTCTTTTGATTTCCTCCATGCTTGCAAAATTTCTAGAAAATCAAATATCAATAGTTATATCGTCAATAAATGGTTTAAATTGCAAGTTTTTACAGTTTAAAATTATGCATAAAATATAAGCTTATAGATTATATAGTAAATAATATCTTATTTACACAAAATTTGATATATGTATCAAGAGCGTAAAAAATATGCAATTTGATAGAATCCCAAATTCTTATAGGTAAAAGTAGTTCTTTCGAGGGAACTAGGTCTCCTTAGAGAAAGAAAGAGAGAAAGAGAGAGATAGATTGAGTTAAGAGATAGAGAAGAAGAGCATATTTGCATTCACCATTTTTCATGTCCTTTTACAATTGAGTACTGCCCTCTTATAGGAAGTACTGTACAAATTCTGTTACAAGTAACTAACTAACTAACTATCTTCTCATCCTCAAGTACCCAATTAGCAACTGAACTAACTACCAAACTAACTACCATAGCTATACATGTACACAATTGCTGTACTTATCAGTCACAACTCTTTTCAATTCCTACCCTCTTAAAATAAAAAATAAAAAACCTTGTCCTCAAGGTTACTATACCCCCCCCCCCCCACTTTCAAAGCACCTTGCCCACAATGTGGGGAAACTGATGTTGCAACTTGTAAAGGGACTCCCAAGTGGCATTTTCCACAGATTAGCCTTGCCATTGCACCAATACCTCAGTAATGCACCTCTTTTGAAGTTGCTTAGATCTATGCTGTAGAATTGTAATTGGTTTTGGATGAAGGAGACTAGCAAAATCAACAGGGGGAAGTGTAGGTAAAGGCAAAACATTATCGCCTAGCTTCTACCTTAAGGAAGAAATATGAAACACAGGGTGGAGAGAGCTTAGTAAAGCCTTTGACTCATAAAGAATACTGCCTATAAGGTTGGAGTTTGAGGTAAGCCAATCACCAACTGCTAAAGACGTATCAGATCTGTGTTGATTAGCCTGCACTTTCATTTTGGCCTAAGCTAAGACCAAATTCTACTTCAACAATGTAATGAGATCTAGTCTAGCATGCAATAATTGATCCACTGTAGCTACCTAAGTTGTTCTTGGAATGTAGTCCAAAAGTTTAGGAGGGTGATATCCATACAAAGCTACGAAAGGAGTCATCTTAGTTGAGGTGTGGTAATTAGTTTTAAACCAAAACTCAGATAAATGTAGCCAAGTAGCATAGGTATAGGGTCTATCGTGAACAAAAGCTCATAAATAATGCTCCAAACTTCAATTGACCACCTCAGTATGCCCATCAGTTTAAGGATGATAGGCTAAGGACATGGCCAGGTTAGTACCTTGAACTTTAAAAAACTCCTATAAAAAATTAGCAGTGAATACAGCACCCCTGTCGCTAACAATGGATTTAGGCATTCCATGTAGTTTAAATACACCCTGCATGAAGGCAACAGCTACTTTAGCAGCAGTGAAAGGATGAGATAAAGGCAAGAAATGAACATATTTGGTAAGCCTATAACAACCACAAAATGACCTCAAACCCTTGAGACTTAGGCAAACCCTCTATAAAATCCATAATAACGTCCAGCCAAGGCTTCTAACGAATAGGCAAAGGCTGCAACAATCCAGCAAGCCTGCTTGTATCCATCTTAATCCTCTGGCAAACTTCACATCACTTGATATGGTTCTTAACATCAATCTTCATACCCTTCCAAAAGAAATCCTGCTTAACTCGATGGAGAGTTTTCAAATACCCAGAATGACCTCCAATGGGGCTATTATGAACATGTTGTAGGACTAATGGCTTCAAAAGAAGAAGCATTGAGGAAAATCTTGTCCTTATACAAAAGAAGCCCATTTTGCAAGGAAAAACCAATAGGAGATGTACTGGAATCTTCCCGTCTAGATAAAAGGGTTTGATACTCACTCCTAACCTCCTTATAACTATCCTTAAGAATATCTAACCATGTAGGGAAAAGAGATAAGGAAAAGGGAAGCACCTTGATTAATGCTATCTAAACCACAGTCCCTTTGAGAAAGGGCATCATGAGCTTTATTCTCCTTCCCTTTATTGTACTCCACAACAAAGGCATATCACAACAATTTGGTGACCCATTTCTACTGAGCAGGAGTACCCACTCTTTGCTCAAGAAGAAACAAGAGACTCTGCTGATCTGTTCGAATCAAGAAAGGTCTCCCAACCAAATATGGCCTCCAACATTTTACAAGTTCCTTCTCATAAGTAGACAAGTGTAAACACCTTCCATTAAGAGCTTCATTATGAAAAGGTAGTGGCTTATTCTCTTGCATCAGAACAACACCTAAGCCAAACCAAGAGGCATCACATTCCACCACAAATGGTTTGGAAAAATCAGGAAAAGCAAGGACTAGAGGACTAGAGATAGCTTGTTTAAGAGCATCAAAAGCCTCCTTAGCCCGATGAGACCAATGGAAGGAATCCTTCTTGAGAAAGGCAATCAATGGGGCTGCAATTAGACCATAATCCATAATGAAGTTTCTATAATAGCCAGTTAACCCCAAGAAGCCCCTCAAAGCCTTGATTGAAGTAGGAATAGGCCATTGTTGCGTTGCTTCAGTTTTTTTAGGATCTATCCTAACACCATGGCCAAAAATCAAATGGCCCAAATACTCCACCTCTTGACACCCCAAAACACACTTGCTTTGATTAGGAAACAACTTGTTCTCAAGCAACATAGTCAATACAGTTCTTAGATGAGAAACATGGGCATCAAAAGTATGACTAGACACCAAAATATCATCAAAGAATACCAAGACAAACTTCCTTAGAAAGGGCTTAAAAATATGGTTCATCAATGATTGAAAAGTGGAAGGAGCATTAGTCATACCAAAGGACACAACAAGAAACTCATAATGCCATTCATGAGTCCTAAATGCAGTCTATGGAATATCAAAATCTTTCATTTCAATCTAATGGTACCCTGATCTAAGATCCAACTTAAGAAAAATAGTGGCACCAGACAACTCATCCAAGAGCTCATCCACCACTAGAATGGGGTATTTGTCTTTAACTGTAGCCTTATTTAAAGACTTATAGTCAATACACATCCTCCAGCTACCATTTACCTTCCTAACTAATAACACATGTGATTAGAAAGGACTTTGACTAGGTCTAATAGATCCAACTTTTAATAATTCATAACTATCTTTTCTATTTCAGATTTTTGATAGTAAGGATACTTGTATGGCCTTTCGCAGATTAGAAGAGCACCCTCCTTTAAAAAAAATTTGGTGTTCATAATTTTTGAGAGGAGGTAAGCCAATGGGAACTTCAAAGGCTTGCTGTACTCCAAGAATAGTTGATACAAAACAGAATGCTGTTGCACTAGTTGCTTGATAGAGCTGCTACAAGTAATTTGTAATAGCAAGCCTTTATTCACAACAGGCTTAAAGAACTCTGAAGCTTCTTGAAAAACAGATTGGAAGGTTGAAGGCCTCTTAACAACACAACTTGTCCTTCAAACCAGAATTACATAGTAAGTAACTTGAAATCCCATTGGATTAGCCCTAAAGAGTATAACCACTAGGTTCCCAGTACTACAACACAATCACCAAGAGGTAATACATTCAAGTCCACCTTGAGTCTTAATGAAAACTCCATAACTAACACCTCTAGTCTTGAGCACTGCTCCATTAGCAACCTTAACTTCAAAGGTATCCTCTATAAATAAGGGAAGAGCCAAAGCTAACCAAGTAGACACAACCAGAAAATTATGTGTACTACCACTATCAATCAAGATTCCATATCTTTATGTTTAATATGACCCAATACTCTCATAGTACCAAGGGAGGGGCTGCCTAATAAGGCATAAAATGTGATTTCAGCAAAATTGTTCTTTACAACTGCTGTACCTTCCACAGTGTCTACATGCACCTCCAACTAATCTTCACCCTCTACTGACATATTAGTCACCTAAAACTTTGAATCATACCCAACTAATCCTTCCATAAGAAAGATCCTAGAGGTCTTGCATTGATGCCTAGCATAATACTTTTTCTTCACAATGGAAGCAGAGGCCTTTCTTCCTTCTTTCCTCAATTTAAGAAGCAAGAAGCTTTTGGACTAGAAACTTAGCAATCTTTGGACCAATCTTGTCATTATTGAATGCAGGTGGGGGGCCAAGAATAGAGGGTTTTGGAGTATCAATCCATGGTTTATTAATTTTCTTACTAGTGAGAAGATATTCTTCTTGAATCTTGGCAAGGCCAAAGGCAAAACAAAGATTCGGTGGATTAAGCATTCTAACAGGTATACGAATTTCATCCTTCAACCCACTCAGAAAACAACTAAGTTTATGCCTTTTAGATAACTCCTTAATCCTATTTAATAGAGCTTCAAATTGAGTTTTATAAGTGAATACATAACCAACTTGCCTTAGTTTTGTCAAAGTCTCCATGGGATCATCATATGCTAAAGCTCCAAACTTGATATGCAAAGCTCATACAAAAGCGTCCTAGCTTGTAAATTGACCTACTTCCTCAGCATCTTGAAACCAAAACAGGGCTTTATCCTCCATGTGATATGTAGCCAAAAGAATTTTTTGATTGGTGGGGGTATTGTACAAATGAAAAAATTGATTGGCTTTATAGACCCACCCTGAGGGATTGTCACCTCCAAACCTTGGAAATTCTAGCTTCATAGCTTTTGGGATGGCTAACATTGAATCTAATTGAACTCCTCCAATAGGGGAAAAAGGTCTTGTTGTTTAAAAATTTATCAGTTGCCATTGATTCGCAACATCCGTCAAACCTTGCACAGTCTTTGTTAATGTTTGTAGCACCGAAGTCACAGCATCCAGCTTTTGATGGATTTCTCATATTTTCTATTTGTGTTGATCTATTGCCGAAGAAAGAATGTTTATCTTGTCATTGAGAGAGGAAAAGGATCGAGTTTCTGTCATGGTGATAGAATTTAGCTCTAATACCAATTCGATAGAATCCCAAATTCTTATAGGTAAAAGTAGTTCTTTCGAGGGAACTAGACCTCCTTAGAGAAAGAGGGAGAGAGAAAGAGAGAGATAGACTAAGTTAAGAGATAGAGAAGAAGAGTATATTTGCATTCACCATTTTTCATGTCCTTTCACAATTGAGTACTGCCTTCTTATAGGAAGTACTATACAAATTTTGTTACAGGTAACTAACTAACTACCTTCTCATCCCCAAGTACCCAGTCAACAACTGAACTAACTACCAAAGTAATTGCCACAGCTATACATTTACACAATTGTTGTACTTATCAACCACAACTCCTATCACAATTCAATGGTTAAATTTTCAAAATATGTAGTAATGTTTATTTTATAGATTAAGGTTGAAGCCTTATATTACAACCAATTTTATAGCTAAACTTTGTCCTATATATAAATTACAGTTGAATGGACATGAAGCATCCATTAAACTTTTATTTTTTTTTTGGTTGCTAAACAAGGCATTAGCTTTGTTATCTTCCTTACAAAGCAGACTAGTAGTTGGGGATGTTGTTTACTAAACTCTAGACAAATCATTTACTATGGATAAATCTATCTAAACCCATTTTCCCACTCAAATAGGTATTGACCCAATTAAACCCAATTAACGTAAATATTAATCGGGTTTGAACTAGTTACCCAATTAGACCAAGTATCATTTATTTTATCCAAATCACCCAACTCTAAAATTCTTGTATGAACCTCAAATATGGTTAGAAGACGTCCACTGTGATGTAACCAATTTTGTATTACTTGACAGAAGTTTAGTATCCACGTAATAAAAATGCCGTACGGTTTCTCAAAAAAAAAAAAAAAAAAAAAAACTCCAAAATTCCCAAAACCATTAAAAAGACCAAAATACCCATAGAACATTTTTATTATTTTTTGTCATTTGTTTATTTTTATTTTTTTGTTTTTATTTTTATTTTTTTTATACAAAATAGAATTTCTATTTTAACCTAATCTAAGTGTATATATATATGTGTGAAACTCCCTTCTGAAAACTTAAACCCCGGTCCTTGCCTCCCACACCCCATAAGCATTTATACTTGTGGAGTGACTACCGCACCGAGGGTGCACGGTGGTGTCATTTGTTTAGTTAATTATTATGGAATTTGGACCCAAATCCTCATTCTTTTTACGCTCTTAATATAATCAGCAAAACACGATACAAAAGGAAGGCAAAAGCTACAAAAATAAATACAGACTGAATAATTGTCAAAAATCTGTTCCCCAAGACTGTTTGTATATACAGACTTCTGTTAAAGAGAACTGTACTAAAAAATTAGAGAATTACAGAACTAGTGGACATAGGTTTTCATGGCTGATCCACTTTAAATTTGTTGTGTTGCTCTCTCTTTTTCCTTTTTGTTTTTATTTATTTATTTTGTTTTTATGAGTAAATGCCTTATTTGATACTGTCTTTTAGGTCCATTTACATTTGACTACGCAAATTCCAAAACTTACTCACCCAAATTGAAGTTGAACCCATACTCATGGACAAAGGTACAAAACTTAAGCCGCCCCCATTATTTGGTTTCCATGAAAACTACGTGGTCAATTTGATGGTTGGTTAGGTGTTTATGTACGCTAAAAGAAGTGGCCTTCATTTTTATCAGGTTGCTAATATAATATTTGTGGATACACCGGTTGGCTCTGGATTCTCTTATGCAAAAACTTCGGAAGGATACTATATTAGTGATACATTGGCCGCAGCAGAACTCTATGAATTTCTAAGGAAGGTGATCAAAAATTATATAATAACATGACATAATTTGGGATTTGGGATTTATATATAAGGTGATACAAATATAAAAAGCCTAATCCACATTCAATCGGGACAAAGGGTGATTGAGTAACTAGGAATTGTTACAGCCAGAAATTTTTTGCTAAAGTGCCCAGTGCAGGCTAAATGGCAATTCATTTTAATTTTTGAGTTGTGATGCAGTGGCTTAAGGTTCACCCCAAGTTCCTCACAAATACATTGTACGTCATGGGAGATTCTTACTCAGGCATAATCATCCCTATCCTTGTTCAAGAAATATCTGATGGTAACTTTTACATATATAAAACCTTATTTCTTAATTCATACTAATAGTCCATTCTGGGACACGAGTAATTTTTAAATACTCCTAGAGCATGGAGGGGTCCATTCATTAATTCATTGTAGGTTTCACCATAAATGTGAGAGGAGGAAGTACCATTTCTCTGTACTCTGAGAGTACCTATGAATTTTCCCTAGGACCCTTGGGCAGCAATCGTATTAGATGGTAGGTAAGGCTGAAAAAGAATGGCAAAAAGGTCTCTGAAATAGATTCCGACATTCCTCTTGCTCATTTGTTTGAAACTGAATCTCGGCGAACGTGAGCAAGGGTGAGGTTGGAAAAACAAGGCCAAGGATTTTGTGTCATAAGCAAACTTGAAAGACATCTTGTAAACCAAGAGGTCCCAAGTTCCATCCACTACACTATGGCTTCATGAGTTTTTCAAGATCTCTCATGAACAGGAAGTGGAGTAGATTAACCAACAATTGGGACACCATTTCTTTGCCAAAAAAAAAAAAAAAAAAAATTCTTCATTTTTGTACAAAACATGACAAAGAAAAAGAGAGAAAAATCATATAATGACGGGTTAATTTCAGTCAACCTGATAATCTCAACTTTCATTTTATTGCAGGTAATGAAGCTGGTAGGGAGCCGCGAATGAATCTCAAGGTATATGTTCAAGCATTAAAATTTGAATAGATTAGTTGGCTCTTGCTCATCAACGCCATTTAGTTTTGGACTTTTTAGCTCGTATAGAAATCAATTTGATTTGCTTTAAATTGGGTTCAGGGATATGTGATCGGAAACCCAGTGACAAATACGAATGTTGATTTGAATGAAAGAATTCCATTTGCTCACCTAAAGGCACTTATATCAGATGAACTATATGAGGTGAATCTCCCTTTGGTAATATTCAGTAGCTAGAGGTTAAGGCTTTTAATTAGAGTCTACTGGCAGTTTTGTTTTTGTTTTTGTTCGATAAGAAGTTAATCACAACAAAAATAGAAAGATCTAACAATTATATCTTCAAGGTCTTGAAAACTCATGTACAAATTATCTAACCTTCAGTATTTTTACCCAAATGTGCCCAAATAATGTGATTCATGAATGTCCTCTAACATTTCAATTTTTCTTAATTACTTTGAGACACAGGTTAGAGATTTTGGCTTGGATTGCACGCCATGGATATTCTTTTGCAGTTTACAATAATGTGGCAAACGATTTAATTCTAGTTTTCAGGGTCCATGATTCCCTTGTTGAGGATAATTTTTCGGTTTTTCCTTACATGTTCAATCATCTCTTCCAAAATATCTAACTTAATAAATGTGATGCTTTATTTTTCAGTCAACTAAAAAGGATTGCAAGGGCGAGTATATGATTGTAGACCCAAGCAATGCAGCATGTGTGGATGATCTTAAAGTCTACACTGAGGTGAGTGAAAAAACCACTTGAGGTTCTTATTAGACATATCATTTTCTTTCTAAAGCTGATTTTGTTTCCTTCCCAACATAGAGGAGAGTATTCAAAGCAGTAAAACAATTTATATTTGAACTTTTATGTATCACAGCACATGTACATTGATTTAACTCTTGGATTTCCAGTGTATTGAGAAAATCGTTACTCAACATATATTGGAGCCTACATGTCAACTTTTATACCCAAAGCCTAGGCCTAGGGTATCAAAGTGGGATCCAGATACTCCTATTGAAGATTCCGCATACCTCCTGCAATCGATTACTCATCTTCCTGAACCTAGAAGATGGTGCCGGGTAAAAAATGTCCCTCTCTCTTTCACACACAATGTCATTAGCCAAGCTGGTCCAAGCCCTTGTGCTCATATAATTGTTTGACTAGGTTATGCTGCAGTCTATTAAAGTTTAACTAACTAGATACTAACAAGGTTACTCCTTTTGTAGGAATATAATTATCTGTACTCGTACATTTGGGCAAATGATAAAACGGTTCAAAAGGCTCTTCACGTTCGGGAGGTATGTTGATCCTTAGAATTTTAACGTTGATATCTCGAATTCATTAGTTTTATTAATTGATTTCAAAATGGCAATCAGGGAAGCATCAACGAGTGGGTGAGATGCAATGAGAGTTTAGTCTACACATATGACGTCACAAGTAGTCTGAATTATCACCGAAACCTTATCAAGAAAGGCTATGAGGTTCTCATTTACAGGTAATATAACAAACTTGTTACGGTGCTGCAGTCCCTAGACTTAGCCTTTAGTCACATATCCAAGTAATGGTCGCATTCTCTTTCATTTTCATATTTTCTAAACTCTTCTAAGATTCTGAACTTTAACAGCCTCTACCTTTAGGTTGCCTTGATTCTAGTAGGAGAATGTCTTATGCTCACTTGCACATGTTCCCATGATTCTTGAGAAAATAGCGTTTGAAACTCCTCGATGGAATTTTCAAGGAGTTAGCTCTACCATTCTTTTCCCTTTTTTCCTTCAATTTCTTTTGTTGTGCTTCAATCAAGTTTGCATATGTTTATAGTTCGGTGTAGCCATTTCATTAACTCCCACAAATCAAAAGATATGGTCTCCAAGTTTACATACCAAAATTATAATTTTCTCCACCAAAATTGAGAGCATAGACTTGTTAGATACCAATGCCTGAGCTTCTTGTGCCGAGGAAAGGATTTTCGCCCTCAAATTCCTTTTCTTCAACATTTCATCCTAAGAACTTCTCTGGATTTGGCTCTAATATTATGATAGCTGGCTGTTATTTCAGCCTTATGACTAGTGAAATAACCCCAATCAACTTGAATAGTAAAAAACATAAGTTTACTTTCTGCAGAAAAGACAAGTGAAACAGAGCAGGGAAGAGAAGAAAAATAAAATTTTCTTATATAATTTTTCTATCTATAGTTCCAATATTACATCAACTTTATATACTTTAAAAATTTACAACCATTTTAGGCCATACAGATTGATATGTTCTTCCTTCTCAAAAAAAAAAAAAAAAGATTGATATGTTCTTCAACATACAATTCACTTAATCTAACTAAGGTACTGGATATTACAACCAAATTTTGACATACAATTTAGTGAACAATAACAAGTTACTTCAATTTGTTTTATAGCACGTTACTTTTAACACCTTCACTAGATTCCATTCTCAGCTTTAGGAATTAAAATTTTGATATAATCTATTCAGTTTATTATCTCATGTTTTATCAAACTTCTTTTTGAAGAAATGTTTTCTTATCTTGTTTCGAATAACACAGTGGAGATCATGACATGGTTATTCCATACATATCAACGCATGCATGGATTGAATCGCTAAACCTTACTATTGCCCATGATTGGAGGCCGTGGTTTGTAGATGGTCAAGTTGCAGGGTAATTTTCCACCACTACTTTCATATTTCAGCAACCCTCTTGCCGCCTCCACCTTTTAAAGCTTAAATACAAGTTATATTCAATTCAAAAGCTTATAATTTTCTCACGGGTCACTTTTAATTGTACTGTGCAGATTCACAATGCAGTATACATTTAAAAAGTACTGCTTGACATTTGCAACAGTTAAGGCAAGTATAAGTAACTAGTTATTTGTTCTAAAAAATATATTTTCCAAGTAGTAGCCACAAGCTAACTCTAGGATTTGCTTCTTTGTAGGGAGGTGGGCACACAGCTCCAGAGTACAAGCCCAATGAATGTCTTGCCATGGTTGATAGGTGGTTATCTTACTATCCCCTTTAGAGGATTTATCAATTCATTCAATTGAGTAGGCTTGTTGTACATTAAACATTTCTGAGTAATTTTTGTTGTGTATTCAATTTCTAATAATAAAATTCAACAAAATCAACTTCTCCACCTTTTTCTTTCCATTCTTTGATTCTTGTTCATGAATAATTTAAAATGAGTTCCTAAAAAGTTGTTGCAATATTTTTTTACTAATCTATATAATATCTAGAAATTGATGTGTAACGTTTATTGTTATTACACTTTTGTTGAGTCACATTAGCGCAACATTTCAGTCCATTTAGATTCACTTTCGTACATTTTGAGGCAACAATCTTCTAGATTGAATTCCACGTAATATAATTGATATAAAATAAAATAAAAACGATAAGAACCAATGAATCTAATTAAAATCAACAAGGTTACAAGATGAGCTTAACAAAAACACCATTCAATCATATAGAAATGCACCCACTAATCCCATATTCTAGCACTCAGCATTGAAACCCAAACCAAAGGTTAGCTAAGTGATTAGTTTGCACAAAACCCAAGCCCCTGAATTCTCACTTAAATACTCTTGAATCACAGACAAAAATATCAGTTTGGTCGTTGGAATCAAAGAAGATGGGATAAAACAATTGAAGTATGGAATAAAGGGTAAAGTGTTCCACAAATATGTAGGAGAAAAAAAGCTTAAAAGTGTTTGATTTGATTGATGTCATAGTCAAGGACTAACCGCATTATCACCTAGACAACTCTAAAGTGCAAAGGGTTTGCTTTTATCCCTTCATCTAACTTCTGCAATAATCTGGTAGTGTGTTTGGAAAAGGATAACAGATGGCATGGTCGGAAATTCGAACCCAACTCCGGCTAACTCATTCTTCCTATGTATTCCAACAACTAATTTGCCCATGTAATACAGTTCTTCCCACAAAGCTGAAGTTAACTATTTTTTGTTTTACAATTTCTTTCAAATAGTCCAAGGCCAGACACTCAATATAAGAAATGCTCAAGCATCTCTACAAATATCATTAAAAAATAAAATCTGTTAGAACATATGTCAATGGAGAATTGGTTAATCCTTTGACAAAATGCATTTTACATATAATTGGATATGAAAGTTCAAATAGTGTAAAAACACCCTTAAACGTTTAGACCCCCAATTCACAAATTACCAATTCAAGCTTTATATCAAACAATTAATGTGCGGAACATGAACAAAAGCTTAATACAGAATTGGTAAACAATCTAAGTCAATTAAAATCACAACCACAGCAGAAAATAAAAGGCAAAGATAAAGGGATGAGAAATGCAAACACAAGGACAACATACGATGTGTTATCGAAGAGGAAACCGAAGCTCTCGGCGTAAAACATCTCCGCCGCCCTCCAAGCGGTAAACAATCCACTAGAAAATGTAGTTGGGATACATGAACAACAATAGACCCTCCAAGCCTAATCTACCCAGTGTACCTAAGCCCTCCAAGCTTCTTGCTCCAACGAGGTTGCGCCGAACCTATTTCTTTTCTAGCTTCCCAGATTCCGCTACTTGACCATAGCATCAACCAATGTAAATTGGTTCCTTCCTAACTGCTTCCCAGAACACCAAACAGCCCTCTCACAGTAATGGATATGGTGAGAAAATGTTTTGGTAAAATGCCTCTCAAGGATTTAACAATGGAGAGGAAAAGAGTTGAGGAATTTAAAGAGTCTCTTATGTAAAGATTATGGATGAATCAATCTTGTTTTACTCTAGGGTTTCTCTCTCAAAATTTTCTTTAGAAGCTCTCTTTCTTTCGTGGGTATAAGGGGTATTTATACTAGGATGAGAATGGAATGTAAAACGTCAAGTTTTTCAAAACGGGATTGGCTCGCGACTTGACTGAGTCGCGAGATCCAGCCGCGAGATAACAGAACGACCAGTTGTCCTATTTTGTCCTGTAGTGCTCCAGCTAGCATGACGCTTCAACTTCTGGCATGTTTGGCACGTGTGTTGCTTCTGGCGGCTTGCAGCTGCGAGTCACTTGCGAGATCTAGCCGCGAGATTCTTTTTTCTTGCACACTCTTGAGCATTCAACACTCTATCTCACTCACTACCCTTACAACAAACCCACCTAAATACAGGGTTACTAATTGCTGAAATAAAAGCAAATTTGGCACGGAATAAAGCCAACAAGATGTGTTTAATACTAGGATGTGTTTAATACTAGAATGTGTTTAATACTTCAAAGAACAAGAGTTCAAGTCCAAGTGTTAAAACCACACAAATCTATCCAAAAATCAAGTAAAGAAGTGTTGGATTTTAAAACTCGACAGCTAGCTCGACAAATAGAATCTATTGAGATTTAAAAGGCTGTGTAAGCCCAATGCTCGACAGCTGCTCGATAGATAAGCTATCTATTGAGATTTACGACAATCAAATTTTCAGTTCTGATTTCACTCCAATCAGTGTATATTTGTTTAGGCTTTCTTTTCTTACAACCCTAAACATATATAAGGATTATTTTAGGAGCCATCACAACTGATGCAACTCAATGCAAAAGTTTTTCACAAACATATTGTAACCGGAAACATATGTACTAGTTCATCTTTCTCTTCAAGAAGTTGCTGCGTTTGTACGCCGTAGGGTTTTGTAACCAAGGAGTTTCGTGATCTTCATCATGTTGATGAACTGAAGAACTTTGCAACCAACATCATTCTCAAGTTGGTGGTTAGTCACGTACTTGGATCTGTGCATCGATTGGTTAGTCACGTACTAGGAGCCGTGCATTGAAAATAAGAGATTATCACTACAGAACAAGTCCAATTGGGTATTGGGGTAAAGGTTCAATTGTAGGTTGGTATAAGGTACTGGGATTCCTTTACTTGTATCCGCTTGTTGTGATAATAATGGATTCTCGGGAGTGGTGACCTTAAAATCACTCAGTAGGGTTTTTGCCTTGGAAGTTTTCCCCATTCGTAAACAAATCACCATGTCAACTTTATTTTCTGCTGCATATTAACTTAGTTGGTGATTTGTTTGTGCTACCACGCATATTGCTTGTTAATTGGATTGATTAATTAACTTGACTAATTAATTGGTTAATTCATCATAAGGGGTCAATACATTCTTGGCCTATCAAGTGGTATCAGAGCAGGCACACTCTGATTAGGGTTAATCTTTGCTGTGTGATCCATTGACCCCTATTGTCATGGCTACAAGCAGCATGAAAAGATCTTTGTTTTCAAATACATCTTGTTTTTCTAATCTCTACTTGTTTGCGTGTATTAGAAAATGCAAGTCTAAAAGTTATTTGAATTCTATCATGATGATTATTGGAAAAGATCTTAGTTGGACAAAGAAAAAACTAGACTGTCTTAGAATGAAATTGTGCAAAGGAGTTCGTCTGAGAAGAGTGAAAGTTAAAAACTTTGCTCATAAATGGTAGATGAGAGAAAACACCATTCCTACTAATCTGTCATCTAAGCACAAGGTGTGCTTCTTGATGAAGTCCACATTTAAGGTTATGGACACGTGTTTGTGGTACCTTGATAGCGGTTGCTCAAGACACATGACTGGAGACCGATATTTCTATAAGGTTTTCAAGTCTAAGAAAGGTGGTAATGTCATTTTTGGTGATCGGAGCAAATCACAAATTAAAGGAAAGGGAACCATCTCTCTACCTGGATTGCCAAACATTGCAAATGTGCTATATGTAGAAGGTCTAAGAGTGAACCTGTTGAGCATAAGTCAAATATGTGATCAAGACTTTATGGTGTTGTTCTCAAAAAGGGAAATGCCTTATGTTGAATGAGTTTGGAAAGAAACTCATAAGTGGTATTCGCACTCTAGACAATTCTTATGGTTTGGTTCCTGGTGCTGATATTGTGTGCAATAGCATTCATTTACCAAATAAAGATCTATGGCACCAAAAAAATGGGACATGCTAGTTACAAACATCTTTCAATTGTATCTAAGCATGAATCAGTTTTGGAGATACCAAAGCTCAATAAAGCAAACAATGTGGTGTGTGGACCATGTCAGCTTAGGAAATAGACGAAAGCCAAACATCTGGGCACTCAAATATCCGCTACATCTAGTCCATTGGAGCTACTACATCTAGATCTCATGGGTCCAACTAGAATCAAGTCTCTTGGTGGGAAGAGATATATCGTGGTTGTGGTAGATGACTTCACTAGGTACACTTGGGTCATTCTCCTAAGTTCCAAGTCAGATGCTTCTGAGCATATTGAAGCCTTGTCCACAAGATTGCAAAATGAGAAGAACCTAAAGATTGATCGAATTGGAAGTGACCATGGTAAAGAATTCGAGAACTCTTACATGGAGTCCATTTGCACTAGATCAGGTATATCTCAAGAATTCTTTGCTCTTATTACTCCTTAGCAAAATGGTGTATTAGAAAGAAAGAACAGGGTTATTCAGGAGATGGCTAGAGCCATGTTGCACAACGAGGATGTGACTAGAAATTTGTGGGGAGAAGCCGTTAACACTGCGTGTCATACGGTTAACAAGGTGTATTTCAGACCCGGTACCAAGAAGACTCCCTATGAGTTATGGAAGGGAAGGAAGCCAAATGTTAAGTATTTCAGAATCTTTGGTAGTACTTGTTTCATTCTCAAGGATAGAGAGAATATGGGAAAATTTGACTCCGAAGTGATGAAGGAATATTTCTGGGATACTCCTCTACAAGCAAGGCTTATCGAGTTTACAATAAGAGAACCAAGAAGGTAATGGAAACTGTGAATGTTATGATTGATGAAGCCTCAAAGTCCGGTTTTGAGAAAATTAGTGAGGAAATTCCCAAAGAAATTCTTCCTCCTGAGCCCAAGGATGTTCAAGAACTTGTTGATCAAGAGCCCGCATCTCCAAGTACTCCCACCACACCAATTGTTGTAGAAGGTTTAGCAGACATGCCCACCTCACCTGATTCTGAATCCCATGAAGAGAAAGGACCTTCCTCTAAGATTAAGTTGAATCATCCTCTTGAAGTCATTGTGGGAAACATGAATGAACTTACACTAAGGAAGCGTACAGTTGATCAATGTGTTGCTAACTTTGTGTCTTATTCTTGTTATTTGTCATAGGTTGAACCCGTTAAGGTTAAGGAAGCTCTTCAGGATGAAAGCTGGGTTGAATCTATGCATGATGAACTGCTTCAATTTCAAAGGAATGATGTCTGGACTCTAGTACTTAGACCAGAAGGTGAGCACATCATTGGCACAAAGTGGATATTCTGCAATAAGTCTGATGGGGAGGGTAATGTGGTTTGCAACAAGGCTTGTCTTGTGGCTCAAGGATACTCTCAAATGGAAGGAGTGGATTATGAAGAGACATTTACTCCAGTAGCTCGTATAGAGTCCATTAGGATTCTACTAGCCTTGGCATGTCACTTGAAGTTTAAGTTTTACCAAATGAATGTAAAGACTACTTTCTTGAATAGGTTCCTTAAAGAATGTCTATGTGACTCAACCAAAAGGTTTCATTAATCCACACTTTTTGGATTATGTGTTGTACCTCAAGAAGGCACTCTATGGTTTAAAGTAAGCCCCTATAGCTTAGTATGATCGACTCACACAATACTTGGTGTCACATGGATTCACAAGAGGAAAAGCTTACCAAACTCTTTTGAAAGTTCAAAAACGTGTACAAAAACACTTTTGAACGTTTAGACCCCCAAAAACCAATTTAATCAACACACGCAATATGTTAAACAACTAGTGTGCGGAAACTTAACATATGCTATAACATGGAATTGATTAAACAACTATCTAAGCCACAACAAAATAAACCACAGCAGATAATGTAAAGGCAGAGATAGAGGGGAAGGAAGATGCAAACACAGCGATAACACCAGATATGTTATCGAAGAGGAAACCGAAGACCTCGGCGAAAAACCTCTCCGCCGCCCTCCAAGCGGTAATCAATCCACTAGAAAATACAGTTGGGATACAAGGACAGCAATAGACCCTCCAAGCCTAATCTACCCAATGCACCTAAGCCCTCCAAGCTTCTTGCTCCAACGAGGTTGCGCCGAACCTTTTTCTTTTCTAGCTTTCCGGATTCCGCTACTACACCGTAGCATCAACCAATGAATATTGGCTCCTTCCTAACTGCTTCCCAGAACTCCAAACGTCTGTCTCACAGAGATGATAATGGTGAGAACCAGGTTTGGTATAATGGCCTCTCAAGGATTTGACAATGGAGAGGAAGAGAGTGAGGGAATTTGATGAGACTCTAAGGTAGAGATTGTGGGTGAAACAATCTGGTTTTTCTTTAGGGTTTCTCTCTCAAAATTCTCTCTGGAAGCTCTCTTTCAATCGTGGGTTAAAAGGGTATTTATACTGAAGTGGAGTGGAATGCGAAACGTCAGGTTTTTCCAAAACAGGGGTGGCTCGCGGCTTGACCTCGCGACTTGACTGAGTCGCGAGTTTCAGTCGCGAGTTAACCGTATGGCCAGTTGTCCTGTTTTGTCCTGTAGTGCTCCAACTAGCATGACTGTTCATCTTCCAGCATGCTTGGCACGTGTGCATCTTCTGGCGGGTTGAAGCCACGAGTCCAGCCGCGAGTCCCAGCCGCGACACTCTGTTTTCTTGCACACTCTTGAGCAATCTTCACACTATCTCACTCACTACCCTTACAACAATCCCACCTAAATACAGGGTTACTAAATGCTGAATTACAAGCAAATTTGGCACGGAATAAAGCCAATTAGATGGTTGAATAAATTCAACCTTACAATCTCCCCCTTTGGCTATTCCGTGACAAAACCCTAAAACAGACTCTAGACTTAACATGTGAGTTGGGAACAGTTGATCAAAACTCACTCACACCTAATTCTAGAAGCTGTGAAGCACTTGAATCATATGAACATAAACTCCTGAAACACAACAATACACCATGATCATTGTAAGCAGAAAATTATAAATGCATATGAAACAGGCAATATGAGATCAAGCAAAAATGGAGTTAATAAACAAACCATGGCTTGATCAACCAAGTGAACACCACAAGGTAGTGATCACAGTGTTCATTCACACTTGGAATGAACACAAGGACATACAAGTTAATAAGCATAAGGCAAGACACTTGTATGTACAACACTCAACCAATGCATAGCACACAAGGCATATGCATCTAGGAACAATCCTACAAGGGCACAAGAGTGACAGTACAACAATCATAATGCAGAACATTTAGATTAAAGTACTGATTTCAACATAGCATAAAGGCTGCACTTAAGCATGGTACATACCACAAGGCCTACAAACTATGCATAAAACATAAACCCTAAAAGCTTACAAAAGCATATGGGTACAAACCAACAAATATCTGAATAACATCATCAAACATATATTAAAGTTTAAACCAAGAGTATATGAAAAGAGTTAGGAACAGTTATACACCAAAACCCAGTGTATTAAAACCATAAAAACCATAAAAACACTAATTACTCCCCCTCAACAAATTACTCCCCCTTAAGAGCTGCTTTTCTGCTTCTCAATTATCAATGAACTTCTCCCCCTTTTTGACATGGAATGGCCAAAGGGTCACTTGTCATGCTGAGTTGTGAAACTGTCGAGTGTAGCAGCCAAGACATCAATCTGGTCTTGCATGGCTCTCATCCTGTCAGAATGCTCAGTCTGGACTGCCCTGATCCCATCAAGCCTTTCCAGAATGATCTGGAAAGCATCTGGAGGTGTGTCTGCAGAGGTTGAAGCTCTGTGTCTTTTGCCACTTCTCCTAGGTGTTGAAGTTGATGCAAGTCCAGCTGCTTCTGCTTCAGTCTCCATTGGAGCAGCCTCTCCTTCATCACCTTCATCTTCTTCTCCTGGAAGCCTGACACTTATCCTTTTACAGGTGAGCTTGTTGATTGCAGAGGGTGTGGACATTGGACTGATGTCTTGAGGGATTGGAACTCCTTTACTCCTAAAAATCCTCATTAGCAAACTTGGAAAGATCAATTTAGGCCTAGAGGTTGTTCTAGTCTCATCCACAATGGTGTCATAAATGTGAGAACTTATGTCTATGAAGTTCTTTTCCTTGAGATCCATTAGAAAGACTGCTCTAGCACAGTTGATTGTAGTCAATTTCCTAATGGGATAGAGGTTAAACATCATGATTATGGTAAGGCACCTCATGTCCACTGGAAAGGCAGTGGTATTCAAACATTTCCCTTCTCTCTGCCCACCTATCCTTTGTTGAATTGTTTCAATAGACACACTCCTATCCTTGTAATTGATAAATTCTTCATCATCTAATCCTTCAAGCCCTAATGCATCATCTATGACATGAGCATCTAAGACAAACTCTTTACCCCTTACCCAGCAACTCAATTCATTATCCTTTATCACAGCATTTGAGTAGAATTCCCTAATTAAGGGTTCACACACAACAGGAAAACCACTCAGAAGTTTTTCCCATCCTCTTCCTTCAAAACAACTGGGAATAAAAGTTTGCCTTAAATCTTCCAAATCCACAAATCTCTCTTGAATGATTCCAGCATTCAAGAAGTTATCCTTGTATCTCTCAAAATGGTGAACTGACCTAAACAATCTAGGATCCATCTTAAGTCTTTTGTCAGCCTTCTTCGCAGTAGATTTCTTCTTCTGAGGTGAAGGAGCCATCTGTGAACAATCAGAAAAGGCCACAACAACATATAGCAATATATGTGCAGAACCAGTCAGAACCATGTAGTAAACAGAGAGAGATATCAACCTAACAAATGAATTTCAAACACTTAAACAGCAAGCTATTTAGTTCAAACATATGGATAAACCAAACCTAGGACAGGAAACACATGAACAACATGATGAAACTATCCTGAAGGCAGATGAATGACATTGAGGCAGATTATGAAAAAATGATATGACAAACAAACAATATATTGAACCTAACAGAATCTTCCCACAGATTAACAATCTAAGACATGCACATCTAGCAAAGGAAAACTCACAACCTCAAACAGAACCAATAGTAACATCTCAACAGCTCAACGTTCAGATTGAAATGAAAGGAATACTTAGCTAAGCACAAGAGCAATAGGAAAAAAAACTACCATTAACACAACCTATATCAACAGCATCCACAAGCTAAGCAAGAACAAAGAGCAGAGACCGAACCACAAACCCATTTCAAAAACACAATCAAATGCGAAAAATCAAGGGTAAAGCACAAAATCAAGTAGAAAAGAGTGAAAATCAGAAAACCCATACCTATAACTCGACGATTTTGGGCTGTAAGAATGCAACACAAGAGATTGGAAAAGGGAGCACGGAGTGTTCGGGAGGGAGAGTGTTTAGAGAGAAGATGAACAGTCACAAAAATTCGAGGGAAAAACTGAAAAAGTTTAAAAACTGCTCCTGTTTCTGCAAAACACGCGATTTTCGCGACTGGTTCAAGTCGCCACACAGTCGCCAGCTCAAGCCGCCAAAACACTCAAGAGGAAAATTTTGAAAAATTTTTCTAAGTGTTTTTTCGCGACTGTAAGGTCTACCCGCGAGTGAGTCGCGAGCTGAGCCGCGAAAATCTTTGAGTGAATCTCGCGACTGGACCTTCCACTCGCGAACAAGTCGCCAAAACTGACCAGCGAAGATGCGACTGGAACACGCGACTTGACATACCCGCGACTGAGCCGTCAAAACAGGGCAAAACTGTATTTTTGAAATTTTCAGATTTTTCCAGCAAAACACTTTCCAAAAACACCTAAAACACTCAAAAATCTTTTTGTGCTTGAATTAACAAAGATTGAGCATGTGAAAACACATTTTATCAAGTACAATCACACAAATGAATATGACATTTATCGAACATAAACTTGTGTGTTGTGTGTGGATATCAACAATGAGATAGTCCTTTGTCTAATGTGAAGCTTCAATGATCAATTCAACCAAGGCATACACAATTAGCACTAGATCATGTGACCAATCTCAATTATAGAAATATGAATATATGACTTCCCACACAACTTGATAACATAACTTGGAGCCTTTCATTTGACTCCACTTTCAGCCATAACATTTGATCTTTTTGAGGCAAACATCTCTCATTGTGAGAGGGATAGACAACACTTTTCTTTGAAGAACAGGCCTTTGGCCTTTTTGAAAGAAATTTCACTTTTGATATAAGGTCGCTTACCCTTTTTCCTAGTCAAATACTAGAATGTGCGACAGGCTTTTGCAGCTCAATATCTCTTTTCATTTGGAGATTTACATTTGGTGAGCTCTTTTTAGCAAAAAAAAATAAAAAGTGGGAAGAGATATAGACACAAGTCTATGCATGTTTCAAGATCAACATAATCATTCACTAATCATTCATGACAAGTTTGAAGATCTATTTACAACAATCACATAGATTTCAAGATTTTTCCCATAGTGATATGAGTGCATGAAGACAAGCAATGCTCGAAAATGCACAAAGCCATTAGCACAAAGGTACAAGGCAAAACGAGTCTTAAGACAAAACTCAACAAAGTTGATCAAGCTTTTTGATTTTCAAATTTTTATGTAATTTTTGGATTTTTGACTCAAGAAACAAAAAGATTGATAAAACACAATTAAGAAATATTCACAAACAAACAACCAAAATCAAAAAAAACAACAAGCATACCAAAACAAACATAGTCACAAAGCATAGGAAGTATTAATGCATGGACATGTTGTAATGCTTATGCATGAGTACCCCTTTTCACCCACACGTCACTTGCGTTTGGGGTGATTTCCTTAAAGGATTGGGTACGGGAGTTAGGGCTTTCAAACCTTCGTGAGAAGCTTTCCAAGCAGTTGGTGAATGCACCAATCATCTTCATCACGTCCATCATTCCGGGATCTCCATTTTGCTCTCTAGGTTGATCCCCTGCCCAAGTTCTCCTATCAATTCTTGGTCCTCCTGACCTTTGAGGAGTAGCACTGTTCTTTGCTCTCAGCTTTTGGCAATTTGGTCGAGTGTGCCCTTGAAGTCCGCAGTAATGACACACATACATTCCTCTAAGACCTCTTTGTGGTCGAGGACGTGACTTGGCACGAGACTCAGACCTGCCCACATACTGATTACGATGATTCAGCATCCGTTGGTCCACCACATTCTTCTTCTCCTCCACCTCGAGCTTCACACCAATAGGGTCAGCTGCAACTGGATCTTTGGCTTTGACAAACTTCACTTCTTTGGTGACATTTCCAGTTGAACTACTTCCTCCGCTATATCCCAGTCCGGATTTGTCTGAGAAACTCTTTTGAGAAGATATAACATCGTCAAGCTTCTTGGTGGTGACCCTCTCTATTTTTGCATTTGCTTGAACAACCTCACTTTCAAGAAATCTCACTTTAGTGTAAGCTTCGGAGAGCTCACCATTCAAAGTTTCAATCTCGCATTTGGCCTCCCTATACCGGATTAGGAGACTTATGTAGTCCTCCTCAGCCTTCTTCATCTTTCTCACAGCAGCCTTGGCCACCCTTGTGTATTCACCAGATTTCTCCAAAAGTGAGTTGTAATTTTCTTGAAGAGTAGCTGTGCTTTCTTCTTCTTCAGCTTCCGATTCTTCAACAATTCCTAGTGAGTCATCCTCACTATGTTCTCCAAGGTCTTGAACAAGCAAATTCAATTCATCCGAAGACTCAACATGAGCAATAGTCATGAAAGCTGAATAGTTCCCTTCTCCATCACAGCTCTCTTCAGATTCTGAGTCGGATGAGTCTGAATCACTCAAGGTCGTGGCATACACCTTGCCTTTTGATTTCAAATAATTAGGACATTCCTTCTTGAAGTGTCCATGCCCGTTGCATTCAAAACAAGTAACACCTTGTGTGGATTGGGATTCTTTTCCATCTTTCCTTTTGAAATCCCTCTTCTCCCTTCCAGAATTTTGGAAATTTCTCTTATCATCAAATTTCCCATTGTTTTTGAATTTCAAAAACTTCTTGAAATTTTTAACAAGATAGGCTACATCCTTGTCCACCATATCTTCTCCCGACGAGCCTTGATCTTCCACCTTCTCATTAGTGGTCTTTAGAGCAAGGGATTTGCCCTTCCGTTGATTTGGCAGCGACATCTTATAGGTTTGTAGAGAACCAACCAGCTCCTGAACCTTGATGTCGTCAAGATCCTTGCTCTCTTCAATGGCTGTTACTTTGGCACGGAAGCTTTCCGGCAATGATCGAAGGATCTTCCTTACAATCTTAGAGTCCTCCATCTTCTCCCCCAAGTTAAACTTGCTGACAACCACTTCATTTAACTTCCCATAGAACGAGTCGAAAGACTCATCCTCACTCATCTTGAGCTCCTCAAACCGAGTGGTCAGCATTTGTAACTTGGTATCTTTCACCTTCTTCGTGCCTTCATAAGTTGTTTCCAGAATCTCCCATGCATCTTTGGCAATAATAATGTGAGAAATCCTGTGAAATTCATCTGGAGACACACCACAGAAAATAGCATTTAGTGCTTTACTGTTAGCATTAGATGCAGTAAGTGCTGCCTTATCCCATGTGGATTTGGCTGCTTCAGGTTTGGTCCAACCCATCTCAACAGCATCCCACACGGATTCATCAATAGAGCATAAAAAGGCTCTCATACGAACCTTCCAAAATGCATAATTACTTCCATCAAAATATGGAGGTGCATTAAGGGATTGAGACCTATCCATCTCAAAAAGAAAGGGAGTCAAGGATCACACAATGGTAATAAAACCAAACAGATGTGTACCCGCTCTGATACCAATTGAAAGTTCAAAAACGTGTACAAAAACACTTTTGAACGTTTAGACCCCCAAAAACCAATTTAATCAACACACGCAATATGTTAAACAACTAGTGTGCGGAAACTTAACATATGCTATAACATGGAATTGATTAAACAACTATCTAAGCCACAACAAAATAAACCACAGCAGATAATGTAAAGGCAGAGATAGAGGGGAAGGAAGATGCAAACACAGCGATAACACCAGATATGTTATCGAAGAGGAAACCGAAGACCTCGGCGAAAAACCACTCCGCCGCCCTCCAAGCGGTAATCAATCCACTAGAAAATACAGTTGGGATACAAGGATAGCAATAGACCCTCCAAGCCTAATCTACCCAATGCACCTAAGCCCTCCAAGCTTCTTGCTCCAACGAGGTTGCGCCGAACCTTTTTCTTTTCTAGCTTTCCGGATTCCGCTACTACACCGTAGCATCAACCAATAAATATTGGCTCCTTCCTAACTGCTTCCCAGAACTCCAAACGTCTGTCTCACAGAGATGATAATGGTGAGAACCAGGTTTGGTATAATGGCCTCTCAAGGATTTGACAATGGAGAGGAAGAGAGTGAGGGAATTTGATGAGACTCTAAGGTAGAGATTGTGGGTGAAACAATCTGGTTTTTCTTTAGGGTTTCTCTCTCAAAATTCTCTCTGGAAGCTCTCTTTCAATCGTGGGTTAAAAGGGTATTTATACTGAAGTGGAGTGGAATGCGAAACGTCAGGTTTTTCCAAAACAGGGGTGGCTCGCAGCTTGACCTCGCGACTTGACTAAGTCGCGAGTTCCAGTCGCGAGTTAACCGTATGGCCAGTTGTCTTGTTTTGTCCTGTAGTGCTCCAGCTAGCATGACTGTTCATCTTCCAGCATGCTTGGCACGTGTGCATCTTCTGGCGGGTTGAAGCCGCGAGTCCAGCCGCGAGTCCCAGCCGCGACACTCTGTTTTCTTGCACACTCTTGAGCAATCTTCACACTATCTCACTCACTACCCTTACAACAATCCCACCTAAATACAGGGTTACTAAATGCTGAATTACAAGCAAATTTGGCACGGAATAAAGCCAATTAGATGGTTGAATAAATTCAACCTTACATCTTTTCATCAAAAGGAAAGACGACGAGTTGATAGTTGCTCAAGTCTATGTTGATGATATCATCTTCGAGTCAACTAAGGATGAACTTGCACATAGTTTCTCCAAGCTTATGCAAGCCAAGTTCGAGATGAGCATGATCGGAGAGTTGAATCACTTCCTTAGGTTGCAGATCCGCCAGCAAGAGTCAGGTATATTCTTATCTTAATCTAAATATGATAGAAATCTTGTGAAAAAGTTTGGTTTGGAATTGGCTAGTTCTGTTAGAACCCTTATGAGCCTAAATGTTAAACTCACTGTTGATTTGTTAGGTAAAAGTGTTGATTCATCTCTATATAGAAGCATGATAGGTAGTCTTTTTTACCTTACTGCTAGTAGACCTGACATTAGTTACAGTGTGGGAGTGTGTGCTAGATATTAGGCTAATCCCAAAGGGTCTCATGTGATTAATTTGAAAAGAATCATAAAATATGTCAAAACCGTTACCAACTTTGGTGTGTGGTATAGCAAGGACACAAATGATGTCTTAGCTGGGTATTCTGACGCAGATTGGGCTGGGAATACTGATGACAGAAAGAGTACATCAGAGGGTTGTTTTTATGTAGGTAATAATGTTATCTCCTAGATGAGCAAAAAGTAGAATTCCATCTCATTATCCACTGTAGAGGCTGAATACATTGCTGTCAGTAGCTATTTCACCTAACTTCTATGGATGCAAAAACTTCTCCTTGATTATGGTATTCGTCAAGAGCACATTATCATCTACTGTGACAATACTAGTGCCATTAACATCTCTAAGAATCTGGTTCAACATTCTAGAACTAAACACATAAAGATTCAACATCACTTCATTTGGGAGCTTGTCGAAGATGGTACTCTCACTCTTTAGTTTATTCACACTGATGATCAGAAGGTTGATTTGTTCACCAAGCCTCTTGATAGTAAACGGTTTAAATTCCTTCGCCAGAACATTGGTGTCATCTCCATGGATTGATCTCTTCTTCTCCTCTTCCATCCTCATGTATTTGCATCTAGTTTTATGCTTTGCTTTTTTTAATATGTTTTTGTTTATTTATTTTCAGTTTTGCTTTATTTTGTTTTCATTAAATTTTTTTTTTTTTGAAAAATCAGAAAAAATACAAAAACAGTGTGTGTTTTGTGTACATTGGTATTGAAACAAAGTTTTATAAACTTTGTATCTTTTGTAGCTTAAATGAGCATCTCCATGCACAACTAAGCAAGTGAGCTTTGTGATTCATGTTTGTGATGAGTAAGATTAAGTAATCTTTTGTATTTAACACTTGTATCACTCTTTTTTACGGGAGGGACTAGAAAATCCTAAGAGAAAGGCATAAATAACTATCTCACCACTGTTGCCCGCCAATTATGAAATGACATCTGTATGCTTCATCATAGAAAAAGTGCAATGTCAAAAGCTTAACATCATTGGGTATTTCTTTTCTCTCTTCTATATGCCCATGCATGGTTTGCTTAAAAGAAAAATATATAAAGAACAATAAAAGCAAAAAGAATCAAAATGCTTTATATATGATTGCAAACGTGTCTTCTAGGAGATGTGGGAGTTATAAGATGTACCTCAAAAGTGATAGTCCCCATCAAACAGTTATGATTGTGTGTGAGTTAAAGTGATTTTCTCATATCTCAAATCGTCATAACATGTAGACACTTATGCAATCTTGCGATGTTATTCACACATAACACGTAATATTCTTTGCTACTCTTGATACATGTGCAGGTACAATGTGATTTGGCCATCACAAGGAATAGAGGTGTTAATATATGCTCACTAAACTGTCTTGACTTTTTTGAAATATAAAATTTGTTAGACTTGTTTAGTGTCTGTGTGTTTTGGATCTGTATGCTTGACATTTTTCTTGTTAAGAGATGATTTTGAGAGTTTAAAATGTTGTTTAGATCTTTGGTTAAGTAGCATGCTTGATTGCATTCATATTTGTGGTTTTCGCTTCTCTAAAAACTATTTTTGAGCAATCTCGACAGCTGCTGGACACCTCTCGACAGCTAGGCTATCTATCGGGCCTATTGAGCTTCCTTTCTCAATAGCTGTTATCGCAATTTCGATCCATCAAGGAAGTTTCTGTATGCTCGATAGATTCTTGATAGCTTCTCGATCTATCGAGGTCACTTTGCTGTGGACACCTCTCAATAGCTCCTTGATAGCTTTATTTGTCGAAATTTAAATCTCGACACCTTTTGGTACCTCTCGATCCATCAAGAATCATGGATTTCTATATAAAGCTTCAATGCAATTTCTCACTAATTTTTCTTGATCTCTCTCGACTCTTTTTGACTCCTCACCTTCCCAAACACCCTTTTCTCACTCTAAACCTCTTCCCCACTCAATCTTCGGCCTTAAGATCTTTTTCTTCCTCTGGTATGATTCTATTTCTCTCATTTAATCATGCATTTCATCTTTTTTGACCTAACTTTTGGGGTTTTTGAAAGATTTTGGGATTTTTCAAAATTAATGAGGTTTTTGTAAAACTTTTGGGATGGGTTTTGTTTAAATGATCTTAAAAAATTCATGCATTGCATCACATTTGCATTTTAACAATGTTTCATATATTATAGACATGTGTTTATTATGTTGAAAGCATGTGTGCTGGTAGGATTGGATTGGGTTAAGCCTATGATGTTTTTACTTTTGCATGTCACATGTTCATGCATTTTTCATGCATACGTACCAATTTTTTTTCCTTTTTATTGATATTAACTGTGTTTGGTACTTTTCTGTGTGTTTCTCTTTCTCTTCTTTTCAGTTAGTTGCTCTATGGCACTTAAACATAAGTACACTCTGTCCCAAAACCCTCTTCGTTCTGGGGTATCTTCTTCTTTTCCCTCTACTAATTCTACACCCTCTCACGTTCAGTTCCATGATGAGAATGCCCATACGAACCTCTTAGAGAACTTTACGCGGCATTCATTCGGAACACCAAGTCGTCCTATCAGACTTTTCTGATACTGACCTTCCTATTGTCATCTACAGTAGGGGTTGGGGGCCACTATGTGGCATCCCAGTCACTTCTGTACAAATTTGATTCTTTTGTACCTTATTTCATCACTCGTGTTCGAGGTACGCGCATTGTAGTCACTCTGGATCTTATATTCGAGGTGCTACACGTACCGAGGGTAGCACATCCTGACTACCTTGGCTATGATTGTCTTAGGACTATGTCCAAAGATGAACTCTCATCTCTCTTCTGTGAGACACCTTCATCTTGGGGTGACTGCCAATATACCCCTTGCTCAGGCTTTACGAAAGATCCGAGGTTCCTTAACTTGGTGATGACATTTGTTCTTCATCCCTTGTATCACTATAACTCCATTACTGAGCCTCGTGCTTGATTTTTGTTATCCTTACTTGAGGGACTTACTATTGACTTTTCCTCTCACTTCATACTCTCCCATATAGATGTCTATAAGGATTCAGTGACCCGTGATAAGCTTATTTTCCCTTCGGCTATCACACGGATTCTCCACCATGCATCTGTCTCCTATCCTGAGTCTCCTCACTTTTCAGTGATGTGTGTCATGGACGCTACTACTGTTAGATGAAGTGAGGCCCATTTTTTACCAAAGTGGCCATAAACCGAAACAGCAACTCCTCCATCATCTTCTACTCCATCCACATCCGCTCCTTCCTCTTCTACAGGTGGTGTAACCCTCGAGGCTATTATGGCGCAACTTCAGTGCATGGATGCTCGCCTTGACACACTCAATGATGAGTTGTGTCAAGTGAACACCCGTGTTGGTCGTATTGCACGACAACACGCTAGCCTTGGTGGCTTCATAGAGTCTCCCTCTCCTTCTCCAGAGGCATCTGAGGACAAGGACGATGATGGTGACTCCAACGATGATGATGATGATGATGATGAGGATGAGGATGCTAGCTCTTCCGGTAACGACAAAATGACTACTTGAGTTACTTGCCCTTTGTCATTTGTGACAAAAATGGGGAGTAGTTTTGGATATGAGAGTAGTCATGTTCTTAGGGGGAGAGTTAGTATAGGAGATAACTATTTTTGTTAAGGGAGAGTTTTTTTATGAAGGATGTAGTGAGGACTTATTGTATCTTTTCTTTTCTTTACTTTTTAGATACATTGTTTTTACTTTGTGATAGCAAACCTTGTATTAATTTTGTTATATATATTGAGGTTTGTTATTACATTCTTTCACCTATCACTTCATGTGTTGTTTCTTTTCTCTCTTTATGCACATGCTTTTTATTAATTGTATGCAATCTTTTATATTTTTGTTTCACACTAAGATGCCGTGATGAGTTTTGTTTAAAGTATTTCAAAAATACAGGTTGTCAAAGTCTTTCTTGCCATGAATTCTCTTCTTGCAAAGTTTTTCAAGAGTTTGTGTTAGGATAGATTATATTGTATTCAACAAGTGAGTATAAGTTGAGTGATTTATGTCCTCTCTCATATGTTCATTTGTTTGTTGTGGTTTTGTCATAGATTACCAAAGGGGGAGATTGTTAGGATATATGTGAATAATGTTAGGAACATACGTAAATGTAGAATTGGCTAATCCTTTGATAAAACACACTTTACTTGTAATTGGATAGATCTAGGATGTGTTTAATACTTCAAGGAACAAGAGTTCAAGTCCAAGTGCTAAAGACAAGCAAATCTTTCTAAGAATTAGGTGAAGAAGTGCTGGATTTTAAAGCTCGACAGCTAGAATCTATCGAGATTTAAAAGGCTGTGTAAGCCCGATGCTCACAGCTGCTTGATAGATAAGCTATCTATCGGGATTTATGAAAATCAGATTTTCAGTTCTGATTTCACTCCAATCCGTGTATATTTGTTTAAGCTATCTTTTCTCACAACCCTAAACATATATAATGATTATTTTAAGAGCCGTCACAGCTAATGCAACTCAATGCAAAAGTTTTTCACAAGCATACAATGACCTAAGACATATGCCCTAGTTCATCTTTCTCTTCAAGAAGCTGTTGTGTTTGATGCCGTAGGGTTTTGTAACCAAGGAGTTTCATGATCTTCATTGTGTTGATGAACTGAAAACTTTGCAGCCAACATCCTTCTCAAGTTGGGTAAGGGTTCAATTATAGGTTGGTATAAGGTATTGAGATTCCTTTACTTGTAACCACTTGTTATGATAATAGGGGATTCTCGGGAGTGGTGACCTTAAAATCACCTGGTGGGGTTCTTGCCTTAGAGGTTTTCCCCATTCATAAACAAATCACCGTGTCAACTTTATTTTTCATTGCATATTAACTTAACTGGTGATTTGTTTGTGCTACCATGCGTATTGCTTGTTAATCGGATTAATTAATTAACTTGGCTAATTAATTGGTTAATTCATCACAAGGACATTCTTGGCCTATCAAGACAATAAGCTTTAAATATATTTGTTGGGTTAAGATAGCTTGACCCCGATTAATTAATTCAATTACCCAAGTTGATTAATTTAGTCAAATGACATGCAAATTATGGAGGCACCAACAAATCACCAAATAAACTAAGAATAGTAGAAATTAAATTGACATGGTGATTTGTTTGCGAATGGAAAAAACCTTTCGCAAGGTAAAAATCCTACCGGATGAATTTAAGGTCACCACTCCCAAGAATCCACTAATCAATAATCAAGCGGTTACAAATATGAGAAATCTTACTACTACCATGGCCTATCTCAAAATACCAACCTACAATTGAATCTTTGCTTTAATACCCAATTGGACTTGATATTGTAATAGCCTTCTTTCCTTTGTTGCACAAATCTCCAATCTGTGACAAACTCCTTTACACGAATCCCAATACGTGACTAACTCCAGCAACTTGAACGATTGTTGTTGGCTACAAAGTTCTTCACTTCATCAATAATGAAGATCAGGAAGCACTTGGTTATGAAACCCTAAGACGTACAAACGTAGTAGTTTCACACAGAGTATATAAGTTATAGGTCTCTGGTTCTATACTTGATGACTGTTAAAATAAGCCTTATATATGACTAAGGTTGTGAGAAATTAAACCCTAATCATCCAAGTCATCATAGGCCGAATTTCAGATCTAGAAATTCTGAAATCGTAGATCTCGATAGATCGAGCTTATGTCGAGCTTGTCCATTAAACTTCGATAGCAACATTTATCGAGCTTCTATCGAGACTTAATGAAATAACTTTTCTTCACTTGTTTCTTGGATTAACATTCATGTCTTTAATGATACCACTTGATATGTTTGAACAACGTACTTCATGATATATTAAACCCATCTTAGATCTACCCAAATATAAGTAAAGTGCGTTTTGTCAAAGAATTAGGCAATTACATAAAATATATGACCCTAACAATATTTATAATATTTAAAAAACTGAATAGATCATAAAACTTACAAATTTGTCAATAATTAGATTGTATTTATTAAGCCAGTTTTTAAAATTTTCAAATACAACTAGTTTGCGACTAAAATCAACCAAGTTAAGTAGGTTTGGGATACATGGAATGTGCTTCCATAAGATAAAAGTTGCAGAAATACAACAATAAAAAAAGTTGACTCAGAAAAATTATATTTTAAAAATTATAACTATTACCAAGGACATACTAAACCCCAAAATTAAAATGACTCATATGTAAACCCTAGAACCTAAAAACTATGGAGTTTCCCATGCTCTTCCCAAAATATAATAATAGTAAATAATGATGAAAATAAGAAGATATTACCATTTTATTTTCGTCATTATTATTACTAGTCTCAACCCCTCGCGATGTACGGGAATATCTGATTATTTTATAAAGAAATATGATCTATAATTTATTTTCTAAAATATTCATAAGATCATATATTATTACTAGTAATCTATAATAAAGCATTTTTCTCATAAGAGAATTTAATTTTAGATTTATTAAACTATTAATTAAGAAGCGGGGTTATATATATATATATATATATAAATATATAACCCTTTACCAAACCAACAAAGGGCTTTTTTTTTTTTTTTTCTTTTTTTAACATAAACAATGTCATATTGCTTTCTTTTTTAAAATAATGAATTTTGTGTCTCTATAAATAAAAAATTATATATATATATATATATATTTTTTTTTTTTACTTTCTTTTTATATTAAAATTTTCATCTACTCATTTTAAGAGCTAAGCTAGAGAGAATATAGGGGGTTTAAGTTTTTCCAATTATGAGAGTTACTGTTCTCCTTACTTGATCAAGGTATCTTTTCATCCTTTCACCCTTGCACTCATAGTCTCCATTCACTTGGCTAGCAACGACCTGAGAGTCGCAGTAAATGACCACGCTCGTGGCTCCTGCTGCTTTGGAGAGGTCAATGCCTGCTACTAATGCTTCGCATTTCGCTTCGCTGTTGGTGGTGGGGAAGTCGAGACAAACCATACATTCAACTGTGTCTCCTTCGGGTGACAGTAGTACGATGCCAACCCCCCCGGCCCGTTTGTTGGATGATCCGTCTGTATGTATGCTCCACTGAGGGGACTCCTTTGCCCCCTTGTCTTCGTCGTGGGTGAATTTTGCTATGAAGTCCGCGACAATCTATCCTTTGATGGCGGTCCGCAAGCGGTACTGGATGTCAAACTCGCTTAATTCTATGGCCCATAACGGCAATCGACCTGCAGCTTCAGGGTTGCTCATCGCCCGTCGCAGGGGCTTGTCGGTTAGGACGTTCACCGTATGGGCTTGAAAGTATGGCTTGAGCTTGCGAGCTGCCGTAACTAATGCAAAGGCAAGTTTCTCCATAGGTGGGTATCTTTCTTCGGTACTGCGAAGCGCCCGGCTCATATAATACATGGGCTTTTGTACTTTTCCTTCTTCTCTGACCAAGGCAGTGCTGACGGCTGCAGGGGAGACAGCTAGATAGAGGAAAAGCTTTTCTCCTGGTTGCGATGGACTTAGCAGCGGCGGGGAAGAGAGATAAGCTTTTAACTCCTTGAATGCCTGTTGACACTCGGCAGTCCACTTGAATGATCTCTTCAGTGTGCAGAAGAAGGGCAAACACTTGTCCGTTGCCCTTGACACGAACCTATTTAGTGCTGCTATTTTTCCGTTGAGGCTTTGTACTTCCTTCACATTTCTTGGGGGTGCCATCTCCATTATGGCCCAAATCTTGTTTGGGTTGGCCTCGATGCCCCTTTGAGACACCATGAATCCTAGAAATTTTCCTGCCGTCACTCTGAAGACGCACTTTCTTGGATTGAGCTTCATGTTGTAAGAATGAAGGGTGTCGAATGTTTCCCTAAGGTCCTCTAAGTGATCTTCCTCCCTTCGGATTTTTACCAGCATGTCGTTAACGTAGACTTGGACAGTCCTCCAAATTTGATGTGCAAACATTTTGTTCATAAGCCTCTGGTACATCGTGCCCGCAATTTTCAAGTCGAATGGCATCACTTTATAACAGAAGAGGCCTTGGCTGGTCACGAACGAAGTTTTCTCCTGATCAGTTTCGTGCATTCGGATCTGGTTGTAACCCAAGAAAGCATCCATAAAGCTTAACAGCTGGTGTCGAGCCGTAGAGTCTACTAGAACGTCGACCCGCGGGAGGGGATAGCTGTCTTTGGGGCATGCTTTGTTAAGGTCGGTAAAGTCCACGCACATCCGCCACTTCCCGCTAGCTTTCTTAACCATCACTACGTTTGCTAGCCAATCGGGGTAATAAACCCCCCTAATGAAACTTGCCTCCTGTAGTTTGCGGACCTCTTCCGCTACGGCCTGATCTCGCTCCGGGGCAAATACCCTCTTCTTCTGTCGAATGGGTGGGAAGGAGGGCGACACATTCAGCCTATGTACCATGACTGAAAGGTCTATCCTTGGCATGTCTTCATGGCTTTAGGCGGATACATCCTGATTACTTCTAAGAAAGGTCGTAAGTGATTGACGGAGCGCGGGATTAGCAAAGGTTCCAATTTTGGTTGTTCAGTCGAGCTTGGAGTTGTCAAGAAGTATTTCTTCAAGCTTTTCTACGGGCTCCGTCGCCATGCAGTGTTCTTCTATGTTCATAGTTTGGAGGTGGTCATCCATCTCCATCGTGGCTACGTAGCATTTGCGTGCAGCCACCTGATTTCCACGTAGTTCTCCCACTCCATACTCAGTAGGAAACTTAATCATTAGGTGGTAGGTTGAGGTTACAGCCTTCCATGAGTTGAGGGTGGGTCGTCCAATGATAGCATTGTAGGTGGACGAGCAATCAACCACTAGGAATGTTACGTCCTTGGTGATCTGCTGAGGGTAGTCACCTATCGTGACGGATATCCTGACTACACCCAAGAGGAACACCCTTGTTCCTCCAAAGCCGACGAGCGGGGCGTTTGTCGGAATCAATCGTTCTCTATCAATCCCCATTTATTGGAACGCTGGGTAGTATAGGATATCCGCTGAGTTGCCATTATCGACTAGCACCCGGTGCATGTTGCAGTCCCCTACTCGAATGCTGACAACAAGTGCGTCATCATGCGGGTAGTGAAGCCGTCGCACATCTTCTTCCGAGAATCCAATGACGGGGCCTTCTGTTCGCGCTATCTTTGGCACGGAGCTTGTCAGCTAGACGCTCTGGACCATCCTGAGGTAAGTCTAACAGGCCTTCTTTGATGACCTAGTAATTGATGTTCCCCTTATGGTCATCCTAATGTCTCCTATGGGGGGATCTAGGGAGCTCATTATCCCGTTGGCGGGGCTACTCTTGAGGAGGTGGATCCGCTTTCTCCTTTCTGACAAACTTCTGCAATTTCCCTTGCTTGATAAGGGTCTTGATCTGCTGCTTTAAGTTATAACAATCAGTTGTGTCATGACCGTGGTCACGGTGGAAGCGGCAATATTTGTCCCTCGATCGCTTGTTAAGATCTCCCTTTAGCGTTCCGGGGTAAGTTAGGGCCTCCTCATCCTTGATTTGCATTAGGACTTGGTCTATTGGGGCAGTTAACGGGGTGAAGGTTGTGAACCTTCTTCTCGAGGGCCTGGAGCATCTTTCATCCCTTTGGTCTCCTGTTCTTGCCTTCTTCCGCCCTTGGTCTTGCCGCGTGTCTTCCTGTCTCTCCTTTTTCCTGGGCTTTTCCTCTCGAGCCAGCAACGCGTCTTCAGCATTCATGTACTTGGTGGCCCTGTAAAGTACTTCTAACATAGTCTTCAGGTCGTTCTTATATAGGGAGAACAAAAATTTTCCCTTCCGCAACCCATTCGTGAATGCCGCTACAAGTATCCTATCGTTGGCTTCGTCAATCGAGAGTGCTTCCTTATTGAAGCAGATATGTAGGATCTCAGCGCCTTGTCCTCTTGCTACTTGATGCTCATCAAGCAAGTCGTAGACTTTTTATACCTGTGTCCCTCGATGAAGTGCGCAGTAAATTGAGTGCTTAACTCCTTGAAAGTGCTGATGGAGCCGGGCGTCAAACGGCTGAACCAAATTCTTGCCGCACCCTTCAGCGTCGTAGGGAAGGCCCTACACATGATTTCATCGGCTACTCCTTGAAGGTGCATCAAGGTCTTGAAGGTCCATCAAGGTCTTGAAGGTCTTTAGGTGATCAAGAGGGTCCTTGACTTCGTCGTAACTATCTATTTGCAGCATGCGAAACTTATGCGGTAGGGGGAAGGAATTGACCGAGGCGGTGAACGGTGAGTCAATTCGGTTAACGAGATCATCAAGATCGCTGGACACTCGTCTCTTAAGGGCGTTCATCATAACTTCCATCAGTTCCTTTATAACCTGTATCTCTGCGGCAACATGCGGCGGAGTCACATCTGTGAGGGATGGGAGGCTTACATTTTGTCGCTCCGGTCTGCTTGGGGCATTACTACCCTCTGGTCACTCTCGGTCTCGTTGTTCAGCACTGGTACCCTCCTGGTCCTCTTCCTGAGCACCGTGTCCTGCCTTCCGGCGTAGTTGTTCTTCCAAAATCTGGTTTTGCTTGATGAGGCGTTCCACAGCCGTTGTTAGAGTCTGCACTTGTCTCTCGAGAGTAGATGGTCGCGGCTCGCCTTTGTGAACGTTGTTGGTGGTCGCCATTGATCGAGTAAGTACCATGCAACTCTTTGTCCGGGAAGCGTTTGCTATGACTTACAAATTCTTCTTTCTCATA
Source organism: Quercus robur (assembly GCF_932294415.1). Taxonomy (NCBI): domain Eukaryota; kingdom Viridiplantae; phylum Streptophyta; class Magnoliopsida; order Fagales; family Fagaceae; genus Quercus; species Quercus robur. The sequence goes on from NC_065544.1 coordinate 30,934,117, forward strand.
GACGGCGCCAACTGATGATGCCAAATAAGTCACCAATGAGCCACTTGCACACTCAAAATAGCACATGCGCAACACAAAAGAGAAGTCCTTGTAGAGAGCACTGGTGTGGTGCCGGCCAAATACCCTCCGAAGGTCAAGTTAGAACTTCTTACAACTCTAGAGTGCTAGAGAGGGGTGAATTATGTGTACCTTGGCTAGTGAGGGCATTAGGATTTTTATAGTAGTAGAGGGTTAACATCTCTTCCTTGGCGTAGAAGTTTTTTCCTTATAGGAGTCTTCTTGGGCATATTTGGCGGGATCCTTTCCGTATAGGAATCCTTTTGAGTAGCGTCAAACGTGGAGGGCAAGACATTTCCTTACATAGGCAATCGTGGGCAGCAAACAATTCTACATCAAAGTCGTCAACTTATTCCATCTCTTTCAGCTTTAATGGTGTTAGCCTATTGATGGTATCAGCCCTTGGGCACGCCTTGCGGACTCCCCATAGTGCCCCTACCAAATCTCCCTTTGTCGGCACCTGTCAATGGAAGCCGATAGGTTTAACTACAACCGTCAGCTTATGCCCTGTCGCTTTAGCCGTTAACTTATGTCTTAGAATGAATAAGAATTATTTTTATCCTTATCAAGAGACAAGGTGCAATGGGATAAAGAGAAAATATTTAATCACTTTGCACACAGGACACGCATGGAGATTATGTCCATTCCTTTGCGACAAATTACGGCTTGGGATGTCTTAATATGGAAGGAGACTAAGGAACAAACTTTCTCGGTGAAATCTGCTTATTAGGTGGCTATTAGAATGAAGGAGCCCACACTGATAGAGCACTCAATAGCAAGCACTAACTAGCCCCTATGGAGGAAGCTCTGGAGACTAAATGTGCCTTCTAAGGTTTGAATGTTTCTTTGGCGTGCATGCTCCAACCTCCTACCAACCGGGGAAAATCTACATAGGCGAAGAGTGCAGGTGGATCCCCGTTGTGAACTGTGCTGCCAGCAACCCAAATTAGTAGGACACCTGTTATGGGAGTGTCCTCTTGTAAGAAATGTTTGGGCACTCTGCTATGGTGGAATTCAAAAGTGCCCAAACAACCGCTGTGATTTTTTCCTGCCTTTTGGATGTTGGTGGACAGACTATCTGTGCTAGACTTGGAAAGGTGGACGGTGACATCTTGGGCAATTTGGAATGCAAGGAATAAGTACTACTTTGAAAGGATCCAAACTCATCCCAAATCAATTTTGAATGGGGCTCTCAGGTTCTTGCAAGAGTACCAGAATTTTATGGCAGCACAAAGGCACACCTGAGACATTGGTTTTTTCTTGGTGCACAAATGGTATCAGGACTTCAATGTTGCTGTGTCCCTGCAATACAACATGATAATTTTTAGGCTTGTGTTAGTTGTTTTTTCTCTTCCCCTGTTTTCGTTGTGCTTGAATAGGGTTTATTCTTACTTGTACTTTGGTTCATATCAATAATATTTCTATCTTTTACCTAAAAAAAAAAAAAAAAAAAACAATAACATCAACACAGTTTTAGTTCTTAATTTTGAGGTCTTTATGAATTTTCAATAAACTAATCAAGAGAATTTATATATGATCCATATTCATAAAAATACTAATAAATTTTATTCTCACCATTAATCTATTGAAATATGGCCCCCATTGTCATCGATTTAAGACTAACTAAAACCAAACATTTTGATGCTAAACACTCACACAAATGAAGTTATAACTTATAAGACTATGCTCTACCTAAATTTTAAAAACCCATGGACTAAGTGAGATAGAGAATTTGTATTCTAATAATAAGTTGGGGAGATATCTCAAAATTGACCTTGAAGTGTAATTGCTAATAAATTAGGCCCCTAATCATTGCCATGATTCACATGTACATGGTCTATAAATAAATAAATAAATTAAGCACAAGTTGGATAGAGGCAGAGGGCCCTTTGACCCATTGGTACCTCCTGTTAGGTTATAGACTCATAGTAAACAAGGTTTAAATAAACAAACCAAACCATTTTCAATAGCAGCATGCATGAGCACAATGTGGTTGTGCATAGTTTGTTTCTTGGCTGTAATCAACTTGGTTGCATCACAGTGGATCATCAATAGCCTCTTGGGCTTTTCCAGTGATCTTCCTTTCAGAGTAGAAACTGGGTGAGCATATATTGTGATCATAGTTTCATTTTTTTTCTAAATTTTTATGAACGATCATAGTTTCATTTAATTTTATGGGTAATTTATAAGTTCACATTATACTAACAATATAAATCCTACATGGTAGACTAAATCATTGTGCACATTTGTATAGTCTATAATATCAGAATAAAGAGAAGAAGCATAAGAAGCATGAAGATGTTTATCAAGAATTAGAGCAGGACTTGACAAAAACAGGAACAAGAGAACTTGCTGAATTAAGACTTGAAGAACCTGCAGAATTAAACTTGAAGAAGACAATAGTAGCTTAAGAAGACAAACATGTAGCTTTTGTATTTATTATTTGATATGTTAGTTGCAACACATGAGATAGTTGGTTAGGATTCCGTTCACACGTGTAGAGGTTAGTTAGTTAGTTTCTCTTAGCAGTTACTTTCTTTCTTTTGCTTTGTATAGTATATAAGTTGTACAGCTCGATTCTTAATGAGATTTGAGAAGTATTTTCCAATTTTCTGATTTGGTATTAGAACAAATTCCCAAATTTTGTCTAGGGTATATACTTCCTCTCAATTTTCTCTAAGAAAACTCTTTCTTTTCTCTAAGAAAATTCTTTCTTGCTAACAATGGCTTCCACTGCAACTTCAAATGCTCCTGTTGGAGAGAATGTATCATCTTCGTCCTCACAGGATTCACCAATGGATGATCCCTTGTTCTTGTATCATGCAGAAAGCCAAAGTACAGTTCTCATTACACAACCTTTGATTGGTGGAGAGAATTACTCGGCATGGGCTCAAGCTGTGAGGAAAGCTTTACTCACCAAGAATAAATTGGGATTCATTGATGGTTCTTGTACCTTATCATCTCCATTGGTGTCTTCTCCCTCAGCTGTTCAAGCTTAGATCAAGTGTGACAATATGGTTGGAACTTGGCTAACCAATTCAGTCTCACCAAAACTTGAAGCAAGCATCATCTATAAAGACATAACTTTAGAGATCTAAAACAATCTAAGGAATCGATTTGCTAAGAGCAATGGGCTAAGGATCTACAATCTTCAAAAGGAAATTGCAAAGCTTCATCAAGGTGAAGTTTCTATGACTGATTTCTTTACTTAGTTAAAAGTGCTTTGGGATCAGTTGCAAAATTACAACCCATTTCCTTCATGTACATATAGGAAGTGTGTGTGCAATGTGAACAAAAGGCTTAGTGATTTGCAAGTCCGAGAATCAATGATGAAGTTTTTGATGGGATTGAATGACTCCTTTTCACATGTTAGGACACAAGTCTCACTCATGGATCCTCTTCCATCCATTAGAAAAGTTTATTCTTTGTTGATTCAAAAGGAAATGCAGAGATCCATTACAAATTCATTTGGTGTAAAGGTTGAGTCAATTGCTTTAGTTGCTAAGATATGCTAATCTTGGTGCTAATCTTGGTAGCAATGCTAATGGTGGCAAGGGTAAAGACAAACCAGTTTAAACCCACTGTGGTAAAACTGGTCATACAATAGACAAGTGTTATAGGTTGCATGGTGTCCCACCTGGCTTCAAATTCAAGAACAAGCCTTCAATGGCTCATCAGGTGTCAGCCATTCAGTCACATGAATTGATGCCTTGCACAAGTACGAGTAACTCAATTTATACTCCAGAGCAGTGTCAGTAGCTTCTTGCACTGATCAGTCCTTGTTCTCCTCTGGTCTCTATTGTTCATGGAAAGGATGCATCCTTGGCAAATGTAGTATCTTCTCCTACCACTGCAATGTCAAGTATAGACCTTTCCTATTCTGTTTTTTCTGCAAAAATTGTGAACATAAGGGCTTATAGTTCTGACCCTTAGGTCATTGATACTAGAGCAACTGACCACATTATTTGTTCAATGAGTCTCTTGTCTACCATTACTGCTATTGCTCAGTCCATAGTTGAACAGCCCCATGGTCTCACAACACAAGTCACAAAGTGTAATACAATGTGAACAAGTTCGGGACACCTTGGTCGGCCCATTTTGTGTAACTTTGTGGGCCCATTTCCACATAATAATAAACTACACCGTGAACCAGTTCGTGACACTTAGTATCGGCCCTCTTCATAGGGCCCATTTTAGCCATCTACCCATTGGATTTTCGAATTTTGTACTGATCATGGAAAGCAACTAAGAATGAATGGTAGGCAAAGAAAAGAGGTAAGTGAAGGTAGTCAGTCGGGTAGCTAATTTGGTTGGTAGTAGTTGACTTTTGACTCTTGAGGTCCCGCTGCTGTAATATTTCAAAATAGATTCATGATACGACAATGATGATTCCAACCTCGATATTTAGCAAAACAGCCAAAACTAAATCAACCCTTAAGTTCAAATTTAGGATTGAATGTCAAACAAATCAAGATCATACATAATACTTTGTTCTTGAACATTAGACTTGATTTAATTATGTATAATATTAATATATTTTTATAGGTAAGTTTAAATATATATATATATATATATATATTTGAAATAGAATTATATAAATTTGTAGATAAATTAATATAATATTAAATTATTGTGTTATTAATTGATAATATAAAAAAAATTTTTGTAGCAAAATTTAAGAAGGTAACAAATTTTAATCATAGTTTTACTATATATAAGAAAAGAATAAATTAATCAAGTAGTCTGTGAATAAGTTAGTGACGATTTTTTTTAGTGCTTCGACTTATGGGTTTTATTAGGTTTGTTGGATTAGGTTGGTTTTGATGGTTTCAAGAGTGTGATGCAAAGGTTTTAAGGGTGATGGGATTCAACGTTGATTGGGTTTATTATTATTATTATTATTATTATTATTATTTATTCTTTTGCAATTTTGGTTGCAGCATTGCCAAGAGAGTCAAACACTTCCATGAAGTCCTAAATCCCAATCCATTGTGACCATCCAAGTTTGTGTTTCGCATTTTAAGTGAAACTTGTCTATTTAAGAGACAAGATCGAAGTGGATAAAAATTTTAAAATGTAATCTACCAAAAAAAATTAAAAATTAAAACGTTCACATTAGTTTAGCTAGATTAGCATGTTGTTTAGAGAAATCGCTTGACAAGATGAGATTTAGAAAATGCTATTTTCCCATAAAAGTTTCATATAGTGCTATTTTGTTAAATTTTAACAAAAAGAAATTATTAAGCAAAAAAGGCCTACATGGGGGGCCCAAAAGTTTTGAGTTATTCATTAATACTTAATAGTTTTAATACTTTTTTTTTTTTTTTTAATAAATTGAATCAAACAAGAAATGTTTCATGAGATGACCTTGCACTTACAAATTACAATATATTTCTTTGAAAAATATGTAATTGAATAATAGGTGATTTCCAAATTTGTGACAAAGCACATTTCGGGGTATTTGGTAACGTTATTCTAGTAATATTATTTGTATTTTTTGAAAATACGTGTGAATGAAAAAATGTGTGAAAATACGTGTAATGTTGTTTAAATATTGAAAACTATTGTTCTAGTTACACTGCCAAACAGCCCTCATTTTCACAGATCACCTTAATTCCTCTGTTTCTGTGTAGGTCCATTATCATTCAACTATGCAAATTCCAGTGGGAATAAACCACGATTCCTTTTGAACCCCTACTCATGGACAAAGGTATGAGAATTTGATGGAAATTTATATAACTAATTTTGATGGCATGACTTCCCCGTTAGACAAATTTATGGAAAAGTAGTATGGAACATTTTATTTTAGGTTGCCAACATAATATTTTTGGATGCGCCTGTTGGTACTGGATTCTCTTATGCAAACAATTCAGAAGGATACAACACTGGTGATACATTATCAGCAGCACAAACTAATCAATTTCTGAGGAAGGTAAGAAGACTCATGCCAAATGAGAAAACAGTTTGGTCATTGAAAGATCACTCCCCAATCACAATTTCTAACCCATGTCATTGACTAATGAGTAGTACCATGTATTAATTTTATCATAATGCATACTTAATTGCAAGAATTCGTTTCTTATCATGGTGCAGTGGCTCATGACTCACTCCACTTTCCTCTCAAATCCACTCTATGTTTCTGGCGATTCTTACACAGGCATAGTTCTTCCTATCATTGTTCAAGAAATATGGAAGGGTAACTTATTTATTTCTTTTTCAATTTTTTTCCTGGAATTTATATTAAATTTGGAAAGAGTAGGAAAATGTTTCAAAATAATTTAAAAGTGCTTTTCAGATATGTCAAATATAATAAAATGGAGGAAAAAAAAATACATGTGATTAACATCAATTAGTCTAACAAGGATCCATCCAATGCCAAAACATTGAAGCTAAAATTTGGTTGTGGTTGATATCATCTGGCTAGAAGGAACTCATTCATATATAACGATTGATCATAATAACCAGATTGTTGAGCACAGGAAACATGATATTCTTTTGTATCTAGTTGTGGCATTTGCCTAATGTTTAATCTTACCACCATGCTGTAGGCAACGAAATTGGACTACAACCACTGATGAATCTCAAAGTAAGTAATTTTAGTTGAATCGTTTGGGTTACCTTTAATAAAATTATGTTCATCATCAATGCATTACTTACATAGGGTTTTGAGCGTTTATCTATTTATTTGTATTATTTTCATCGCGGCTGGGCTTAAATTTCTTCGAATTGAACACAGGGATATGTGTTAGGCAACCCATTTACAGATGTGAAATATGACCTGAATTCAAGGGTAAAATTTTCACACCGAACAGCACTTATATCCGATGAGCTTTATAAGGTGAACTCTCTAGTAATGTTTTCAGTTTACTTTTTTCCCCTGTATTTTTCAGTATACTTCACACACATATACATAGATTAGGTTAGAGTAGAATTTTTAATTAATATGGAGTGTTTGTTTTATGCAATCCAAAACATTTTTTTGGCCTATGGGGGCATATGTGGCAGTGTTTTGGGCTGTTTTCTAGTGTGGTTGGCCTCGTTGTTCTTTGATCTTGTGATTTTAGTGGTTTGTTTCATGAATCAATAGAACGAATCGAATGATCAGTTTAGATTTTTTATAGAACCAAACGGTGTTGGCAATTTGGATTGATGACAATGTTGTTTGATATGGGCAGAATGCTATAGAGGTAGTAGAGAGAGTTTTTTGAGAGCTTAGACTCTGTTACCATGTTCATGTAATGACTGAGAAAGAGTGTACTATAAGTAAAGTACAATATGCTTAAACTGGTTAGGCTTGTATGCTAACAGTCTAACAAAGTCAATATTGTTTGGACAAACCAATGCAGCAAACATAGGAGTTCACCCAAATTTTCCTCTAGACGTTATATTTTACGTTTTTGACAAACATATTTGGATTCCATGATGTTTTCACACGACTTTTCGGATAAGTTGTAATTCATTTCATCTTTGGCTGCAAAAATATTATCTTTGTTTATAGTCAACCAAAACAAACTGCAAGGGCGAATATATGCGTCCAGATCCAAGCAATGCAGCATGCATAGACGATCTTCAAAGAGTTACTGAGGTAAGTAAGATTAATAGTGATGACGTCGAAAACCGTCACCAATGGGTCACACCGTACTCGCGACTCGAATCGAACCTGCACGACGAAACAAACAAAAGAATCCTTCAGAGAAGCACCGGTGTGGTGCCGGCCGAAGGCTCTCCGACGGTCAAGTTAGAATTCCTTTGTTTTACTTAGTGCGTTAGAGAGGGTTCATAAAAGCATACCTCGATTTCTGTGGGTATTACGCCTTTTATAGTGATAAGGGGTTGACTTTCCCTTTTTGGTTCCCACATCTTTTCAATGTGGGACTCTATTCCCAATTCTTCCAAACGTGGTGAGCAAGGATTCTCACTACCGGACCATGGGCCCTTGCTGCGTCAGTAGTGATGGGCCTTCAAAGCTGGGACCATACTTACGCAGGCCCAAGAGACCCAATCCGTCAGGCCCATTAAGGTAAGCCCATCATGCCCAATATTTTATCATCTTCAAATAGCATTTCTTGCTTTACATTTATATATGCCATGGCCTCAAGTTTAAGTGGAGAAAGAAAATTTTACCAATGGAATTTGTAGTGCATCAGCAAAGTACAACAACCCAATATATTGGAACCCGAGTGTAGTGCACTCTCTCCAAAACCAACAAAATTATGGGGTTCGAGCTCTCTCAGCGAGAGTTACATTGATATCCTCACTTCAACACCTCAAGCTCCGGGACCATGGTGTCGGGTCTGATCTCTCTCTCTCTCTCATACAAACACACATGTCGTGCACAAATTCAACTATCTTTAAGCAAAAGAGATTAATTACACTAACGGGTATTTTTTTTCTTCCAGAACTATAACTATCTGTTCTGCTACATTTGGGCTAATGATAAAACTGTGCAAAATGCTCTTCACGTCCGAGAGGTATGTTAATTATAACTGAGATAGAATTTAAATTCTTTACAGATTCACTAAGTTTTATTTAGATGACAATCAGGGAACACTAACAGACTGGGAGAGATGCAATAAGAGCTTAACTTATGCACACGATATCATAACTAGTATTGAATATCAAAGAAACCTCACCAAGAAAGAGCTTCGAGCTTTGGTTTACAGGTAACCAGTATAGAATAATGCTTCCTAATATAGGTGACTTTTACTTGTTTACTACAATTTTTTTTAAGCACTAGAGTACTCCAAATCATATGTATTTTAAGTGTTTCACACAAGCCCAAGTATGACTATTAAATGTATTATAAGTTATTGTTGAATTCTCTAAGCTTTCGATATCTAATAAGTACTTATACTTTCATAGTGATGATCATGACTTGGTTATTCCCTATGTGGGCACACAAGAATGGACATACTCGCTGGGTTTAGTAGTTGAAGATAGTTGGAGACCTTGGTTTGTTGATGGTCAAGTCGCAGGGTTGGTTTCTTTTTTTAACTTCTATAACTTTTGCACCCTACCTGTTTAAAGATACACGTTAATAAATTTGATACCATATTAATCTTAATTATAATTGCTTTCTGCAGATTTGTCACAATATATTCAGAGAATAAGTACAGTTTGACATTTGCAACTGTAAAGGCAAGAACCACTCTCAGCTTTAGCAAGTTTCTTTTTTACGACGAACTCAAGTAAAACAAAGCAAAATGTATTGTCATTTTTCCCTGTGCAGGGAGGGGGTCACACGGCACCAGAGTACAAGCCCAAGGAAACTCTTGCCATGATGGAAAGGTGGTTTGCTTATTACCTTATATAGCACATAATGGTGGCTCCAAATTATCTAACGGCTGCCCTCTTTGAGCGATCACCTTTATATTTTGAAGTAATTATTAAGAGAATTTACAATCTGCATGTCCAATAATAGTGCTATATCGCTGCAACGTCTTATTTGAGGTGAACCTGGTGCCTGGTGAGATATAATTACCCGCATAAACTGAGTAAAATCATTTATAACTTCCATGCCACAAAGAATGCATCGAAGCCTATTTATTTGGAAAAGGTATATAATATGTTGTATCCTGGATACACAACTTGCCTCTTACAACACTTAAATCCACATTATGTGTTGGGAAACCACAAATCAACTCCTTACAATCAATCTAAAAAATATCCATCGGACGCGATGTCAAATGCCCTAAAAAACTTGAGTGCATTTTTCTCATCATTAAAGTAGAGTGGCACAGCTCACAATTGACAAGTGGTATTAGAACCAAGGTCATGGGTTCGAGTTGAGAGAGCATCATCATGAGGTGGATTGTTGGTAGAACCACAATTGGCTTCCTAAGAGCAATGTTGAATGCCATAAAAGACTTAAGTATCTCTTTCTCATCACTAATTGGTTTTGAAGTGAAATAACACAATTCACGGTCTAACATTATGTAAGAGATTGCATATGTGAGATACATCATATTATTGTTTGCTCATCTAACTTTCAAGTAGAAAACTAACTCAATTAAAAAAAAAAACAAATAAATAAAAGATTAAATACCACATGGCAAAATATTCTCTTTTTAGCCCAAATCAATATCATAAATTCATAGATGAGTAATGGAGAACAGTTACCCAAAAATCGTGATTAAGAACGATGACGATAATCGGAGCAAAGTAATTGAGCAAGAACAGAGAAAAGAGAACCAAATATCGTGAAACTAATGAAGAGAAAACCAAGGACTGAGGATATATATATATATATATATATATATTTATATATATGGGGAAGGGATAGGCTAGTATTTTGATCATTAAGCATGAAGTGTTGAAAAAAAATTAGCGGTAACTCAATCTTGCAAATCACATGATGTTGACATTTTCTGAATTGTGAAAATCTACCAAATGCAATTTCCTGAATCGCGAAAATCTACGAAATTAAAAATGCAATCCCGTAGATATCACCTAGCCAAACGTATCATCAAAATCGCGTTTTATTTCTGTTTTGAGCTCTCTAAATGCCTATGTGGGGGCCTATTAATTAGGAGGTACTATTAAGGCTGTACTAACTGGGCCTATGGCCCAATCCGAGGACATTAGACCATCCAAGGATGTCTAGATGAGAATAAAAGGGGAACAGAGTGAAGAGAAGAGTGGAGATAATAAAAGATAAGTCCAACGAATGTCCGAGGAGAAAAGCCATCTCGGCAACAAGGGTCCGAGGTCAGTAAGAGTGTCATATCATCATAGGCCTTCTTCGAAGTTACATCGCAACTAAGGGTTGGACGTTGGACAAAGTGTAAGAGAGGAGAAGGGCAACAAATATCTTTAAAAGGTTGCTACATCCGCATTAAATGCCTCCCAACCAACTCTCTGACCGCATTAATGTGGAGGTGATGCCTGAACAGTGGTCGAGCAGTCTTACAACTATTAGTTGATGGTTCTGAGAGGTGTTGGATGGGATAGGAAGAAGTTCTCTGAATCTAACCTACACGTGTATGGTAAGGATGACACCAAGATTGTAGTATATAGCATGGGAAGATGTACTAAAAAGGGGATCGGAGAAGAAATCAAGCGGTTTTTACGATAAGACTGAAAACTCTTGTAAAGCTTTGTTGATAAACAAGACAATATAATATAAGCTCCTCAAGCCACTCCGAGAACAGACTTTCTCATCTTACTTGTGTTTAGTAGCCTTAAATTAGCAAATTTTATCGTTTTTCTTCTAGAGTAGATCTAGTTCTTTCGTCCACGATCTATAAATTTATTATTTGGGCTTCTTGGGCTAAAACCCAATCCTATATTGGGTCCAATCCAATTTCAATCCTTACAACCTAAACAACCAGCTCAAAGCAACTCTTGGAAACCTAACAAGTCATCAAGTATCTAGCCCACCCTTATAACCTTCTTTCTTTCAAGAAACAAACACACACAAAGGAATGAAAATGAAGTGTTAACATAAAGGCACATCACAAACTCACTAAAATTTCATTATAATTTTTAAAGAAGATTAGGGCAAGTTATCACCCTTATAACCTTATATTCCTTTAAGCCACTTATTATATGATAAACTGTTGACCAAAAGTCTGGAACCAAAGATATTTGCATAAAGTTCACATGGCACTTAAACTGAATTGAGTTTATTACAGAGGTGTAAAATCTGTTTGAGGGTCGTCTGAACTCTCTATAAATGTGCTTCAATTATTGAAGTTCAATACCGAAAAGGATTCGAATTTTTGCTTTTCCTCTGAGTCTTCCCCTGCGTTTGGGTCTGGGGCCTTAATGGAATACCATTCCATATTTCTTTCGTCGAGTATTCCATCTCTATAACCCCCAAAAATTACACTGATCCTTCTTCCTCCATTAGGATGAGACAAAGAGAGCAAGAGAGAGATAAAGGGTTAGGGTTTGATCTAAAACTAAAGGGCTAGGGAACAACTATATATATATATATATATGTATGTATAATTTAATTCCTTTCCCTACTCTCAGTTAAATATACACAGCCGGTAGTTTGGGCTTTAATATATAAAGCCCTTTCAATTTGCTTTACCGGCTTTTTTGTGGGCCATCATTTTTAAAGCCCACCCTATATTCCACAATTGGCTACTATCTTGATTTATGTTCCATATGCTATTTCTTATGGAATCAAAGATATAATGCTTATTAATATAAAAAGTTATGTAAAAACAGAGTATACAACTGGGGAAATATGAGCCATTAATTTCAAATGAGTCTACAAAATATTGATTTGGCCTTTATGGCCTATCACCCCTTTTTCTATACTTTAAGAAAAAAACAAACAAACAAACAAAACAAAATAAACTACAACCTATGGCCTATAATATGGCATGTTCACAAAAAAAAAAAAGAAGAGGATTGTAGTTTTGAAGGCAAGTAACATAAGGAGAACAAGGCTTGTAAGCATCCGAGTCTCTCCCTGAATTAGAGTCTTCTTGGAAATATCAGCCCTCTTTTCCTTTTTGAATATATATTAAAACAATATAGTTTGTTCTAAAAATTCTGTGCACAATCCATATGTTTATTTTTCTGTTCCTCCTTTTTGTTAATGCACTTAAAAGAAAACTAAATTTGTGAAAAAGAGGCTTTTGCACACACGAACAACACATAAACATATCAGTTAATCAAAATACAAAGCAAAGGTGTAAAATGGAACCTGTTGGTGATGAGTCACATCTTTTCACAATTTCTGTAAAGGCAGTTTTTTTGTTAACTAACTTGCCAGGGATCAAACATTTCCCCCTACTAACACGTGTTAATAATTTTCAAAAGATGTCTCACCTTTGAACAGCTCTTTTTAAAAGGAAAAGAATAATTGGCCAAGGTATAAAAGGAAAGAAACTGCTTTCCTATCCCCATTTTTCTCTTTTCCTTCTTATCTTCTTCTTTTCTGAACTCAAATCTTAGAATTTTTCACAAGCACAAAACTCATGGGTGTCAAAAGCAATTTGAGATCTAGTTCTTTAGAGGCCACAAAACCTTCAACCCCCAAAACCGATAGGCCATTGTTCGATAAGAGTTTTGATTGGAAGTCTGTTCCTTACTCTGCAAATCCCTCCTACACAGCATGTGGAGAGCCTGATGGTCTTCTAACTATGGATTTGGAGTTGAAGCATATCCCTCGGCTTGGCACTTATAGAGGAGATTTTGCTCCTACCACTTATGTGATCTTTAAATCTCACACTTCTGTTTCAAAAGGCTGGAGAAGTTGGTGTTTAAGAGTGCTGACACACCCTCCTTTCATGGATATCTTATAGATAGTGCACACTGTATTGGTGTTTTCTAGCCTGGACATCAGCAAGGATAGTGAAAGCCTCGTCTCTCTCTTTCTTGTATTGATGGAATTCTACTACCCACACTTTCTTTACAGGGTGTCAGGAAGTCTCTCTCTCTCTTGAGGATGTTTATGAGATATTAAGACTCCACCTGTTTGGTGATGGAGTGGTAGCTAACATTTCCTTATCTCTTGGTGAGGCCAAAGCTGTAAAGTTCCTTGAAGATGCAGTAAAGAAAACTTTAAAGAAACTAGTTCTGAAGGCAGCGAGGAAAAGGAAAACCCCTAGTGAGGAAGTGCCAAAAAACACTAGTGTTGGTGGTGACAAAAGTTCCAAGGCCAACTTTTAGGGATGAATTAGATACTTCTAGAGGGAGTATGCTGATGGCATGGATGAAGAAGCCAGCTCAGATTCTTTAAAGAAGGGCACAGACTTCGTTGTGAGAGAAGGTAATTCTAACCCTTATGAACTCGAGGCTTTTGTTAATTTCTTACTATCCCATCATTTATTTGAACGATATCCCCATGAAAAGATCCTAGGTAGACATTTCCCTATAATTGTCAAGTTGGCCAAAGGATATTCTTTCCCCTTTGCCCCTTATTTCTTAGGAACTCTGTATTCTCATTTAGATTGTTTCACCCTTGACTTACAACGCTCTTAGGGTAGATTCCAAGTAGAAACATTTGTGCTTGTAGCATCCTTACAAATCTGGCTGGGGGAGCACTTTAAAAATTATGCTCCTGTCCCCAAAATTTTAAGTTCCTTGAAGACCAGTTTGCCATCATCCCAAGGATTACCACAATCATGGGGTTGGAATAAGGTTGTGGTATCTCCTAATAGCTTCCTTTGCAAGGTCTTGGATGGCCCTACTGATTGGACAGCTAGACCTTATTCCCCCCTTGAGAGTGGACTTCCATCTTTATTCCATTCCTTGAAAAATGAAACTATTTCTTGTTATAGAGATGCTCCTTGGTTTGCAAATGAGCTTTCTTTTTTTGCTTGTGCCTTTACTTCCTTCTTTAGGCACATTTTGAGGATGACTTTGAAACCCAAGCCTACAACCTCAAAGATTTGCTCGCCAATTGGTTTTGACCAAGGCGTACTAGAGCATTTCTCCACTACAACTCCACCTGCTATAATGGCATCATTAGTTTTCAAGAGTAGGAATCTCATTAAGGTGTTGGTGCCTAGTTCTAAAGTTCCTCTTGCCCCCCCATCTAGAGTTGGATTACCTGCACCCAGGTTTAAAGCATGGTGGTCTGGTATTAGGAAGCGTGTCAGGAATTTTGGAGAGAGTGAGTCTCAACGTGTGGAGATTCCACCTATCTTCCAAGGTGATTTGGCTTTGAAACTCTCTGCCAAAGCCAAACCTTCAATGAGCAAAAGAAAAGGGAAGAACGTCAAGGTTCCTGCTGTAAAGAAACCAAGAGTATGTACTTTCCTTCGTTATCTTATTTTTTTGTAAAGTTTTTCTTGATCAATGGTGTATGTGGCTTTCTTTTCTTCTTTCTCTTTTGACCTTTAACAAGTTAAAGAAGTTGTTCCTCATACTCAAACCAAAGCAAAAGCCACTCCTTTGGCACAACATGCCTTTGTATAGGAAATGGTTTCTAAGGAGGAAACAAGATCTGATGCTGAAAGAGGGGGATTCTAATTAGGTGTACACTAATAATCCCCAAGACAAAAAGGATTTTACAGAAGTAACTTCCAAAGATCAAGAAAGTAAAAGAACCTAGGCAGACCCCAATCTATTGTGCTTATTGCTTTCTTCCCCTTTGAAAGTAGTGTGTTCCAAACTGTTTTTAAAGTATCCTGAGATAATGGAAGATACTGACAAGTAGATACTACCTTTTAGGAGCTTTATGTTGGAGCAAATTGGGTTTGTCGTATTCCAACTGCAGTCTAAAGGTAAAGAGGATAGTCTGACTCTTTCATTTGATGAATTCCATTCCACACTAGGTGATGCTGAGAGCATGGGTTTCAATGTCAAGTGGCTAAAGAGCCATGTCATCACATTGAAGGACCTAAAGAAGGCAAGGCCTTCTATTTATGCTTCTTTGTCCTCGCTTCAACAATTGAGAGCTAAAAGAACCTCTTGTATCAACAAAGCAAAGGAGACAAAAGTCGGCTATAGAGGCGCACAACACTTTATTCAGCCAGTTCTAGGAATCTATAGCCAAGCTTCAAGGGGATTTGTCATCCAAGCAGGAAGCTAGTTCTGCCTTTTAGACTCAACTAGAAGGTGTTGTAGCAGAACAAAGTTTTTTGGACAAGGAAATTGAAAAGTTAGAAGGCGAGTTAGGTGCTCTAAGCCATCCAAAATTTTCTCTTGAGAATATTAGTACTCTTACAGACATTATTTAATTTTCAAGTTTGTAATATTTTATGGTCATAAGAGACCCAACTATTATGAACTCTATTATGTTTTTATTCAGTTAGGATATTGAACTTTGCATACATATCATGAATAGTGAAAGACGAAGTAATTGAATGGAAATGGTCTTATTTATAGTAGTATAAATAATGTGGAATAGAAAGTATTAGCTTAAAAATTTAATCATAGTACTTCTTAAGGTGAGCTCCGTTAATGGGGCTATACACTTTTGTACCTACCTGATATTTCAACCAATAATGTCCTATTTGGTATGCTTCTTCAACAATGTAAGGTCCTTCCCATTTTGATGAAAACTTGTGTGTGATGGTTCCAGCCACATCTTATACACAGGGGGTTGTTTTCCAAACAAGTTCTCCCACTTGAAACTTTCTTTCTTTAACTTGGCCTTCATGCCTCACCTTCATACTTGCCTGGTGAAGGTAGTTATGAGAGGCAGTGTTGTTGCGCTTTTCTTCAACAATCTCTAAGATGGCTTCTCTAGGTATCTCTGCTATCTTTGCTAACTTCACTACTGGCCGCACTAAATCTATTAGGATGACAACTTACATGCCATAAACTAAGGAAAAGGGTGAGGCTCCTGTAGCTTGGGACTTGGTTGTTCTGTAAACCCACTAAGCTGTAGGAAGTTCCTCTCTCCATCATTTTCCATTCTCCTTAGTCATCTTTCCCAATATCTTTAGCAACCTTTTGTTGAAGGCCTCAACCTACCATTTCCCTTGGGATAATAAGGTGTTGATGTCATGTGAGTTATGGAATACTATTATGTTAAATGACGCACATCCTTGTTTAAGAATGTTGTGCCATTATTAGAAATGAATATTTTTGGTACCCCAAAATGACATATTATATTTTCCCTTAAAAGTATGGCCACAACTTCCACCCACTTGTTAAATAGCTCAGTGGCTACTAAGATCCATATGCATCCTTCAAAAGGGGGATTTATGGGACCTATGAAATCCAGCCCCTAGTTGTGGAAAGGATATGGAGCCATAGTTAGGTAGAGACTTTGGTGGCTAATATGTATCTCATCTCCTCGCCTATAACATTCTTGACACTTCTTAGTGAAATCCTGAGTATCTCCTTGCATGGTAGGCCAGTAGTATGCTTGGTGCAAAGCCATTTGCCATAACTTTCTGCCGCGAGGGTGTCCTACTAGCTGCGCCTCATGCAAATCCAAGAGAATACCCTTTTGTTAGGATATGTGTCCTTTAAATCCTATTGTATGACATAGTTAGGTAGAGACTTTGGTGGCTAATATGTATCTCATCTCCTCGCCTATAACATTCTTGACACTTCTTAGTGAAATCCTGAGTATCTCTTTGCATGGTAGGCCAGTAGTATGCTTGGTGCAAAGCCATTTGCCATAACTTTCTACCGCGAGGGTGTCCTACTAGCTCCGCCTCATGCAAATCCAAGAGAATACCCTTTTGTTAGGATATGTGTCCTTTAAATCCTATTGTATGACATTATGTTGTGATTAATAAATTTGTTTTATTATTATCTAAAATAATGGTAACATGAATATTTGGACATTATCATATAATCCATGAGATGCATAGTATGTGATTTATTCACAGAAGATATAAATCACAAATTCTTTATAAACTAAGAATTTTAGTTCGTAGTCGGTGATGAAATTGGGCATTTCATCTGTGAAGACTATAACTTATCAACTAAGATGATTTGTCTTGATCATGAAAGTCGAGACTTTTAGTTGATATGTTTTAAGTGTTAAGACATATTGAACTAGATCACTGTGAGATTTATTATTTTACTGACGATTGTCAAATGAATAATAAATTTCACGACTTCTATTTACACGAACTCTTAATCCTGAGAGACTAATGAACCTGAT
This sequence comes from Quercus robur, assembly GCF_932294415.1. Classification (NCBI taxonomy): domain Eukaryota; kingdom Viridiplantae; phylum Streptophyta; class Magnoliopsida; order Fagales; family Fagaceae; genus Quercus; species Quercus robur. Next base: position 30,951,704 of record NC_065544.1, read on the forward strand.
CATGAAGTGTAGGTTGCTTTGATATATTAAGAGTGAGATCTAGAGTCACGATCAAAATCTCAGTATGTTGGGCAGCCACATTTAATGTTGAAGGAACATATATTCTCAAGATGGAATTCATAATCTCTTAACGGAAATATAAAATATTCTCTTGAGATAAGTTTAATGGGTTTGGTTATTCAGAGTGTTAGATCTAACCATTTTAGTAAGAAGTTACTAAAGTATATGATGAATAACTTAAAGAATTAAACCGGATACTCAAGGATTAAGATGTAATAATCTTCAAAGTGACAGTTAGCATTCTTGACTTTGTATTACTACGAATAATTTTATGAAAGGCTTGAATGTATAATAAAGTCTTGGTATATAATTTATTAATAAGGCCTAGAGTGCAATTATATTTATATAGTGATATTAAATATAATTAATGGTAATTTTGAGTTTGTCAAGAGTTGACAGAAAGGCCCAAAACCCATCGAAACTAGAGTCTTATTTGTCCCTTTTAGTCCCATTCCAAGCCATATACTAAAGCCCAATTGGAATGGCCCAAAAGGTTAGTCCAATTAGATAATCAGTTATATATAAAGAGAGAAACATACAGAATTTTATATTAAATGAAATGGTGTGTATGTGAGTGTGGGCCACTCTTTTATTCTCCATTGAACACATACATATAAATTGATTGAGAGACCACACTTCTTGAGTATAAAAGGAATTAGAGTGAAGATTAAAAGTGTTCCAAAGTACTTCTAATCTTTGGTTTTGAATTTCACTACACCAAGGAATGCTCTCTTATTCTTAAATTCTGAAATTTACATAGTACATGTTATCAATTGCGAATAAAATAGATCCGTTAATTTTCCACTGCGTATGATTTTTATGCGATACAAACCATGTTTTTTCCAACACCTTTATCTCCTTGTTGGAAATGAATAGTATCCATTTCCCTTGGAAGCTTCTCTTGAACAACTTTCCATCCACCACCTTGAATCTTGTTGCATATTTCTTCAGCTTTTTCTTTTTCAACCGATCAGCAGGCAGTACACCTTTTAAAAGGTACCTTAAGTATGAATCCTACCAATCTTCTTCTTGTACTTCGCCATTTAACACTTCTGCTTGATCTGGGGGTTTAATAGAACAAGTCTTGCAGTCTCTTTCCTCTTCCTTGGCATCATTGGTCATCTCTAACCAAAAGACCCCTGGCCTCTGCAATCTTCTGTATAGGCTAACATCCAGGTTTACCCTACAAATATTGTGGTGTAACCTATGCAGTTATGTTAGCCCTTCTTGCCTTGAGACACACTTCATTAGCAACCCTTCTACTCCTCTGAAAAACAAGTCCTAATTGATCTTGAGGAAGTCATTCACATTTGATGGCAAACTTGACTCAATGTCCCTACCTTGGATCATTGCCTTTAGTAAGGGCTCTCGCCAATCTTCTAGGAGGGAAAACCTGCCTTTAATCAGGCCGAGCTATTTCTTCACATGAAGTTTCATCTTCTCTTTCTTCAACACAGACTTGGTGACTAGGGTGGCCAGTGAATTAGCCAACTTGTTTTCATTCCAGTTAATCACTTTGCATTCTATGGAGGTGAAGTGTTTCATTAGTTCCTATGTTGTGGCCTTGTAGGTGGCCAAGCTAGGATTCTTCACCCCATAGTTTCATCAATCTACTTAATGACTAACTCAGAATCCCTAAATACTTTTAACTTTTTTATGCCAAGTCTCTTGGCAACCTTCAATCCCACTGCTAGGGCTTCATACTCTGCTTTATTATTTGAACAGGGGAAAGGCAACTTGTAGGCAAACGTGTGTTCTTCCCCTAGTGACTTCAACACCACTCCTATTCCCCCTCCTTGGAATGTAGATAAGTCATTGAAGTGCATAGACCATTCTTGCTCCTCTATCGCCAAAACTTCCTGTTGGGGAAGTGAGAAATCACTTGTCCCTAGGAAGTTGGCTAGCAAATCAGCCACTACTTGGCCCTTAATAGTAGATAGTCTTATGCACTCGATTACTCTTGGCCATCAACTGTATACGATGCCTTCGAAAGTAATGATTGAATTTTGACACAACAAAGCTAAGGATAGACATACCTTTTTAGCTGTGGAGTACCTCAACTCTGATCCCTTCATGAGCCTGCTAATATAGTACATTGGCTTCTCCACACCTCTCTGATCTTAGGCTAGCAATGCCCCCAACGATTGCTTCGTGTTGGCTATGTATAACAAAAGAGGCTTGTCAGGCGATAGAGCAACCATGATATGAGAATTTGCCAGAATAGATTGTATTTTCTTAAATGCCCTCTCAAATTAATCACACCACAAAAAAGTGATCCCTTTCTTGTTTTGTTCAACCAAAGGCTTTAAGATTTTAGCTAACCGTAGAATAAACCTTCTCAGGTAGGACATTTTTCCCATGAAGCTCCTTAACTCCTTAAGGTTGCTAGCAAGGTGAGTGCAGCTATTGCCTTAACTTTGGTGAGATCTAAATCAATCTCTCTTTGGTGGACAAGAAACCCTATGAACTTCCTTGAGGACACCCCAAAGGCACACTTCAAAGGATTCATCCTCAGGTTATTCTCCCTGCCTCTTTCAAAAACTTGTCTTAGGTGCAATAAATGATCAACTAGGTTCTTTGCTTTTACCACCAGATCATCGACATAATCCTCCACTTGCTTGTGTAACATGTTAGCAAAAATCAAGGTCATGGTTCTCTGATAGGTAGTACCAGCGTTCTTTAACCCAAAAGGCATTATATTGTAGTAATAATTCCCAAAGGATGTCCAGAAGGCAGTCTTTTGAGCATCTGCTGGCTCCATGAAGATCTGGTTGTAACCGCTATAACCATCCATAAAGGAGAAAAGTTCATGACTAGTAGATGTATCCACTAGAATGTCAATGTTGGGCAGTGGGAACTCATTTTTAGGACAGGCTTTGTTAAGATCAATAAAGTTCACACATATCCTTTTCTACCCAACTTTCTTCTTCATAGGAACTATGTTTGCTAACCATTTTGGAAACTTGATCTCCTCTATGAACCTTACTTTCAAGAGCTTGTCCACCTCAACCTTGATCTTTTTCTTCAACATCCAAGCGGTACTTCCTAGCTAGCTGCTTCATAGGCTTGGCCTTGGGATCAACATTAAGCTTGTATGTCACTAGTTGGACATTCTTGACAACGTCATTCATACAATCTTGGACGTTCTTGACAACGTCGTTCATACAATCAGCACTTCTCTCAAGGATTCTTCAGCTACACGCTCCCCTTTCAGCTGTCGGGTAAGGCTAAAGGGCTTAGGCCCACCATTCTCCCGACCCCCTTCCTTTGACCATTTGAACTCATATACCACCTTGCCATCAGGCTTGGTGATCCTCCTTATCTTAGGAGGTTTCTCGGGCTCCATAACTTCTCCATCATCTTCTTCCTCCCTTTCTAAGATAGTGGCATTGAAAGGAAGAATCTTATTTTCTCCTTTAGGCTCAAACTCTTGATACAAAACTGCCTTTGCATAATGGATTTCTACTCTGTCATCAGGCATTTTGGTAGCCTCAATGGTCATAAGTTTGCCTCTCCAAATAGCCTTTACACATTGGTGATATGTAAAAGTAGCAGCTTTGTGCACTTTGAGCCAAGGAAGGCCCAAAATAATGTGATATGAAGTATCACCATCCATTACATGCATGAGAGTATGTGCCCTAATGGGTCCTACCCATAAATCTAAGGACACATGTCCCAAAGTGCATTACTGCAACGCCCCTATCTCTGCCACTTGAAGTGGTTCTTGAATGATTCTTTTGCGCAAGATACATAAGGCATCCAAAGTTAGAAGGTGCAAGATATTGGTGGAAGCACCAGTATCCACTAAGGCCCTCTTGATTTTAGAGTCTCCCAAGAAAGTGATGACATACAAGGGCCTTTTGCCATCAACTGCTTGGTTGGCTAAGTTCTTAGTAGAGAAGGTCATCGATTCCCTAGTTTCCTAATATGCTACCTGCAATAAGCTTCCCTTAGAAGCAATCAATCCCTATCTTCTTTCCACCACTCAAGTCAAGGCCTGTGCTACCTCCCTTCTAGTTGATGGCCTGAGACCTATTCTCTCAAGAAAGGAATGAACTTTATTATCCTATTGGATTCTCAATTTCATTTCTTCATCTTGCAACTGTAGACATCGCATTTTGTACCCCATACAACTTGGGCCCTCATTCCCCAATAATGGTAAAATTCTAAAGCCCAAGGTTAGTTTTGGGCCCGATCAGATTATAAATTGACTTGAGGAAGGTTTTTATAAAAATATAACTCTTTTATGAATAAAATAAAGCTATTTTTTGGAAAATAAAGGCTACGAAAACCCTAGAGCTTCGTATGCATACACACATATGCATATGCAGGATTGATATATGCGTATGCACATATAGACCCATGTACGCAACTAGGATTCCAGAAGCTATGAAATGCAAGTTTTTTCTGCATTAAAGTTGAGATTTGGAATGAATCCCACATCGTCTGGGAGTCATTCCAAACCCCCATTTTTCAACTATATAAAGCCTTACATGGTATATTTCAAGAGGACACAGAAAATTTGAAGGGAAAAAACAAGATTCACTAGAAATAGTGAATCAAAGAGGAAGTTTTTCACAAAACATCATCAGGTCAATATTTTATGATTGGGGAATTTTTTGGCCTTGATCTTTGAGTTTTAAGATTACTAATCACTCTAATATTTGATTGTGAATAGATTTAACTGAGGGGAACAGTCAAAATCAAGTCTAGGAGCTTTTGTTTTGAGATAATGTTCTAAGTCTCTTTTTCTTTTCTTTGATTTGTTTTGATCTTCCTTTCCTTGTTTCTTTTGTTTATTTTGGTTATAATATGCTTGTTTAGTACAGGTTTACACAGTTTCCTAGTTTTAAAGCATGTTAGGTTGTTAGGTTGTTAGGTTGTTAGTTTCTTTAGTTTTTGTTTTTGCTCTATTTTCTGCATTTCTGTTTCTAGGTTAGGGTTTTAGGATGTGTCTGTGTGCGCATGCTTTTTGCATGCATACGCAGGTTCGAAGTATGCATACACAAATAACTGGGCTGCATACGCAGGCCTATCGATGCACACGCAAACTCATGCCCAGAAACCCTAATCTGAGTTTTTCTACTTTTGTTTCTTTATTTCTTTTACATAATATGCCTCTGTTTTGACTCTCTTTTATGTTTTTAAGTCTCTATTTCTCTGTTTGATTGTTTGTTTGTCTTTAACATGCTAGATAAGGGTTTCTCTTTAATGATTTTTTTTTTTTTTTTTTTTTTTTTTTGCCATGAACATGCATTCAAATGTCCATGCATTGATGCATAGGTGATGAGATGCAATAAGGTAAGTGAGGTAAGGTATGCATTCATATGAACATGCATTTATCTTGTGCTTTGGTGATGGATATGAATATCCCTGATTGAATGATATGTAGGGATATCTATCACATGTTTATTTGATCTTGCCATGCCTCTATTTCTTCCATAATTTACTTGCTGTCTTGGATGTAATGAGATAGGAACATGCTAGGGTTTATGATGATATGATGACATGATGACATGATATATGTATGTTAGGGTTTTGGAATGATTGATGTCATGTTAATTGTTAGATTTATGTCTCTGTGTGTGTGTAGAATGCAATGTTAAATATGCCTTTAATGAGATTAAGATGTAAGACACAATTAGTGGAAGCCAACCCACAGGTCAGGTGATTCTGGGTTCCTAACACCTTCCCAAAATCATACCTAAACTCCGAACACATATTTGGTAGTAAGATTAGTCCTTTCACATAACGATGCTATGTAAATAGTCCCTAAGCATATTCTAGGTGGCGACTCCATCTTTTCTCCACCCTAGTCCACTCAGCTAAGGCATACTCTCCTTTCTTAGGAGAAAACCACTGCGCCCATAGTAATGGCGGGGGTGCAGCACTACAATTAACCATGCTCCCAACCTCAACTTCCATAGGGTTCTCACAACCTATGAAAAAGGTCATTGCTACCTTGGGTCTGTGTATCCTTTGGTTTGTACACTTCCCATTCTCGATGACCAAATCACCCTTGACCACCTTTTCATGAAAGATGTTTCACAAAGTGTAGTAATCCATGGTATCGTGGTCACTCCTTTTGTGATACCTACAGTAAAGTGCACCTCGCTTTTCCTCCTCTGTTGTCTCACGTTTGCACTTGGGCAAGACCATCACACCATCCTACACCCAAGCTTCTAGGATGTTGTACAGGTCTTCTCCTATGATAGAAAAAGGGGGAGGAATACCACTTATTTCCCTTTTCCTGCCTTTAGTAACCTTCTTTGTCTCATCTACCATAGCTATTTCTGTCTTTTTGCTCTCTCACTTCCAAGATTGTGTAGGAGCACTCGTGGCTTGTGTAGTTAAGCTCTTGAAAGGTTGTCTCACCGACATGCTTGTTCTCCTGGATGCTTCCACTAGCCTTATGAAACTTGTTATTTGCAAGTTCTCCAAATAAGGGTGGTACTCATACAACATACTAGCAACGCAAATATCCACCAATCTTTGCTTCTTTCTAGGATCATAGCATATCAAAGAGAGGTCCTTGAACCTACAAATGTAGTCCAATAACCCCTCAGATATCCTATACCTTTCTCACTTCCAGTATACAAAGTAAAGGCTCGACCTTCTAGGGACTTGGAAAATTTCCTAAGTCTCAACTCATGGTCAAGAAAGTGAGCAATCAAAGCATCCACATACCTCCTAATAGGCTCTCTAGCATTCCCAATCATACCATTATACTTAGGAAAGATAGGAGGCGTGTAGTTAGCGGGATAGGGTTTCCTAGCCATCTCCTCAGGATAAGGGGGTCTCGTGTCAATGTAAGTAGAACTCTTCGCCTTTCTAGCCTCAAGTAAAACAGCTGTAACATCCTCCCTAGCTAGATAAGGAGATGCATGAGATCCCTCAGGTTGTGAAGGTGTTGTAGACACCTCATTTTGTACTTGATTAATAAACTTTAGTCCCCAGTCCCAATGATGAGCTTGACATGTCTACGAAAGGTAATTGAGGTTGTTTTGATAGTTTGGAAGTAATCACAACTCAAAAGTGCTCAAATCACTCTGAAAACGATATTGAAAAATGACCTATATTCACTGTTTTGGCCATAACTTTTGATCCATAAAGAATTTTTGAGTGAGGTTTATTTCATTGGAAATTAGACATCTTGGGCTTCAATTTGAATATATATTTTTCCTAATTTTGAATGATATTGAGTGAATTATGGCCATTTGAAGTTAGGTTATCAGAGTTGTCGAAATTAGGGTTTCTGGGGATGCATATGCGCGGGGAGTATGCATGCATACGCAACCCTAAACCTGCGTACACAGGCTGCTTTCTAGAGGTCCAAAAATTCATGTTTTAGGGCCCAAAGCCTCTCTCTTTGATGGGGCCCGGCCCCTAAACCCTTTGGAATGTCCAAAACCCTAAAAATAAGCCTGAAAACTCTAGTTTAAACCTATAAATATATCCTTATGCCCCCAAACTCAAACCCTAGCAAGAGAGAGTTGATTTTTCACCTAAACTTCCCCAAAACACTTTTCTAACTTTGATTTTTTGCACACACAGCCACCATGAACGTTTTTTGGTTCTTAAAAACCTCTTTTTAGTAGCCTTAAGGCCGAAACTACTTTTTAAATCCTTTCAAAACCTTTTTCAAAACAATCTTCTCAAGAACTTTTTTTTTTTTTTTTTTTTTTTGAGTTGTGATCACTTATGAACTGTTGAAATAATTTGATTCCTTTGATTGCCATTTGATCTTGTTGTGTAGGCACTGAGGGGCCGGTTAAACATCAATCAAGTTTGTGTTCCATAGCAAGGTGAGTCTCTTTTCATGGCTTTTCCTTGATTTGGATCTTTTATAACTTGTGTTCTTATTGTTTTTATTTGATTTATTTGTTATGCATGCTTAGAAATATGTTTCACTTTGTTTAATTTTGTTTTGTTGTGTCTTTTCATGTTTTTATTGGAGGGTTGAATGATTTGATATATTGATGAAGAACAAGACTTAGGTATAGTACTTAGGTGCTGTTCCTTAGGTTCCCTTTTAAGATTCTGCCTTGTGGATTTTTTCTCATGGGAAGGAAGTGTAATTTCTAATTAAGTAGCCGCATAGCTAAATCTTAAAATGGGAACCTAAGGAACAGCACCTAAGGTATTGTACCTAAGTTTTGTCCATTGATGAATATGTTTTGATGTGTTAAGTGTTTCTTTTATTTGTTGTTAGAACCAATGCATGTTTAGGAGTAGATTTTTTTTTAATCTTTGATATATTTATTTTAATTTAGGTTGTTTAGATTTATATTAGAAGCATGTTAGGATGTTAGGTTTATCATTTTGAAGCTCTAATTTAGTTTCTATGTTGCTAGGCTTTCTAGGCTGAAACCCACATGCGCATAATCTTGGCTGCATACGCAGGCTTGATTATTCGCACGTGGGCTTGTTCATGTGTGCGCTTGATCTTGCCCAAAAACCCTAATTTTTTTTATTTCATTTCTAATTTCACATGCAATACTTCTGTCTTAGATCTTTTTTCATATATTTATGGATTTAATATTCTGTTTCACATGCTTGTTATTCATTTGCTTTTTCACATGTTTAAATTAGGGTTTGTTTTAAGTTTTCTTGTTTTGAGGCCATGAACACGCATTCACATGTTCAGGTGCAAATCTCACTCTTCCCAAAGGTGGTCATGCCATTGGCACGAGCCAAAGATCGTCTTCTTCAGCCAACATTTCCCTTCCTTTGCTCACATCTATTCCACGTGTAGGGTCTAGACCTAGCCACGTCAACATTCTCACGTGCCTTGGTTCGTGTAATGTGCACATTTTATGTCCCACCAATCACAACTTGCCATGTATTTGTTTAAATTTCCTTATAAAATAACCAAAGTTTAAAATGAAAAAAAATAAATACATGACAAGTTGTGATTGGTAGAACATAAAGTTGAACACAAAATGTGGTACAGATGATTTGTATTCCTACATTTCCATTAGTGTTCAAATTAATTTTTTTTAACTGTTAGTATAGTTTAATTTAGCAAAAAAATTAACTTCAACTAAAATTTATTATCTTGTTAATTGTTAATATTTAATTTGGGTAAAAATTCTACAAATTAAAATTATACTCAAATTAAAATTCTATTACCAAAATTTCAAAGAAATTTTAAACTAAGTTTTAAGAAATTTAAAAATCTACTTCAACAAAATTTCTATTACTTGGTTCAGCAATAGTCTATTTCCATGGGTAGAAGGGGATGAATTTACTATATTAAAGAGATATTACAATGTTAACTCACTCATAGGAGCACTCACAAATAACAATGATGGTGTAGAGGCACTTTCACATAACCTAAAACTCCCAACACATCCAAATAATGATCAAGTACAAAAAAACAAATAACAAAATCTCTTTAGGGCTCTCTCAAAGTAATCCAAAGTCTCTCCTCAAGTGGAGGACCTTTAGGCCAAAGCCATCAAACCCTTTGCGATATTGTCTATTTATAAAACTACAATACATATTTCTTGGTAGACAAGAAATACTTTTATTGGTAGACAATGAATTTTTTTTCTTGGTAGACAAGGAATAAATTTCTTGGTGGATAAGAAATATATTTTCCTTCACACCAAGAAAATCCAAACTAAATCAAATTACAGAGACAAGTGGCATTAATCTAAGGGAGTTATGAGATAATGGGCAGTTACCTTAAGGAGGACACGAGCAATAGTTGCCTCAGGGTGTTTTTGAGAGTTTTCCAAGTCCTGCCAGCAGCAAGACACTTAGCAATGGGAGAAAACTGGATAGCAGCCCATGGAAAGAAGAACTAGGCATAACCATTAAAGCCTCAAGTATATATAGAGATTGAGTTTACAAGAAAATGACATCATACACAATCAAGAACATGCCAAAACACTTCTGAGATCATATGTACTTAGATTCTTAGGATATCTAGTAGTTCTTTTGCAAGTCAAGTAATCCTTAGGATTTGTAGAAGATTTTATGCTTCTAAATTGGTTCCATTGTAATCATGATCTTGTTTATTCAAGTATTTACTATGTTTGATGCAATATTTAGTTATCTTTTTCGTGTCTAATATGATTTCCTGCTTACTTTGAATCAATTTGGTGCTGGAAGAAACACTTAGGATTTAATCTTTTGTAATTTCTCCAATCTAATTCACTTAGAGATGATTTTGCTCTGGTTTGTACACTTCAAGATGATTTACTTTGATCTGATTTTCTTCAAGATGGTACACTTTGAATATGTTTAGTTTGATTAGGCTTATTTCGAATCAAAGCAGTTGGAAACAATCAGTTCAATTACTTTGAATCAATAGTTGTAGTGATAACTTAGGCTTGATAATCTAGGCTCAATAGTTCAACTAAGTCATTTAGAAATTTAGTTATCCAGGATTTCTTATTCTTATCGTTAACTCACGTATTTCCCAAAAAGTCCTCTTAAGTGAGACATTTCCAAACCCTAAACCCTAATCTATGAAGTTAGATTTTCACCAAAAACTAGTCACAATATTTGAAGTTTTACTTCTAGCAAAACCTGAAAACATTAATAAGTGACCAAGGTTAATTCATTTAATATTCTGCTTTTGTTTATGATTTTCCTAGTGCCTTAATGGATGTAAGTCCTTGTTTCATTATAGTTTAATTCATTGCAAGTTCATTGGTACAGTTTTAATCATCAATGGTAGTTATTTTTTTATTTTATACTAGCAGATCATTGATGGTAGTTTATTTACATTAGTTTTAGCATCGAAATATTAAAGACTTGGATTTATATGTTATAGAAATTGACCTTAGCTTAGTAATGCATTACATGGCACCTGTAATTTGCCTTATTATTATTATTATTATTATTTAATTTGATAATTTGGGATGGAAATTTAAATTTAAATGTCTTTATTAAAAACACCAAAATGCACAAACCAATTGAGTTACAACATTCTTCACATTCGATAATTATCATTGCTATCGAAATTGCTCTTCGAACTTTGTCAGAGGTAAATCTAGACCTACAACCCTTAAAATGAATTCAAAATAACCCATCACCATCCAACTCTGTAATACAACATCAAAATTCAACTCTCATAAAGGTTAGACTGCGATATGGCAACAATTTCACATAAACAATCACTTAAAAACCACATAAAAAAGAAAAAAAGAAAAAGAAAAAAGAAGTGGCTCCAAGATATGTTTACGAGAGATAGAGAAAGATATTACATTTGATAGCACTAGGGGTGTAGCTAGAAACTTTTGTTAGGAAGATCAACTTATGATACTAATTTGTTAGCCTATACAAACTTTCATAAACATGCACAAACACATACATACATATAACTTAGTATCCTTCATAGTAAATTCTTAAAGTTTTCATTTTTTATTTAAGTTACCAAATTGTCTACCAAAGTGAGTAAAAAAAATTCAATTGAACTAATGAAGTATTCAAAAACATGATTGATCCAAAAATTTAACAGCATAAGAACACATTTTACAATAAAAAATGAATGTGAGGAAAAAAAATATATATTCTTTATAACTACTAAATCAATTGGACAATTTTTTAAGAGCATTATTAAAATAGCTTAAATATTTGGAAAGACCAAATCTCATTTTTGTGAGCTAATAATTAAAATGTTAAATATTTATATATAGTATTAAAAAAATTTTAAAATTTTGTTTTTGGGGGGCGGGGGGGAACAGTCAGGGACATGGGGCAATCTACCATCATATTTCCATTCTACCCTTCAGGCTTCGGACATTTAGTTGGGAAAGGAAGCAGTTCATGCACGTGACTCGAAGTCTGGAACTGGAAGGTGAACCAGTGACAGAGGACCATGGTATCTAATTTTTTTGGACAAACCCATAGAGATAGGACTGGAAGGTCTATCATGCTTTTTTTGGACAGATTTGACCTCATGTCATGTTGTGTGACACATATGTTGCTGTTTTGTCAGATGATTATGGTCCAGTACATGACTACATATTTTAGGAGTAAAAATAAGGCTATAAGCTAATTAAAACTTAAATTGTTACTGAAGTGTAAACCTATAATTACTTTTTCATTATAGTTTAGAAAAACTTTAAAGTTGAGCTGGTAATTTTTTATTGGTTCTCTTATTTAAGTTTATTACTAACATTATTTTTTTACTTATTTATAACAACTTGTCGGATAGATAGAATTTGGAGGTTTCCTTTTTCATTTTTTTACTGAAAAAAAATATATCATGGAACAAAAGAACAAAAAGGGCCACTCATAGGTCAACTTGGAGATTTGAAGTGTTTTTTTCTGAGCATAAATTATGGTAAAATGGCATAAATGTCAAATATTGCCTAATTAACCCCAAAAAATTACTCACATCAACCTATATATATATATATATATATATTTTTTTTTTTTTTTGGAGGGAAACATCAACCTATATATTTATTGTGCAAAATATATTATTACTACATTATTTGTGCCAATATACACAAGTGTTGTTGTGCATTTCAAAAATAATTTTAAAAAATCAAGAAAAATTAATATTTTAATGAATTAGAATTTAGAACAAATAATCTAATATAGGTATTTTAAAAGAATGATTAAGTAAAATAAATAAAATAAATAAAAGTTTTTATACTAAAATATATAAGAATTTTTGCACAAGTTGATATGCACGCCAGAAAGAGTCTAATAGACTTCTCTCAATTACGTGGTTCTTTGGCTAATCCCTCCTATTAAGGGTCCGTTTGAATACAACTTATTTTTGCTGAAACTAAAAACTGAAAACACTATAGCAAAATAATTTTTAAATGTGTGAATAGTACTGTGGGATCCATTTTTAATTTTTAAATGCATGAACAATGTTGCTACAGTGTGGGATCCATTTTTAATATTTTTAAATGCACGAACAGTGCTGCTACAGTGCATGAACAGTGATAATTGTCTCTTGTACAGTAAATCCATGTGATTTTACTATTCATGTGCTGAAGAAAAAAAAAAAAGTGAAATGGAAAACATAGACGCACAATAATCTCTATCCAAACCGGCACTAAGAGAACAATAAATTGGAGTATTATATTATATAATATAAAATTATGAACTTTAATATTTACAATTACATGAAAACCTTTAATATATATATAGATATATATGCACACTCTAGGACGAAGTCATAACATAAAATAAATATATTATATAATAAATTAATTAATTGTTTATTCAAAATCTCATTCTCTCCGTAATATAAATTTGTTTAGTTTCACAAGTTTTATGGTCGAAAAAAGTCACCCTTCATCAAGTTCCAAAGAGGTAACATCTATTTCTTCAGCTTGGATATCGGCTATGGAAGCATCACAAAACTACTAACTGAATGTGTCTGAATTTCAATAAATGAGTCACATCTCCTTTATTTTTGTCTTGCACATATGTCTTTAAATTTTAGGAATTTAACTCAAGAAACTTGAAAAGAATGATCTCTATTATTCTTCTGACATATACTTTTTCTTATGACGTGAATGGATAACTTTTAGGCATGGCAGCACAGCAGCAGAAGTTTGAAAGTAGGTTCAGCTCCACTGTCATCACCTTGCTCTGGCTGCTTGCATTTTCTATGTTGTGCATGGTCCCGTCCCAGTCAATTGTCGAGACTCTACCTGGCTTTCCTGGTAAACTTCCATTCAAACTTGAAACAGGGTAAGTCATATTGAAATGCCATCTTTCCTCTCTATCTAGCTCTCTCTCTCTCTCTCTCTCTGTTTTATATATGCTTGGATTTATATGTTTTGCTTCTCAGATATGTGGGGGTGGGTGAAGCAGATGATGTGCAACTATTTTACTACTTCATTGAATCTGAGAGGAATCCCAGGAAGGACCCTCTGCTGCTTTGGCTTACTGGAGGCCTTGGTTGTTCTGGCTTCTCGGGACTGGTTTATGAAATTGGTTTGACTTCTCAGTTCTCACTCCTTGTTTTTTCTTATTCCTTATGGTATTAAGCTACTATTAGCCTACTTCTATGGCATATAATTCTAAAATGCTCTCTCACCCTCACTACTTGATGTGGGATTATGTTCATTGACAGTGTCTAATTGTTTTTTTTTTTTCTTTTTTTTGAGAATCAGTGTCTAATTGAATAACAATGTTTATAACCTTCATATAAAGTAACTTAATCAGCAAAAAAAAAAAAAAATTTGTAAACTGCAGACTATTTTTTTTTTTTTGTTGCTGATAATTTGCACTGTAATGTAGGTCCACTGTCATTTAATTACGAAAATTTCGATGGGAATGAACCAACATTCCAATTGAACCAATATTCATGGACAAAGGTATGTCATCATATACTCCTATATTTTTTTTTGGGAGTGGGGGGGGGGGGGGGGGGGGCATCGGTTTTTATGCAATGTAAGTGGTGATTTCAATTGTAAAGACTTCTTCGGCTCCACTTCAACCATAGTAATTATTGATTTATTTCCAGGTTGCTAGCATTATATTTTTGGATGCTCCTGTTGGCACAGGATTCTCCTATTCAAGAACCTCCCAAGGTTACAATATGACAGATACATTATCAGCAGCACAAACCTATGAATTCTTGAGGAAGGTGAGTGAAATTCTACAAAATAATGAAAATTTTTCGTTTTGCTCACCTTTCTTTATAATCAAACGGGAAATTTTCTAGCAAATGGAAAATAAATTTTTAAGATTACCCAGGCAGGTTTTATTATGACAATTACTCTACTTTTGTTTAGATATGGCAAAACGGATCAGAATTTTCTAACCTAACCCAACTCGACCCGAAAAATACATGATTGGAACCCGATTTTTTTTTACCTGAAGCAAAAATGGGTTGACATGTGATCCGACCCGTATTTTTTTGCGGGTCAACCCGTGACCCGACCTAAACCCGAACCCGAACCATTTTTTAAAACTTTTTTTATTTGGTAAAAAATAAAATAAAATTAAGACAATATTGATTTAATTGTTTTTTGTGAGTTTTAAGGAAACAATTGAGACATTTACATAACTATATGCAAATTAATTGAAAAATTAATGATTGAACATTCTGTAATGAGTAAAGATTTTTAGATATCAAATAACAAAATACATGCTAAGATAATCTAATTACAATACAGTTAAAAATATAGATTTAAAATTATAGATATGTGTGAGAAACATTCACAAATGTGAAAATAGTAAAGCCAAAAATCAAAATGAATGCTTAGACCTATTTTTTAACAATTTATGTCCAAAATAAACGATTTTTCAAAATAAATTATGATATTTCCTAGAGTATGCGCTGCTTAACAATGATATGATATTCATAAAAGAGATCATGTATGAATAAGTAAACAATCAAACTTTACTATATATCTCAAATTGAAATCGAGCGTCAATTACAATTGACAATAGATTATAAAATTAATTTTCAAAATTGTAAATTTCTTTTATATATATATATATATATATTTGAGGGGGAAAAGCACATACTTGCTAATACATTTGATTTGACACAGTGGCTATTGGATCACCCAAAATTCTTGACAAATGTACTCTATGTTGGTGGCGATTCATATTCAGGAATTACTGTTCCAATCGTCGTTCAAGAAATACATAATGGTAATTTGTGATGACTTATGATAACCCAATTTTGGCATCAAATCGAATCCAATTCGGTTACCGAGAAAGCATAGGACGAGTGGTTTACTTCAAAACAATCAGAGTTAACACTTTTTTCTTATTTGCATCCATTTCCCCTTTCTATTATCATAAAGGTCAGTTTAATTTTAATCTATCTTACATTCTTGCAGGTAACGCTGTTGGAAATGTGCCATTCATGAAGCTAAATGTAAACAATTTTAATCACACAACTTGGATCACAAGAGCTAGTTCTATCTTATTCATTTAAATGTCTTCTGGATTTTGGTTTCTACTAGCAAATAAATCAAGATGTTTAAATTGAAAACAGGGATACTGTCTTGGCAACCCAGTTACAGATCGACGTAGTGATGTCAGTACACAAATTGAGTATGCTCATCGTGTGGCACTTATATCTGATGAACTCTACGAGGTAGTTCAATTCCCCCCAAAATGCAAAATTGGAGTTTCTTATGTTTATGTAACTGATGTGGTGGCAGATTGAAATGGTGTAAAATAAAAAAATAAAAACTTACCACTTCAGCAGAAGTTGGTATTGAAAAATGTTGTGTATGTTGCATTACTCATACTTGTATACCCTCCATCAAAGATAACATTAGACGATTAAGACTAACAAATAATCTAACAGCTCTGTCTTAAATTTCCAGTCAATCAAAGAAAGTTGTCATGGTGAGTATGTGAGGGTAGATCCAGAAAATGTGCAATGTCTGAAAGATATTCAAGCTTACACAGATGTAAGAAAAATCGCTACTTCTGTATATCCAAATTACATATGATATTCATCTTTCACTTTCAGTGTGACTGACTGACTGACTGACTGACTGACTGTGCTTGTAGTGCATTTCAAAACTTGATCCTGCCAACATTTTGGAACCAAATTGTCCTGTAATTTCCCCAAAATCAAAAGGAATAGGATGGGATCAAGCAATTTTTGAAGAAAACCCTATGGATATACTCCTTTCGTGGTCTCGAACTCCTACCTTATGGTGCAGGGTAAATTGCTTTTTCTCTATCTCATGTTAAAATGCATGACTAATTTTACATTACTGTCTAGTAAATTCCTAAAATTTATTTTGCAGGTTTATAATTATGTGCTCTCATACATTTGGGCTAATGATGAAAATGTACAAAATGCTCTTGGCATCCGGAAGGTACACTGATTGTACCATTACACTTTATAGTTAACAAAATCCAAAAACGAATGGATCACTTCATCATATTGTTATGATGACACGCAGGGAACAAAATTGAGCTGGTTTAGATGTAATAAGACTTTGTCCTACACATATGATGTTGTAAGTACCATTGAATATCATCGAAATCTCACAAATACTGCCTACCGATCTCTGATTTACAGGTGACAATGATGCACAACATCCCTTTCTCCTTTTATTTTTTCCCTATATTTTAAGCGTCTCGTTGAAATTATATCAAAGTTAAGCTTTTTGGTTCACTTATCTTCTTCTTCTTCTTCTTCTTCTTTCATTCTTTTTTCGAATGGTGAAAATATTCATTTGGACCATGACACAAAATGTTAAAGAGAAGCTAATAATATGTGTTATTCTCTTGTTGTTGAAAATTGAAATTCAAAAAGCCTGACATAATTTGTTAGAATGAGTCGAACATAATAATGTGAGCCTCATTATGTTCGACATTTTTTTTAACTCCTCATGCTAAGTATTTCTCCTCTCACACAGTGGAGACCAAGACCCAAGTGTTCCATATGTTGGCACCCAAGAATGGATCAGATCCCTCAATATGACTATCACAGATGATTGGCAGCCATGGTTTGTTGAGGGCCAAATTGCCGGGTTGGTATCTAAAATTTGGAATTAATATATCTTTAGCACTATTGTCAAATTTTATCTTTTTGCCTGTATGAAATAAAGCTACTTTTATTATTATGACACAGGTACACAAGGTTCTTTACGAAGAATTTATACCATATGACTTTTGCTACGGTTAAGGCATGAAAAATACGCCCTGATTATTTTTCTTCTCCATTAATGTTATGTTATGCAAGAATAATTAAAGTTGACCTTTTATTTTCCTATTCTAATTGTACATGTAGGGAGGGGGTCACACAGCTCCAGAGTACAAGCCTAGAGAGTGTTTTGCCATGGTGGATAGGTGGCTTTCCTACTATTCTCTCTGATCTAAAAAAGTTGTAGCTGCAAATCTTAGCAACAATTTGATATGTAAGCAGCCAGATGATGATAGAAATTGCAAGTATGGCCACTGTGATGATGAAAACAATTGGTGTTGTTTGTAATAAAAAGACTGAACCAACCAATAAGTATTGTCGTAAATTTTACTATATTTAGTAGGCACTTCAACTTTTAAAAATATAGGAATATTAAATTATGAAAGGCTTAAAGGTGAAATCTGACTCTAATGTAGGTGGTTATCTCATTATGCATTTGATTTTTAGTCAAAGGCATGGCCCTTTCACCATCCAAAAAAAAAAGTAACATCCTACTCACATAATTGTTAAAAGTTAAAATAGTACTCACTGACTTTGATCACTTCATACTGAAGTACTAGTATTTTCTTAATGTAACTTCTCTGTTTTTTGATCTCTTTGAATTTCAATTCCTAAAAATTTCTTATCAACACCAAAATCTTTCATCACAACCTCACCACTAAAAGTAGAGGGTCCTCGACATGTTTGTATCAATCAGGATCTTAGCTGCGATGAGCATCTCATCGACATACAGCAAAAAGAAGACATAACTATAACTATCTCATTGGAGAGCTTGTGAATTGTGATACACATAACTATCATACTCACTTCTAGACATAGAGTAATTGTGCCTAATATCATGCTAGTATCAAACTACATATACCACTGATTTGGACTAAACCATATAGTGATTTGTCAAAAAGCAAACATGGTCTTATTTTTCTTGAACCTCGAAATGCTCTAGCTAATGGATATAAACAGAGTACTCTGCCCTTAAAATAGAGTACCCTGTTATAGATGTAGCCTACATTGTTCCTACAATATATATACAAGGAATTTGATTTCAAACATTATAAATCGTCGAAACTTGAAAGGTGATCTAGTGGTTGAGGGTCATTACCAAAAACTACTCTCCACATGGGAATAAATATGAACATCCTCTAAACACCAAATTCCCTTTATGTAAGTATATTTAGCTCATTGGGCTTGGGCCCAATATCCAATACTTACAGTACAGTCATATTACTTGTACTTTATACAAAATGTG
This sequence comes from Quercus robur, assembly GCF_932294415.1. NCBI lineage: Eukaryota > Viridiplantae > Streptophyta > Magnoliopsida > Fagales > Fagaceae > Quercus > Quercus robur. The sequence goes on from NC_065544.1 coordinate 30,970,624, forward strand.
TCTATTAGCCTCTCTGTCTTTAAATAGAAAGTGTTCAAACCCATACTCCTCAATAACAATTAAGCCAACACCTATAACCCAATCTTATTTACTAGAACACTATTAAAATTCCCGCATGAGTTGCTCAGTTGGTGTGGAGTTGAATTTCCTTTCTTGTTTTATTAATCTCTCTTTTTCTTTTTCTTTTTTTTTTTTCTTTTTTTTTTTTTTTTTTTTTTGAGGATAAACAGCAGTACTAATCTTTCTAATTTAAGTATGTAAATTGTGTCAATTGGAGAGGGAAATCCTTTAGAAAGCAATTCCCCCCAAAAGTTTTTGAGGAAACTGGTCCAAAATTATATCACAATGGTAAAGAGGTGCTCTGCCTAATCCATAGACTAGAGTCCCAGTTCAAGAAAAGCCTAGATTGTTCTGGGTGGAAACTACCTTTTCCAATTCTTTTGAAGTTCTGATTTTTTTTAGCTATAATTTTCCTCAGTCCCCAAGTCAATTTTGAGTTCTAGATTCATAGTGGCATCCCATTAGGGACGAGCAATGTACGCTAGTGGTCGTACGATTTCTTCCTTGAGGAGACGATTTTCATTCAAAATTGCACAAATCATTCTATCTTCTCACTTAAAAATAAAAATAAATAAATAAATAAAAAAGACCCTTCTTTTGGGCTTTTTTTGAGATTTTTATAGTTTTTTTTTTTTTAAAGGCTAAGGTCTTTTTACTAATTTAACTGGTAAAGTACCCACACGATGGGTGGATAACTTTGTAAGCTATTATATGAGAATGTTAAGTAAAATGTTAAACTTATTAAAAGTCATAACATGAAGTAAAACCTTCTTAGTGTTTATCATTCAAAAAAAAATAATTGCAAATGAATTTTCAATCATAATTGCTTAATCTATACCAATGACATTCACAAATTAGTTATATGTTGCATCAATACATTTTTCCATTAACATAACATTTATCCTCAACTCCATAAATTGCAAATGACTTCAATAATAATAAAAATAAAAATAAAAATAAAAATAAAAATAAAAAGAAGAAGAAGGAAGCACCAATTCACCTGAAGTTAAATAAGGGCAGCACTAATTGTCACTAAACTAAAAAAACTCAAAAGAATGTGTTGGACTTAGGAAGCACTAATTGCATATGTTGCTTGCGATTCTCTTTCAATGTTTTATAGAGCATTAAGCTCCACCACAGGAGATTTTTATCTATGTAGAAAGAAAGGATGACGGATCAAATGAGAATTAAAAATAAAATTGGATGCCTTTCATCATACATCTAGCAAATATAGTAATTTGTTTTTATTTGACATAATCCTAATGGAAAAATAAACAAAAGATATGGTTTATAAAGCCTAAGTATTATCTGCCAACTTAAATCCTATAGTCTACGGCAGATGAGTCCATAGCAGAATGATCAAATATTTGGATGCTAACCAATCAAATGTCTTCACCCAAGCACATCCCATTTTCTGATAATTTGGTTCAATTGGTCTATATGTTAAAGGTCTATTGAGGTACAATTTTTCAGGTCCTAATTTCATTGGCCCACTCAATAAAATACCCATACAAGCCTATAAACTATTTTGTGCCCCCACAAATATTTCCAACATATTACCCAAATATTTCCCACATGTTACCCAACTTGGGCTCTCACAAATATTCCTCATATAATTACCCAACTTGGGCTCCCACAAATATTTCTCATACAAGCACCATAAATTATTTTGGGCCTACACAATATTTCTCACATATTATTACCTAACTTAGGCCTACACAAGTACTTATCATACCGTTACCAAATTGGGCCACAAAATTATGCCATCTCTATAAAAGCCCAAACTCATTTACCTTATGGGCAAAACCCGAAAATCCCAACAAAACTCTCTTACTAAAACTTGTTTCTACACGGCACTTCTAAAATTCGTTGCTACATGGCACTATTACTAAGTCTGTTACTACATGGCACCTTAAAGTCTGTTGCTACACAACACTCTTACATAACCCATTGCTACACGGCAATATTTTTACAAAATCTCAAAATATTACAAAAGCCCAATATTATTTTGGCAACACTCTTAAAAAAAGCCCAATACTATTTTGGCAACTCTTACAAAAAGCCCAATTATTTTGGCAACATTTTATAAAAAAGCCCAATACTATTTTGACAACTATTTACAAAAAGCCCAATATTATTTTAACAACTTTTACAAAAAGCCCAATATTATTTTGAAAACTATTTACAAAAAGCTCAATATTATTTTGGCAACTTTTACAAAAATCCCAATAATATTTTGACAACTTTATTTTGACATCTTCTATCAAAAACCCAAAACTATTGGGCAAACAATTATTCTACCAAAGTCCAAATATTATTTGGCAAAAGAATTATATTATGCTCAAAACCCAAAACTATTCTTTGGCAAAAACATATTTTGATATACTAAACTCCCTAACTCATGGGAGACATAAATTATTTATGATATATTACCCATATTTCAAAACTATTTCTTCTACAAAATTTATGAGAACTATGCTTATTTTTTTCCATAAGAAACTCTAACTACATTAAAGTTCACTTGAATAACTAAAATGGTTAGACCAGCCACAAGTCAAGTTTCAACATGACTAAGTTGACAGTTGGGACCCACTACCATCACTTTCAGCTTGTCAAATCAGATCAGAAAAGGACACGTGTCCAACTGAACTTACACCCTTCCTTGGCAAGCTAATTTTCATGATTATTGATGTGACATAAAATTGTGATGACAAGACATAAAGCTGTGAGGTTGAAGCCAGCCATGCTCTCTCTCTTCTCTAACACAATCGGTCAAAGAACAAGGGGCAACCATGAACAAACCATAGAAGCTTCTGGAATCACTTATAAACAACTCATTTGCATGCCAAAAATGTATATTTTTTGGTTCATAAACCAAGCACATGAACCCTAATGAGGAAACTTAGGAAAATGTGGTTTGGAGGGCACCAAAGAGATTTCTAGCAGAGTTTCCAACAGAGAGCTCCAAGATTGACACCTGGCTTGGGGTGACACAATCTGCCTTAGGAAGCTCTAATACTAGCAGCAGACAACTAAGGTCATTAGCCTAATACATGCTCTAATCTCATTGGTTGAGGACAATTCACAAATATCCCTCACACCTCTACTCATAAGCTCTCATCCATCCCCCAGCAGAAAGTCCCAGCAGCTTTGCTAAATGCTCTCTCTCACTACTCATGCTACCAAAATAACCCTCACTACTCACTAAATATACTATCTTCATAAGCATATCCTAGCATAATAATGATCTTGCTGCGCTAACTGGAATCTCTCTCTCTCTCTCTCTCTCTCTCTCTCTCTCTCTCTCCCTTTATGTCACACTAAACTTTCTCCATTATTTGCTATAATGGACCCTGTACTATTTGTTTATCCATTTACTATTGAAGGCTATAATGTATTTGTTACTATAGAGGTTTTTCCTCATGTTTTTATAATGGAGGACTTTCTTTCAATGGATCCTTCAGATGATGATTTTGGAGATATAGAAACTCTCTTTAATTTATGAAATAATTGACAGCTAGAGGTTTATTCTGTTTTGTCTTATTTTACTGCTGGAATATTTTACTACTGGGCTATTTCTTTATTGTAGTAGGCATTTTCTATTATGCTGATGTGTCTACTGTAGGAAACGTTTTGTGTCATCCCATAATCTTTGCCAGTCCTAACCTAGGCCCAAGGCATAAATAAGGTGAATTTCTCAAAAGTTTCACCAATAGCTTTTGGGTCGTGCTTCAAACCCATTGTCGAGTTTAGGTTTAGGCTCCCAAACCAAAACAAATCTCATTTGTTGGGGGGGAAAACTTTTCCACACTTGAAAAGTTCTTCATAAACTAAGGCAAAAATAATAAAATGAAGTCGATCAATGGTATAATAAAATAAATAAATAAATAAAAAAGTAAGATGCTTCATTGTTGGTTGAGCTAGAAATGATTCAACATATTTTATGAATAATTAACAAAGGTGTACCTATAAAAACATATTTAACAAACTTTTAATACCAAGAAGCAGACACATTCTCATATAAAGAGATTCTAAGTTAATATATGTAAAGTTGAATTTATTCAACTATGAGTTGGCTTTATTCTATGCCAAATTTGCTTGTAATTCAACATTTAGATATCCTGTATTTAGGTGGGAATGATGTAAGGGTTGTGTGTGAGAGATTGTGAAGAATTGATCAAGTGTGTGCAATCAAGAGGCAACTTGCGACTGGATCTCACGATTGACTTGCGAGTGGTAACTCGCCAGAATATGTCACACGTGTGGAGCATTCCAGAAATTGAAGGGTCAGGACAGTTGGATCACTACATAACAAAAAGTACAATTTGGCCATTTAGTTATCTGGCGACTGGAACTCGCAACTCATCCCAGTCACGAGTGACTCACCAGTGCACCCTGTTTTGTTGAAAAATAACTTTTCACATTCCTTCTCATACCCTACTATAAAATACTCTTATACCTACAAAATGTAGAGAGTTTCTAGAGAGAATTTTAAGAGAGAAATCCCAAAGAACAACAAGATTGATTCATCCACAAACTTATACATTTGACTCTTCAAATTCCTCTACTTTCACCCTCTCCATTGTTATACCCATGAGAGGATCTTAAGTCAAATCCTTACCTCACCACATTCAAAGCAGTGAGAAGGTTATTGGTGTTTGGGAAGCAGTTCAAGAGAAAACCAATTCATTTTGGTTAATGCAATAGGCTAATTACGGGATCCGGTAAGCTAGAAAAGACAAGGTTAGGCGTAACCCTGTTGGAGCAAGAAACTTGAAGGGCTTAGGTGCATCGGGTCGATTTGGCTTGGAGGATCTCTTGCTATTCATGTATCCCAATTGATTTTCTAGTAGATCATTTTACCGCTTGAAGGGCGGCGGAAAGATTTTTCACCAAGTTCTTCGGTTTCCTCTTCGATAACACGTGCCAGTGTTATCTTACGTTTGCTTCTCTCTATCCCTTACTCTTTGCTTTTAATTACTGTTGTGTTGTGATTAAATTATGGCTTAGAGTAGTTTGCATATTTAGGTATAACTTATATTTATCATTCTGCACATACATTGTTTGAATATAAGCTTTGTATTGGTTAATTTAAATTTGGCGGTCTAAACATTCACTAGTGTTTTACACACTAAGTGAGCTTTCAATATAGATTATGGGCTTACCTTCAAATAATGGAGAAACTATATAATTTGTTGCTACCCACATAATGGAGACATCATTCTGAGTTAAACAACTAACGTAATTTTTTTCCCTAAAAACAAAAAAGAATAAATAAAAAAACCTCAACAAAGCAACTATAAACTTGAATCACACGAGATCTTAAACTTACCTAACAAATGTGATATTCTCATCCACCATTCCTATGAACCATAATGAATAAAAGAATGAGAACATAGAATATTTGAGTATCAATGAAATTTAAAAGAAAATATTTTATTACAGAATTTTGAAACAGAATGTGAGAGGAAAATAAATATAAAGAAGTTGGAGAAGGGTACTACACTGCATATTTAAATTTTTAAAAAGAAAAGAAAAATGAGAACAAATAACTCAGGAACCAAAAAAATACCATTTTATCAAATCATATCATTCACTAATCAATAATATGTTGCATCAATACAATTTTCCATTAACATAACATTTATCCTTGGGGTGAGCGAGGGGTTAAGTTTGACATGGGATTATTTTATCAAAGTTTGACATGGAGTAAGTATTATTTTATTCTGAATCCATAATATTCTCTGCTTTCATATATATATATATATATATATATATTGTAGGGACAAAGTTTGGAGCCTAAGCCCAAATGTATGGAATCCTGGTCCAATAAGCCCAATTCAATGAATTTTGTAGAGTATGGGTCAAAGAACTAGATCTAGATGAGTTGGACAACGGCTAGCATGGAGTTAAGAATCAATCAAACACGAATAAAAGCTAATATGACCAGAAGACCTTTCATCCAAGGAGACCAGAATTTGACGTATATATATCACAATATTAGGATTGTTTAGCATGCTACAGTATTCTCTCTCACTCTCTTTTTCTGCCTCCCCTTCATGGGGGCTCTTCCACATTATATAGGTCCTTCCTGATCATCTAGGCCTTACACTTGTTGATCACCTGGATCCCTACTTGAGTTCCCATCCCATCAGACACCCATTTCAATCCTCTGTGAGTTGCGGCAGCCGAGACAGCACTGTTCAGGGGTCTTCTCCACATTAATGCGGTCAGAAAAGTAGCTGTAGTGCATTTAATGTGGTGGTGGCAGCTTTTCTTTAGATATTTTGAGTTTTCTTCCCTCTCACATGTTCAGGGGGCGCACTTCAACTACTTGAGTATACACTTGGTCTGCGTTTGTCGCGTCCGAGGAGGAGTTCCTCCTCAGACCTTCTTCTCTTTGTCTCTAACTGATGAGACTTGTAACGTAGATCATTTAAGTCGTGTTTCTCTCCTCGGACTTGTTAGTGTCCTCGGACAAGGTCCAAGGTCCAATACATTATTTTGGGCCCTAGCCCCCACATATATATATATATATATATTGATTAGTTTTTATTAGTGAAAATAGTTAGGTGATAAAAGTGAATATTAATCTTCGAATCAGCAGAGGGTAGGTGTCTAATAACTTTCCATCAAAACTAACTTCAAACTTTGAAATTTTGGTTAGGACTTTTGCCCAAGGTTTCAAAAATCGATTCTTGGACCATAAAATCAAGTGCCACTCCAATTTCTCCATTGCAATCCCTGAAACTTGAAGTGAATTTTCAGACTCATGTTTAGGGTAGGCTACATATGCATACCCAAAGAACCAGTCATATATAATCGATTCAAGCAAATGGGTTGAACCCACATTTTGAAAGACTTCCAAATATGATTTTTGCCATTCAATTTTTGTTTGCCTTTTTTTGTTGGTATCGTATATTCATATTGATGTGATATAGTTTCAAACAGAGGAGAAATTATAAGCCTTCACTTCAAATGGCATTGAATATTATATTGTACTATATTACTTATTAATGTGAAAGTTGAATAAATTCCAGGAGAAATTATAAGCCTTCATCTCCTCTTGCAAATAGTTTGATTAGGAATTATATTTTGAAAATATGAAACAAATGTTACCCTTCCTCTCCCGGATCAATCCATGAATCTTTCACTTGCTTAAAAGAGAGAATTATGTTTATTGATGTTATTGTTTTTGATTGATTGTGTGCAACCCAAAACCTTCCTGTTTTGTAATTGGAAATTTCTTGAATTGTCTTCAGTATTTCATCATCATGAGGATTTGATGATGGCCTTCAATGATTGGAGCTCTAGGAATTGAATCTGGCAATTAATTAACTCTCAATGTTTAGGGTTTTGGTGGAATGATTATGAAAGCTTGTTTGATGAGGGAAGAAGATTCGGTGATTAAAAATACACTTCTCTCACTCATTGATTTTCTTAATCCTTTTCTCTTGATTTTACAAAGAAAAATGGTCTAGGAAATTTAAATTTTAATCGATCTCTAGAGTATTTGTACTCATGTTTATTCTCTTGGTGATTTGGATAAGAATCTAAATCGAAAAATATTGTCGAAAATTCAAGATCGGAGGTTTCAGAGCAGAAGTGTCATTCAACACTTCAAAGTGATCACATTTTCTATTCCCTATATGTCATTCAAACACTCTGATTTTAAAGTGTTGTTTGGCACTTCAACTAAAATCTTGGTTTTTCTCCAATTTTGAATTTTGCTCGATTTTAACTCACTTCTCTAATTGATTCAAGGATAATTAAGAACTTAAAACTATATTTCAAGCCACTTTATGATCAAATTACCTCTAGAGATAATAAAAGTTTTTTATATTTCAATTAGTCATCTTTTTTACGATATAATTATTTAATAATTCAAAGCCATGTTTTTCTATAGAATTTATCCGGTGCATTTTATTTCATCCATGTCTAAACCAATGAGATTTTGACATCTAACTAATTCAAGTCATTCTTTTTAAAACCAATCAAAAGTAACTAATACTAATCACATGTATTGAACCCTAGTTCATAAGAATGCATCTGATCAACTGTTTAAAGTTGATGTGTATTGATCTGGTGGTCCAATTTTGGCATTCAACGCGTTGTTCAAAACATTATGAGCATTAATGTATTTTAAAATTAAGTTATTGCTCATCCAATGATTTAAAGGATGTTTTTACCCTTCCATACTTAAATTTACTGTTTTCCTTTGATTTGTGAATAAACTTCTGGCTGCAAAGTGGGGTGCTTACGTTTGCACCTATGCGTCCATTAATCAGATAGTTCGAGTGCAATTTCGACCTCTCTCAATCTATTGAAATTTAAAAAATAAAAATAAAATAAAATAAAAGTTTTATTATTTTTTTATTTGAAGTAGAAAGATTTGAATATTCAAAATGATATAAAATGAAATATAAGAATTAATTTTGATTTCATTACTCTTTCTGTATTCCATATGAATTATTTTTAAAAAGTTGTTTCCATAAAGAAATTTACACTTTAACTCGTGTATTCAATATACTCCCTAAAAAATCCTTTAAAAAGGAGGGAATTAAAAAAAATTAAAAAAAAAAAAAGGGATCTACATTAAATATAGGTAAAACCATGCAGATATATAGTTTATATATATAAAATATAAGAATTTTTTGGAACCTTTGAAATCCGGTATGCACGTTGGTAATAGTACATAATAATAATAAAGCAATAATAATTATAGGTTATATATATATATATATATATATATATGAGATGGGTTTAAGTTATATCTAGTTAAACCCATGCGTCCATTAATCAGATAGTTCGAGTGCAATTTCGACCTCTCTCAATCTATTGAAATTTAAAAAATAAAAATAAAATAAAATAAAAGTTTTATTATTTTTTTTATTTGAAGTAGAAAGATTTGAATATTCAAAATGATATAAAATGAAATATAAGAATTAATTTTGATTTCATTACTCTTTCTGTATTCCATATGAATTATTTTTAAAAAGTTGTTTCCATAAAGAAATTTACACTTTAACTCGTGTATTCAATATACTCCCTAAAAAATCCTTTAAAAAGGAGGGAATTAAAAAAAATTAAAAAAAAAAAAAGGGATCTACATTAAATATAGGTAAAACCATGCAGATATATAGTTTATATATATAAAATATAAGAATTTTTTGGAACCTTTGAAATCCGGTATGCACGTTGGTAATAGTACATAATAATAATAAAGCAATAATAATTATAGGTTATATATATATATATATATATATATGAGATGGGTTTAAGTTATATCTAGTTAAACCCATGCGTCCATTAATCAGATAGTTCGAGTGCAATTTCGACCTCTCTCAATCTATTGAAATTTAAAAAATAAAAATAAAATAAAATAAAAGTTTTATTATTTTTTTTATTTGAAGTAGAAAGATTTGAATATTCAAAATGATATAAAATGAAATATAAGAATTAATTTTGATTTCATTACTCTTTCTGTATTCCATATGAATTATTTTTAAAAAGTTGTTTCCATAAAGAAATTTACACTTTAACTCGTGTATTCAATATACTCCCTAAAAAATCCTTTAAAAAGGAGGGAATTAAAAAAAATTAAAAAAAAAAAGGGATCTACATTAAATATAGGTAAAACCATGCAGATATATAGTTTATATATATAAAATATAAGAATTTTTTGGAACCTTTGAAATCCGGTATGCACGTTGGTAATAGTACATAATAATAACAAATCAATAATAATTATAGGTTATATATATATATATATATATATATATGAGATGGGTTTAAGTTATATCTAGTATAACTCTATTAAAATTACACTTTTTTACATCATAGATCTTTAAGAGATTTAACAGTTTAAAAAACACCATTAAATATTAATTCCTTACCAACTCATTTACCTAATTAATAGCATTTTTTCTCACTCCTTATTTATTACTTTCCATATATATTTTTTATTTTTTAATGGTTGAGATACTATTCTTTTCCACATCATTAAATGTCATTCTGCCATTTTTTCAAGAAACTTTTGAAGCCTTAAAGGTCACCCCGCCATAGCCAAAACCTCCAATTTTAGCCTTGTAGTACCCTGATTGAAAGGTTTTCTTATTGACACTATTTCTTAACCCCCAAAAAAAAAATAATAAATAAATAAATATAATAAAAGAATTGCAAAGATGTCATCTTTAGTAATTTGTTGCTTGATAGGGCATTTAACTATATCGCGGCTTTTGTTTTAATAGGGTACCAATGAAATTTTCCTAGCAAGGAGATATCAATGGTTTTTCACTCACTCATAATCGCATTATGAAACAATTTTTTTATTTAGCCTTTTGGCAACAATATCTACTAGTATTTATTCATGAACTTGATTGTTTGTAGTGGCGTCAACTATATATAAACTGATCTTTCAAATTTTTTTCCTTGGATAGTTTCGACTATTTGCTTGTTCAAAATATTACAAGGTTGTGTCTGTTTTTTAAAATGTAAAGTGGGAACTTGCTTCTAATTTAATAGAGTAGTTCTACCAAAAGAAGAAGGAGAAGAAATGGAAGCTAGGAGGGTAAGAATAATTAAAGAGAGAAAAAAAAATTGCTATTATTTAGGTAAATAAGTTGGAAAGCGATAAATAGTCAACTATGTTTTTAAAACCATTAAATCTTTTAGATATCTACAGTGTAAAAATGGTGTAATTTCTATTAAGTGTAACATAAAAAAAAAAAATATATATATATATATATATATATAAAAAGTAGGAAGCAAATGAAATGTGTACCACGTGGAACAATATTTAAGTTAGGTTGTACGTACCCCGTTTTATTGGCAGCTACTGAAAGTTGGTTGTAATTGAATTTCTTCTATGTACATCCATTCATCAATTTTCATGGCCTGAAAGTCAAAGCAAAGCATGTAGTACTGTTGACCTTACTCAATTAGTTCACCTACGTATTAAACATAAAATTCATGAAGATTTTCATTTTTGAATGAAGTGAAAGTTAGCTGCAATTTTATAGGTAAGAAACTATTTTCCACTGTTGTTTGATGAATTGACTCCAACCTCAATGGAGAAAATGTTAACAAACCTTCATAACTTGGACCTACGGTTTGGGGGAAAAAAATGATTTTTTCATGGCAAATACGAAAGAGTACCTATCAAACAGATATGATCAACTCCCCTTTTTAAGTTTCAAAGATATTCACTATTATCTGTTAAAAACAAATGGTATGAGTAATATTCATATATCCTTCAATTTTTTTTGGCACATTCTTGCTTTCCGTATCACCCACCACAACTAATTAAGGCATAGCAAATATGGCAACTGAATCGATATTTCTAAAAGTTTCGTGCATTAATGGCAAGTATGTTGGTTTAATGTGTCTTCATGTACTTCTTGTATTACTTCTCTCAAGCATTGCAACATCTTCGAAGACGATCTTGGACACTTTACCAGGCTATACTGGTACACTTCCATTCAAACTGGAAACTGGGTGAGTTTGTAGATTAATTCTTCACTATTTTCATGAAACACATTTGTCGTCTTCTTCTTTTTTTCCTCTAATTTTCCATGGTTGTATGTATAATTGGAAATGTAACAATTGTGACAATGGCATTGTATATAGATATGTTGCAGTAGGGGAAACAGATGATTTAGAGTTATTCTACTATTTCGTTGAGTCACAAAGAAACCCAGTAAGAGACCCTCTTGTGCTTTGGCTTACCGGAGGCCCTGGTTGTTCAGCGCTCTCCGGCCTCCTTTACGAAATCGGTATATCACTCAACTTTAATTTCTTTTCAATTCTCGTACCTAAAAGAAAGAAATTTTGAAATTTTGTGTCTACCATTCAAAACCTTCAAAGAGACAATGGAAATGAAGAATGGTAGGAAACTGTATAATTTATATTACCTTTTCCCATAACTTGTTAAATTGGTTGTTAATTAATTAATTCTTATCTTTTGAATTTGGATTTGCTCATGAAATGATAACATCATTGTTTCGAATTGTTTGTTCTTTTCCGAAGCATGTTATGCATCACTAACACGGACACTAGACATGGCAAAACGGGCGGGTTGGGTTCAGGTCAGTTCAAACGGGTCATTTTAAGCAGGTTAAAAATGGGTTCGAGTTGCGGGTCGGGCTGGATCGGGTTGACCCGTATTTTTCACATGAATTTTTTTTTTTATTATAAAAAAAACAATATGTATTTGCCATTTGAAAAGTTATGCAACATATTACTTGATGTAAAATGCATTATTTTGAATTCACAACTTATATCAAGAATAAACTCAATTAAACTTATTAATACTTATTCAATAATTTTAAAATTATACAAATCCTAACATTGCTATCTAAAACAAAATAACACAAAGATAAGTAGAACAAATACACAAGTTTTATTTTTACACAATATCAACATTCCAAAAAAAAAAAAATTACAAATGACTTATTGGATAACTCATTTGATAAAGAATAAAAACAAATAAGAAAATTACGATTTTGAAAATTAATTTTATAATCTATTATCAATTGTAGTTAGCATTCTATTTCAATTTGAGATATACATTAAAGTTTGATTGCTTACTTATTTATACATGGTCTCTTTTATAAAGATCATATCATTGTTAAGTAGCACACGCTCTAGGAAATATTATAATTTATTTTGAAAAACCGTTTATTTTGAACATAAATTATTAAAAAATGGTCTAAACTTTCATAATTTATGCTAATTTAATACTTTGGCTTTACTATTTTCACACTTGAGTGTGTGTCTCACACATGTCTACAATTTTAAATCTGTTTTTAACTTTACTGTAACTAAATTATCTTGGCATGTACTTTGCTATTTGATATCTAAAAATCTTTACTCATTACAGAATGCTTAACCATTTATCTTTCAATTAATTTGCATGCAGTTATGTAAATGTATCAATTGTTCCCTTAAAGCTCACAATAAAAAATTAAACCAATATTGTCTTAATTTCACTATTTTTTTTACCCAAAAAAAAAGTTTTAAAAAAATGGTTCGGGTTTGAGTCAGGTTGGGTTGACCTGCAAAAAACACGGGTCGGGTCATGGGTCAACCCGTTTTTGCTTCAGGTCAAAAAAATCGAGTTCAGGTCAAGTATTTTTTGGATAGGGTCGGGTTGGGTCAAAAAATTATGACCCGTTTTGCCATGTCTAATGGACACACCTAGGAACTTAAAGGAGCTAGCAAATGTGTTCCCCCCCCCCCCCCCCCCGGTCTCCCCCTCCACTCAGTCTTGAACTCATTATGAATACATGGGGATATTTCTTTTTAGGAGAAAGAAAAAATGGGGCTCATATGTGCAATCATTGCCTCATGCCCCATGATACATTGCCACTTGAGTCTTTTGATAAATTTATGGGTACCACCAGCATCAACATGGCATGCTACTACTCGACCCTATTACCACGATTGATGCATTTTGAAGTATGGGTCAATACTGAACTCAAATCCATGACCTTTTGACGCTTGATCCAAAGTGATGGAAAATACACGGGTTTTAACTTTTAAGTCTTTTTTTCGCGTGTGATTCCAAACTCAACTTAGTGGTATTAATTAGTTTACAATCAAATATAGTTATTTAAATAAATACATAATTTATATTATTTAATTATTTTGATATATTGTATAGGAGTAAAAAGGTATTATATAACTAAAGTTAGCTTCAGGCTAAATGCTTTTTAAATTGACCGTAATTTTTAAAAGTTTGGTTTTCTTTTAGTGTTTTTGTGTATTGGATTTGGAGGTAAACATGACACAAATATGATAGGTGTCATAATTAAAATAATTATGCGTTAGCTTAGCGTCTTGTCCAATGCTCTCCATTTGCCAAATTCTCTAATAAATTCTTTGAAAACTCAATTTTCAACAAAGTAGTTCCATATTAGTCCAATTTATTATTCGTACTCAACATTGTCAACGCCTAGTGAGTAGTGACCGTTTGTTTAGAAAATGCGATAAGGTAGTGAAGCACAATAGTTAGGTACATTATATTAGTTGGATAATAAATAATTCTTCTAAAAAAAAACATGAGTTGAATAATGGTTTTATCTGTCCAAGTTACAATATGAGTTAAGGATTTAATGCCCACACTCAGCCCATACATACATACATATATATATATATATATATATATATAAACGCGCATGCCCATAAAGTCATTATCTATCATTTCTTCTCTTATTACGATGTTACATATGGTTCCCTAGCAATAATGTTCAACCTTACTGAGAAGTGGGTTGAACAAGAATAAGATACTTTTCATTTCAAATGAAATTTAGAGGATATATTTTATTATTAAGATTTTATATTTTTTGGATTTTGCCAAAAAAAAAAAAAAGGATTTTATTTTTTGGATTTGACCATGTACAAAGTGACACTAAATATTCTTTTAAATTTATAACATCTAATTTAAACATAAAATAAATCCATTTTAAATAGAGGTGAGGGGGAGAATCCTCTACATTTGCTTTTGAGATATGGAGATTGTCTAGGTCCATAGTCAAATTTTATAGGTACCTGACCTATCCAGAGACTCAAAACACTCCTAAGGTCAACTTCAACCTTCAATCTACTCGTCCTCTCTTTAGCAAATAATATGTTGCAAAATGACCAAACTTTCTTTGACAATTAGATATGTTCTAACCCATTTAAATAGTTGAAATTCCCCCATATGATTTCACTTACCAAAGGAAAACGTATATGCAAATTAATCATATGACAATCAACATTAATAAATTCTTATCCCTAAACAATTTAATGAAATAAGAACTTAAGAGCGATCCTTTTAATGAAAGCCTAATCATATATTGTCATGAAAATTGCTGCAGTATGTCATTGTTGACATGTATTTTTGAGACAGTGAGATAAGACAAATCATATATGTCATTTACAAGACTTTAGGTAATTTGCCGAGGGGTAAGGATGTGTATGGGTCACGTTGGAGATTTTTTTTCAACTCAATTTTGGTGGGTTGAGAAATTTCTAACCTATCATATATGTAGAACTCAGCCCAACCCAACTCACATGGGTTGGATTATATTGGGTTGAGTTGGATTGGGTAATTTGGGTATGCAGTTTGTGCATATATATTTAGTGCTTTCTAAAAAATTGATTTTTTATCGATGATTATATAAGAGATCTTGAATTCAATCTTTTACACCAAAAACTGATTGGGGTTTTGGTCTAATGATAAAGAGCCTATTATCAAAAGCGAACGTCATATGTTGAAATTCTCTATTAAAAAAAAAAAAAAAAAAACTCTTTTCTATAAATTATTACAATTTATATAATATATTTATATTATATTCCAAATTTTCATATTCATCGAAACAATTTCTCAAAATATGAAATTAAATCAAACTAAAAAAAATTAAAATAAGGATAATAAAACTAAATTTATATATATAATGAGTCAGATTGGATTAGATGAGTTGATAGTTTCCAAGACTCAAAATAAAATTTCAAATTATCAATTCATGAAAACCAACTCGAGGCATCAAGTTGGGGGAGGATTGGGTCAATTTTGTCTTGTTGGTGGAATTGACGCACACCCCTACCACCGAAGAAGATCATCTCCATTGACTTGAATGTTTTACCTATAGTAACTTTTACTATTGTGCAGGACCACTAACTTTCGACTATGCCGCTTTCAATGGTAGCAGCCCAACGCTGGTTCAGAACCCGTACTCATGGACTGAGGTACTAAATTCCTATCCACCATCTTCATTCTTATGCAAGGGAATATATATATATTTTTTAATTCTTTTATTTTTGATACACTATATATGGCTACAATTTTCCAGGTCGCAAATGTAATATTTTTAGACGCACCTGTTGGTACTGGATTCTCGTACTCTCATACCCAAGAAGGTTACTACAGCTCGGACACTAAATCACCTCAGGCCATATATCTTTTCCTTAGAAAGGTGAGCAAAAAACTATGAAATCAAATGGGTTATTCTTGTTGATTTAATTGAAAGTGTTAATTATTTTTGCAAATTGTGATGCAGTGGTTGTTAGATCATCCCCGATATAGCAAAAATCCACTTTACATAGCTGGTGATTCATATTCAGGCGTAATTGTTCCCCAAGTTACTCTTCTGATATCAGATGGTAAACATTCATTCATACAGTTTATTCAAAACATTTTCATTGTAAACTAGTCATAATATTGGTCGATTATGGCATTGCAGGTAACAGAGATGGAAGCGTACCTCCCATGGCTCTCCTAGTATGTGCCTAATTATCATACTTGAATTCCCTTTCTTTGTCATGGTTGTTCTGGTTCACTCTGACTCACACTGAACTTTGAAATTCTGGTTTAATATTTATATTGTTTCAATTCAATCAGGGATACATGCTTGGCAACCCAGTGACAGACCAACATGGTGATCAGAATTCAAGAGTGAAATATTTCCACCGGTTGACACTCATATCGGATGAACTTTACGAAGTAATCTGAAACCTCTGCTTATGCTTGATTCTTGTTTGTGATATTAATGTACTTACATAAGGAAGTAAGACAACATACGTCTTGTGTCCCGTGCAAAAAGGCATTAGACACAAGCTTCACTTAGGAAGATAATCTTTTTTCTTTAACTAAAATGAAAAAAAAGTCAATTTTTCTGTATAAGATTTTTTTTTTTTTTTTTTTTTTTTTTTCAATCTAATAGCGGTACAGAATATCACTTGATTTTAAATTTAATTGATGTAGTACTAAGGGTTGGTTTGGTTTGCCCATCCACATCCAGATTATTTACGTTTTCAACTTTTTCCTTTTTTTTTTTTTTTTTTTTTTTTAAAGTAACACCTTTTGCATTGTGCATGGGACATGAACAGTGCAATCAAACATATGAACAGTACTTTCAAGCATGAACAATAATTTTTTATTATTTTTTTATTGATTTCCGTTTTCAGTTTACAGTAAAATAAACAGTATCCAAACGCACACTAAATACACTTTCAGAATTGTAGTATTTGAGCAAAACCATATAATATGATTATATGAAAAGGCATTGAACCATTGTCCACTTGAATTATGTATCAGGGTTTGGCTTTGTAAAGTAGTATTTTTTTTTTAATTCAAAAGGAGAAAAATGATTTTTTTTTTTTTTTTAGTTGTAACTTGTAACTAAGGAGGTAATCATTTGTAACAAGTGCTCAAACCATTTAAATCATTATCTTTGACTTGCAAATATTTTTCCCCTTAGTTCATGAGTTCATCATTTGATTACTTGGATGTAATAGTAATATAATTTGATTACAACAGATAATGATGTTTCTAGTTTCTACCACTATTTAATTTCTAGCATGTGTCCTGAAAATTTTACACATATGCTTTTCCAGTCGATAAAAGCAGGTTGCAACGAGGAATATGTTGATCCAGACATAAACAATTCAACATGCGTGGATGATATTGGACTTGTCGCAGAGGTTAGAGGACTTGCCCATCTAGTTGTTTCAAAACAAATTTATTTATTTATTTATTTATTTTTAAATTCTAATTGTCTGTCACTAGTGAGAATTACTTACTGAATTTTCATTTACTTCATTTTATTTTATTAATCCTTATGTTTATGTAACTAAATGTGTGACTGAATTTGTAGTGCACAATAAGAGTAAATGATGCACACATTTTGGAACCCAAGTGTAGCTTTGCAACCCCCAGACCAAAAACCATGAACTGGGGAAGAAAATTTTTTGACGACATACCGGATGAGATCATTCAATCACCTACTACACGCGAAGAAAAGTGGTGTCGGGTAACATTAATGTCTCTGACTGATTTTGTAGAATATTGATTCCCACACATCCACTATTTCACATCTTTTTTTCTTTTCTTTTTTTTATATACCCATATTTATATATTAAAATATAAATATTTTCATGTCAATTGTGGATACATGTGTGAAATATTGAATTTGAATTGATCATGAAAAAATATTTTTCCAATTTTGTAAACTAGATTCTCTTGTTAAGGTCACCTTTATACTTCCTTGCAGAATAGCAATTATGTGCTCTCTTACATGTGGGCCAATGATCAAACTGTACAAAATGCTCTTGGTGTCCGAAACGTAAGTGACATTTCTCTAACTGTCAGGTTAATAACGTTTTATTGTTGCTAAGGGTTATGTAGTTCAACTATTACTATCTAGTATTTCTATCAAAGACGTTTAGGCTTTAAATTTCCCTCTCCA
Source organism: Quercus robur (assembly GCF_932294415.1). NCBI lineage: Eukaryota > Viridiplantae > Streptophyta > Magnoliopsida > Fagales > Fagaceae > Quercus > Quercus robur. The sequence goes on from NC_065544.1 coordinate 30,988,914, forward strand.
ACCACCCACGTAAAAAAATTACTTTAGAAGTTAATTTATGCCGAAAAAATAATAAACCAAGGCCAAAAGTTGTGGTATCCCAAGTCAAATTAATTTCAATAAGATGTTTTTGAAATGAAATTTTAGGGGACGATAATAGATTGGAAGAGGTGCAATAAAAGCATAGCTTATGATAGCAACCTCCACACCGTGGTCCATTATCATGAAGAACTCCTAACGAGAGGCTATCGAGCTTTAATATACAGGTGATTTCTCATTACTATTTTGCTTCTGCTTCTGCTGTGATCAACTCAAAATTGATCAGCTTTGTCACATTTATTAAATTAAAAGCATATGCATCTTTCAAAAAAATTATTCAAAATAATTCATTAATTTTTTTTTATTAAAAAAAAAAAAGGAAGACTCGCGTGTGGCAATTATTGTCTCATACCTCATGGTACATTTGGATAAGCCCATGGGTACCACCGGCTCGAACCGGAGCTTGGAGACCCCAAACTCACACACACCCCAAGCTCTATTAACCTCGAATTAAAATCATTTTAATATTTCTTGATCATATAACTGTCATTGTTACAGTGGTGACCACGACATGATGATTCCATATGTGGGTACACTAGCATGGATAAATTTTCTGAATTTGACAACGGTTGATGGTTGGAGGCCTTGGACTGTTGATGGTCAAATTGCAGGGTTAGCTTCTAATCTTTCTTTTTTTTTTTCTTATTATTTTTGTAACTCTGTACTTGTTAAGCTATATTAATACATATATGGAGAAAATTGTCATACTTATAATTCACCTTTTTTTAATAGATTCACAGAGAAATATGTTAAAGCAAGTGGAGACGGCTTAACCTTTGCTACAGTGAAGGCAAGAAAAAAAAAATCTGGGTTTATTTAAAAATTGCAATAGTTTTCACAAGCAGGAAATGAGTAATTTTGATATTTTTACTTGAACAGGGAGGGGGTCACACAGCTCCAGAATACAAGCCTAAAGAATGTCTTGAAATGGCAGATAGGTGGATGTCTTTCTACGGTCTCTAAGTACAATTTACACCTACGAAATTGTTCGAAGATTTTGATTTGTAATGATGTGTACGAGATCAAGAGCCCCCAATTTCTTACTGTTGTACTGAAAATAAAATCCCCAAGTAGTTTTGTTTCTCTTTTCTTTGTTTTTTTACAACTACCCTATATAAAAGGTTGTCGCTTCTCAAAAAAAAAAAAAAAAAATATATATATATATATATATATATAAAAGGTTGTCAAAATCAGGATCTTATGTAGGATCGTGGAAAATATGTGGGATTGTGGATCGTAGAATCGAATTGTGAATCATAAGATCCTACATATTTTTAGATTTAAAATAAAAAACACATTGATAATGACTTTATATGTTAAATAATAATGTAAGTAGTGATTTTATCCATAAAAAAAATAAATAAATAAAAATAAAAAACAGAGATTTGCATCATTTGATGCAATTTGTATGTCATACATCGCTACGTCTATACTGACGAAACAAATATATTTAAGTTTTGACCCAATGTATCTAAAAAGTTCAATAATATGGAAATATTTTCCAAGTTTCAAGTTTAAAATCCAAAAGAAGTTATTATGGAAACTAGCGAACTAAAATATGAAATCCAAAAGTGAGATGAATATTAATGTGAAGTAAACATTTAATTATTCTCATTCTAAGTTTCTTATAATTACCGTCCTAATCAATATCATCCAGTTCATTATCTATATAGACATTGTATATTTGTATACTAAATCTGCAAAAGAGATCAAAATACAACTCCATACTCAACTATTCAAGTTATACCACTTAGCAACAATTATAAAGCATGCTAAAAAAAAATCAATCAATCAATATACAAATACAAACATACTAATAAAATTATATATAAGAAAAACATTTTAGTAATATTAGAACTCAAATTAGTATATTAATCAAACAAATTTAACATCATTGTAGCTTAAAAGGTAGCAAAGCCAATATAAATTCTTCATTTAGAAATGATGAAGCATTCCTTCATTTTGATTACAAGTGAACAAGAAACTAGAAAACATTTGCTTAGGTTAACACAATTATATAAAATAAAATAAAATAAAAAAGTCATACCATCACAACATAGAAAAATAAAAACCCTTAAAACTTCATCAAAACCAAAAAAAATTCCCATAAAAAAATAAAAATAAAAAACCAAAAATTGATCTTACGATCCTACATGGGTCCATATTTGGTGTGTCCACTTTTTAAATTATCCAAAATACCTTCACACATTCCTCTTAGTGAACAATGTTTCTCTTTAAACTAGTTTGGGGAAAAAACTCTTAAAACTCATCTTATATCTTTTGAATAGATGTGAATTTTAAAAAACTAATCATTGGATTTTATGTTTTTAATGCGCATGTCAAATTTCATTCAAATCGGATGTTATATACTATTTAATTAATAAACTTACTTTTTATGCATAATTTTAAATCATAAAAGCTTGAATTTTAAACATTTAACTATGACAGTTATTAATCTTTGATTTTTTTGAAAATTTTCAAGCATTAAGGATATAATAAGAACATATAATCCAACGGTTAGATTTTCAAAATTCACATCTAATAAAAAAAATCGATAGAGTTTGAAGATTTCTTTTCAAACTAGTCTGAAAAGAAACATTTTCCCCTCTCAATGAACTTGAAAAACTTCAAATAAAAGAGTCAAAATAACAAATTTCAAACACCTAAAATTTATGTAATAATTAAAATTTAAAATAAATTCTCTATATTTCCCATTTTTGCACTAAAATAATAACTACTTATGACTACCTATATCTTTCTCATTAAAAAATAAAAATAAAAATAAAATCTCTCTATCTTAGAATTGAGACTAAAGAATAAATATGAATGTGTACTTATAACCTTTTATTCTTTTTTTTTTTTTTTTTTATTGAGGAGTTTCATTTGAGAGTTCATAAGGGAATGGAATTGAATGATCACGAGGAAATGGAAATGAATAAAATAAAATGGAATGTATTTAAGCAAGGGAAATGAATAAAAAAGAATGGAATGGAATGGAATTAAGTAATCTTGATTGGATATTTTAAAATAAATGAATGGAATGTAAGTAATCTTATTTGGAAGTAACATAGAGGGAATGGAATGGAATCATTTTATGATAATATTACTATTAGACCTCTATTTTAAAATAAATGGTTGAATATATAGGGATATTTTGAAAGTTTTAGTAAAAAAATCATTAAATTTAATTTCATTCCCTCTCATTCCTCCCAATTCCAGGGGAAATAAAAATGTAAGGTTTTAAGAGAATAGAAAGTAATGAGTGTTCCCTCCTATCCATTCTATTCCCTCCCACTTAAACTTCTAAACAAAGAAATGTATTTTTCATTCCCTCTATTAAAACTCTTAAACAAGGGAATGAAATAATATTCTGAAATTATTCTTTTCATTCATTTCCATTTCATTCCATTCCCTTCTCCCAAACGAGGACTAAACAATTATGTAACTTGTGTGAAGAAGCTAATAACAATATATAAAGATAGATCAAGAATATTGTAACTCAATTAGTTGACCTTTTTTAGTATTTTTAAGCAAGGTGTCAAGTGTTCAATTCATCTCTCTCTAACCTTTTTCCTTAAAAAAATAAATAAATAAATAAATAAAAATTTTTTAAAAAAATCTCTAACTTTAAATTATAAAATATAATAATAATATAAGACAGAGAGCAAACCACCAAGTCATTGAATACAATGATATGAACCAAATCCTTGTCAATATTAAGTTGACATTTGCATCAGTGCACATGTAAAATACAATACAATAAAGCAACAAATCACCGATCGATTAATGACAATGGCTGACACAACATTTACATCTATCGAAAAAATATATATATATATTTCAAGGTTTTTCTCTATACTAATTAATATAGTCCTAAAAGCTCAAAATCAGATATTACCTATGCCAAGTTGCCAACAAGATTGCCTATACAAAAGCATAATATATATGTGCACCTCAGATAGCAACCAGAATAGGTGCCATCTTGTTCAGTTTCAACCTGGGACTTCATTTCCTCGTATTGCACTATCTATAAAAGTTATTAAAATAGTAGCATTGGTTTGGATATTACTTAGATTATAGCCATTGAAGAGGTACAGAGTGATGCAAAGGAATAGAGAGAGATGATCTCTGGTGGTGATTATCATCCTCCTCCTCATAAATCCAAGTCCCACATCGGCCAAACTAATGATTTCAGACCAAATCAAGTCCGGCCACTACCAACTGGGCCTCGTAAGAAGAGTACAGGAATTCAGGCCTGGATGCTGATCAACAAAAAGGGTGAGGCCCAAGTTGTTGAGGCCGGAAAGTATGCGATCATGCGGCGAACGGGCCTTCTGGCCCGAGACCTTTGAGTCCTCGACCCACTTCTCTCATACCCATCAACCATTATGGGCCGTGAAAAAGCCATTGTGATCAATTTGGAGCATATAAAGGCAATAATTACAGGACTCGAGGTTCTCTTATTGAATTCTAGGGACCCAACTGTGATGCCATTCATTGAGGAGCTCCAAAACCGGATTCAACGTTTTCACCATGCTACCATAGCTCAGGTTTCAACTGAGATTTAATTTTTAGGTTTTTTTTTTTAAAAATATTTTATAATATATTTGATGGTAAATGAGAAAGAATGATACATGTCACTTTAAATCCATTCATGATTTTTTTAAAAAAATTAAAAAATTCCATTTATAATGGCCAATTTGTATTCAAGATACTTACCTAGACATCCTAGGCTCAATTCCCACTAGGAGTTCTTTTGGATTACTTAATACAAAATTCTAGCAGGTAGAATCTTGTATCTATGGGTTACTCCCCAAGAGTTGATCCAAGGGATCTTGCCATGGTGAGATCCACGACATCAAAATTTTGTATTCTTGATATTATAAAATGGATAAACTTTAACTACAAAATTGGTTGTAACTTTATGCTACAATCTTATTTAATATCTTCTTATTAGAGGTGAATTTTAACAAATCCACCATTGAATTTTGTATTCTTGATATTATAAAATGGATAAACTTTAACTACAAAATTGGTTGTAACTTTATGCTACAATCTTATTTAATATCTTCTTATTAGAGGTGAATTTTAACAAATCCACCATTGGATTACATCTTCTTTTTATATCCTCCATGCTTGTAAAATTTCTAGAAAATTAAAAATTAATAGCTATGTCATCATTAAATTGTTTAAATTGTAAGTTTTTTGTAATTTAAAATTATACATAAAATATAAGCCTCTAGATCATATAGTAACTAATATCCGATTGACACAAATTTTAACATGTGTATTAAGAGCGTAAAAAACATGCAATTTAACAGTTAAATTTTTAAAATATGTAATAATATTTATTTTATTGAATAAAGTTGTAATCTAAGGTTACAATAAATTTTGTATCTAAACTATGTCCTTATAAAATTATTATGACTATACTATTTAAGGTAAGAGCCTTGAAGGTTAAAATTTGTACACATGAGTTCACATGTATAATTTTTTTTTTTTCTTTCAATTCAACCATATGGTTAGAATGATTCCATTTTTTTTTTTTAAATTTTTGGCCTATAATATATAAATATATAAATATATATATATATATATATATATATTTTCCTTTTCCAATTTTTAAGGTTAATCTTGGGACAAGATTATTACCCTTAATTTGATTCTGATTTTAATTTGTAATGTAATGTTAGAGTAGTGGTTGCATTTTTTTTTCTTGGGCAGTCTTCTTATAAAAGCCTAAGTTCAAATTATTATCCAAATTACTTACCATGCTAATAAATCTTTAAGCAATTGGAATAGAAGACATTAATTTTCTTCCTTTTTTTTGTTTATTTCTTATTGTATTTATTTTAAATAAGAGAATTTGGTCCTAAGATGAGAGATTTTTGTATCTTATTGTGTTACTATTATAGAAGGGCGATGTTGATGGTTTGAATTTCTCTAAAGAATTTTCGAAGTTTGAAGATCAAGACGAGATCCTAAGGTGGAGGGAAAAACTGATGTAAAGAATCAAGATGGATCAAAGGTTCTTCCATTTGAGTTTGTTGCATTGGAGGCATGCCTTGAGACTGTTTGTAACTGCTTAGAGAGCGAAGTAAATTTTACTTCTTTTTTCCAGTTTGATATATAGTCTTTTCTTAGTCTTTTATGAACTTGAATTTACATATGTTGTTTTACTGATTTCCTTTATTCTTTATTGTTATATTTTTTCCAATTCAGACAATCACTTTGGAGCAAGAGGCTTATCCAACCTTAGATAAGTTGACCTCAGTGTTAAGTACTCTCAATTTGGAACGTGTCCGCCAAATTAAAAGCCGCTTGATTGAAATGTCTGGACGTGTTCAAAAGGTTGAGAGGATTAAAGGTTCTGAACCCCAAATAAATAAATAAAAAACATATTTTTTCCTTACAATATGGTTTAATTCACTGTGATGATAGGACTTCACCATTGTTGATTTATACATTAGATTACACTAAAGAATTATACTATAATAATGTATTCATTTTTTTTTTTTTTTTTACTTTTAATTGTGGTCACACTCATCTGCAGGTAAAGGATGAGTTAGAACACTTCCTAGATGATGATGAAGATATGGCTCAAATGTATCTTACCGAAAAGTTGGTTTATGGTTCCAATATGAATGAGGGAGATGATATGGAATCAAATTTCGATGATAGGCATGTGATAGCACCACTGCCATATTTATCATATGAATTCCAATTTTTTAGTTGTTTTAAACTACCATATATATGTGACATTTAAAATTTTCATTTATTTTATCAGGATGCCAACTAAAATCTCTTTGGAAACTTGTAGGTTTTCTATTTTATCTGATGATGAAGGCCAAAACCTTGAGAACCCCCATGGGAACCATGCTAGCAGTACTCAAAGTTACATGAATAAGAACCTTGATGTAAAGGAGCTTGAAATGCTCTTAGAGCCATATTTTGTGCAAATTGATGGTACACTAAACAAACTATCAACGGTACGTAGTCTTGTTTTACCTTACCACTTATTGTAGATATGAACATAATTTAAAAAAATAAATAAATAAATAAATTCTTATATGAAGAACTTGAAGTACTTATAATAGTCCCCCTAGTTAAAGCCTATGCAGTTTATCAGATTAATTTTAACAACATATTATTAAGGTGAAATTCCTCTCACCAATTACTTGTTATACTAAAGTATAAAGCTTTTTGCATCCATAGCTTTGTAGTTTATTCCCACTTATTTGAGCATGCAAATCTCAACACCTAGTATCATTTTAAAACTTTAATAGAACATGATAAATACCCAATATCTAAAGAAGTCTTTGATGCTTGTGGTTCAATTGTCATAGTTTGACCATTTTCATTCAAACTACTAAGTGTGTGTTTGGCTTAAAAAAAAAAAAAAAAAAAAAAAAAAAAAAAAAAAAAAAAAAAAAAAAAAAAAAAAAACTTAACTTATTTTACTATTCAACTTATTTTTGCTACTATTTATGGATTTCATTATACTTTTTGATACTATTCATAAGTCTTACTATATTATTTCAATTAGCTTTTGCTTTTATCTACAATACTTTCAGCAAAAAAATTTCAATTTCAATAAAATAAGCAGATGTTAAACAAATTCTTAATAAAACTTCCTCCACAAGCATGCGTTTAAAGTTGAACACTCGTGCACACTAAACATTCTTCTTGAATAGTTTGACTTTGACCAAACAAGACCATTGACTAGTTAGATATTGACCGTTGACCAGCCGTTACTCGTTCAAGTGTTTCATCACGGTGTCTTCCTTTGTCGATATTCCTCAAGTCATTAGTGTACGTACCATCCTTCAGCCACAACATTCCCTCCTTAGTCCATGATGTAGCCATTCTTAGGCTCTCGTTTATAGTCGTTTTTCAATATTCCTCCATTGCACGTTCATTGTAACATTATAGGATAATTGTAATAAAACAGTTAAGTATGGTGAGAAGATATAGCTATCAAAGGTGTTTGTTTATGTTTAGAACCCTTAAACCATATTAGTTTAACCTAATAAATTAGTCAAATAATTACTTAGATTAATTATGAGATCTAAATTAAACACATGCAAATATATTACTTAGTGCGGAAAATTATAAAAGACTGTAATATGATAACCTAGGAAAACCAATAAAACTAACCGTTTTAAGGAAAAAAAAACTTGAGGAGGATTTAACCTAACTATCCTTAAGGTAAACAAATTCACTATGATAGAATGAAAATTACAATGGATTTAAACCCTAAATATGAAGTTACCTCTTGTAGAACTTACTACCCCAATCACATGTAGCTCCCACTCCACAAACTCTTCTATCTTGGATTTACTGAACACAAACTCCCACGCTTGTGACTTTGACTTCCCACTCAAAGGTTTCAAATCAGCATTAGTAAATCTTTATGCAGTAACTTGTTTTCACTAGTTCTTGATTGTAGATATCTTGTTTTGGTAAGTGCTTGTTGAGTTAGAAGGTACATAAACATCACAAATCTCACAGGAGTAACTCACAAAACTTCCAAGAGCTTGTAAAATATAGTTAGGATTTTTCTTTTATACCTAGTAGTGTTAGACTGAAACCCTTAAACGCTTTCGCAGGCTTGGGCTTGACTTAAAATTCTGCAATGATGTTCGATCAGTTGAGCTTCACAGTAGCTTGCTTCTATTTTCTGCAACTTGAAAGTTCTTAAAACTTGACTTGAACAAACTTGAGCAATGTCTAATACCTAATCTAGACATGTTTTTATTATCAATTTGCCAACATACAAATATTTGGAAACTAAACATTTAATCCTAAATATTTAGAACCTAACAAAAGGCTTTCTTCTAGTGAACGCAAGCCAAAATTGAACCACAAAATCCCTTTGTCCACTTTCTCTCTATTCTCTCTTTCTTTGCTTTAGATTCCAACATAAGGAAACGAAATTATATTATTTACGAGCTTTGAAGTTTTATTTATCTTATTTAAGATGGAAATTTTAACTTGGATTGTAATGGTTTTTAACTAAACCTTATTAAAATTGTTCAATATCATGCAAGCATCACAAAAATGCACTCTAATTTTTATATATATATATCCTTAATAAGCATAAAAATGTGTTGAAAATTTAGCATTGAACTCCATTTAACGTCGCTAATATTCTCTATTATTTCAAGAACACCATTAATTTTTCCATTGTTAATGTATAGTTCTTTTTTGGTGATTGTATTTTGAAAGCTAAGGGAGTACGTACATAACACAGAGGACTTCATCAACATAATGTTGGATGACAAACAGAATAAACTACTGCAAATGGGGGTCATGTTAACAACAGCTACCCTTCTACTAACTGCCTTTATTATTTCAGTTGGGTTCTTAAGCATAAACGTTAGAATTGCTCTATTCAATGATATAATAAATGGAGAGAAAAATTGGTTATGGACTGCTGGGGGTGGCAGTATTGGGTGCATAGTCCTATATCTCTTTGCTTATAGCTGGTATAAATATAAGCGATTGATATAATAATGGAGATCAAGGGGCCATTGATTGTAAAACATTTATTATATATTATGTTGAAAATACTTTGTATAGACACAATTTTGTTTGTTTGCTATTATTCTATACCTCTTATTGCATTTTAATTATCATCATGGACATGGTTTGTTTATGACTTAATCACAATTTGAGAGACTTCCAATGGCTAATTGATATACCAGTCACGCGATGTTTGTAATTTTTTATTTTAATTTCTTTTAAGTATCTAAATGTTTGAAAAGTTAGGTCACCGTATTTTTATTTCTTTTCAGCAATGTTGTTTAATGTTTACCAACTATTTTCTTATGTTATAGTAAATCTCAATCAAACAATCACCTAAAAAATGGTAAATTACATTGACACTGTCAAGGTATAGCAAAATTAGAGTTGTTATACCTAATTTTTTAAAAATGACACTATTGCCCCAAATTATCAAAATTATGACACTCAGTGCCCCGGCCCCCACCCCCCCTCCTTTTTTTTTTTTTTTTTTTTTTTTTGTGAATTATTTAGGAAACGGAGTGTTAAATATATTATTCATTTTGGAAGTGGAGCATCATTTCTTGAAAATCAGGTATAGTGAGTTTAATTTCGCTACACCTTAGGAGTTTCAATGATGTTTACCCTTAAAAATTGGGGTTTTAACTTTTTAAAACAGTCTTTTTGGCAGTAGCTACAAAAGCCCTTGTGGTTTTATCGTAATACATAGAATCACATTGAGGTTTTAAGTGTAACGCTCAATCCTATGTGATATTGTCCTATGTGTAAACTGCTAATTATGTGACACTTAAACCCCCTGTGAGTTTTTAAATTGTAACACAAAACCCTCCATGTGGCATTGTTTGTGTGAAAAATGTAACTCTAAATATACATGTTATCGCTTGAGTTACTCTTTTTTCTTTTCTTTCTTTGTTAATTTCAAAGATGATTAATAGTTTACACATAAATAATAAGTATTACACTCAAAACTTCAAGAAGGATAATGTGTTTTCAAAGAAACCTCAGAGATGTTGTGTACTTTTCCCTTTCTTATGAAAGGAAAAATAGTGAAACAACAGTTAAAAATTTAAATATTAGTGATAATACAATAAAATATATACTATAAATTACAATAAATTTAAATTTAGAATTGAATCACTAGATTAGATTATAGGCACGAAAGTAAAAATTAGAATGAAACTAATGAGACTATTAGATATAAATCTCACTCTAATTAAAAATATTCCAGTCCTTTACCATTGGCAAAAGTCGCAAAACCCATAAATACGTGTAGCATATTTTCTATTTGACTAGCTCCTTGCATCATACATTGCCTAACTGTGTCATCCAATGTCTTAAGGTTATTATGCACTAATAACCCAAAGTTTTACCAAATAGAACAATTTTCTTTACTTGAAAATTGTCAAAAATAGTGAGTTTCAGTTAGGTTAACTGGTAAAATTTTTTATGATTGAATAATAAATCTGGGGTTCAATCTCTACCTACACCAAAAGGTGATTGATGTCTTGGTCTGATAATAATGAGTATAATCATCAGAAGCATGTGTCATAAGTTAAAACTCTATAAATAAATAAAAATATGTCAAATATACATTATTGTATTATAGGTGTACGGCACCGAGCTCCCAAAGCCCATACTGGCCTTGGGCCCAGACCCATCTAGGCCCCGGGCCCAAGCCCATACCAGCCTTGGGCGCAGGCCCAGCAGAAAGTTCCAGTTACCTGATGCCCTTCTTGAAACTGCCTTAGAGCAAAAACAAGTTTTGGGTATTAAGTTTCCGGGGTTGACCGGTTAATCTTTCCCGGTAGAGCGCATGAGTCATATCCGGGAAGGTCATGATATGTACGGGAACGTGAGTTGCCGAGCATAATCGGTGAAAATGGAACCAAGTTCCAAGATCATAAATGCTGCACCGCCCTTTCACCTAAACAACCACTTTAACCAGATAATACTGGACCTTCAATAGCACTAACGGTGACTGTAATCATGATCTCCCCACTAACCTTGGCTATAAATAGAGGAAAGTTTGGAGAAGAAGGGGTTCAGAAAAATTGAGAGAAAATAGTGAAGGAGAGAGTATCAACTGAGTGTTGCTTAGAGTCCCTCTGCCGAGAACGACCCATTGTAGGAAATCCTTAAACCCACTACAAATAGATTGTGAGCCCAAGTGATCTAAGGCCCAGAATTCTTGTACTTGGTTCTTACAATTGGCGCCCACCGTGGGGCTATCCTACGAAGCTGTGGTTCGAGTGAGACTCAAGCAAAGAAGATGTCTGAGGAGCGTTCAGGAGGGCACGTTCCGAGCAATTCCGCAGGATCTTCTCGAGGATCGACATGGAGGGAGAGAAGGCAGAAGCGGCTGGAGGATAGGGAGCATCCAAGAGGAGAGGAAAGGTCCGGATTGGGAGAAGGATCGGCCCAGACACACCGGACGATTTCCAACGTTTCAGCACATCGGCAACATGATGATAGAGACCGGACGATTTCAAACGTTTCAGCACATCGGCAACATGATGATAGAGACCGGGAGCTGGAGCGGTTGCGCAGATTGGTAATGGACTTGGAGCTGGAAGCAAGGAGTCGGCGCCACGAAAGGAACCACAACCCCCAACCCAGGAGGAACCGTGGCGAGGAAGGTTCCAGCCGATCTGTTACACAACAACACCGAGACCGATCACGTTCTCAAGAGTCACGTCGTCACTCCCGGGAGACGCGTCGTAGACGGGACCGTTCCCGGTCGCATGGATATGATAACCAAGGGTCAGAGTCGCCAGAGGAGCGAAGGCCAGACAACGCCGCGATGGACGCCATGAGCAGGGCCTTGCGGATGGCAGCCCTGTCTCCATTCTCTGATGAGATTGAACGGGCACCCATGCCGAGCAGATTCACGCGTCCACCATTCAATTCCTATGAGGGGAGGACAGACCCCGTGGAGCATGTCAGTCATTACATCCACATGATGTCATTGCATGCGCACAACGATGCATTGATGTGTAAAGTATTCCCCTCTAGTCTCGGCTCTACCACACTGAGATGGTTCAATGGGTTGCGGAAAGGTTCTATACACAGCTTCGCCGAGCTGATTCAAGAGTTCGGCAGCAGGTTCGTAACATGCAGCCGAGTGCAACAACCGGTCGACGCGTTGCTTTCCATGAAAATGAGGGTCGGGGAAACCCTTCGGAGTTATGCCAGCCGATACTAGGAACTCTACAATGAGATCGGTGGGGGAAACGAGAAAATCGCGGCTAGCACCTTCAGGATGGGGCTCCCCGAGGATTCTGAACTGCGAGAGTCGCTGACGAGAAGACCCCCGGAGGATATGAGGCAACTGATGAGACGCATAGAGGAGTACAAACGCCTGGAGGATGACCGGCTGCAAAGCAGGGGGAAAGCCCCTTTTACGGGGAGATCTCGGCAAAGCATCTTGCCGCCAAAGCCGAAAAGGGACTTCAGAATGCAGGAACCAGAGGTGCAGATTGAAGGGGTTAATGTGTTGTTTAAAGAGCCCGTGCACAAGATACTGGAACGGATAAGGAACGAGCCATTCTTCAGATAGCCGAACAAAATGGGGGGCGACCCATCTCGGAGGAACCAAAGTCTATACTGCACTTATCACAGAGACAAGGGGCACACCACCGAGCAGTGTAGGGTATTGAAAGATCATCTCGGGCAGTTAGTGAAGGCAGGGCACCTGAAAGAGTTTGTAGCAGATTCCACTGACCGGGAGACCGAGCAGGGCGTCCAACAGAAAAGGAATCCCCTTCCACCACCCCGGGGGGTAATCAACGTCATTCATGCCGCCCCGAGAGGGGCAGCAGCGGCAAGGATGGTGATGACAGTGGCTTGCGCGGAGGGAGAATCATCCAAGAAGCAAAAGAGAGTTGGACGGCTAGACATCTCGTTCGGAGAAGATGACTTCGAAGGAACCATCCAACCTCACGACGACGCTTTGGTGGTGACAGCCCGGATAGGCGGATTCCTGGTGAAGAGGGTGATGATTGATCAGGGTAGCGGGGCTGACGTCATGTACCCGGACCTCTTCCAAGGGCTCGGGTTAAAAACCCAGGATTTGGCGAAGTATAACACGCCATTGGTCTCGTTTGACGGGAGAATTGTGATTCCCGAGGGGTAAATCTCTCTCCCAGTGGACATGGAGGGCAAGGAAGTTGTAGTTACGTTCATAGTAGTCCGATCATTCGCACCTTACACCGCAATCCTGGGGAGGCCGTGGATTCACGCCATGGGGGCTGTTCCGTCCACCCTTCACGTGAAAGTAAAATTTCCTACTGAGTACAGAGTTGTAGAGGTAAGGGGGAATCAGCAGGTGGCGAAGTAATGCCTCGTAGCCGCGGTCCAGTGGGAAAAAGAACAGCTCGGCCAAGCTGAGCACGCCGAGAAAGAGACTGCATAGCAATTACAGATACCCCAGGAAAAAGGGGCGGACGTTGCCGAGGAGATGCTGAAGGTAAGAATTCTCCCAAATAGTGACAAATACTTCCAGATAGGTACAAGCATGAATGACCGGGAAAGGGTAGAGATGTTGTTGTTCCTGTTGCAGAACATGGATGTCTTCGCGTGGAACCCGTACGAAGTGCCCGGCGTAGACCCCGAGTTCATTGTTCACAAACTCAATGTGGACCCATCGTTTCCCCCGAAAAAGCAGAAGCCGAGAAGAGCATCAAAGGAACACGTCGATGCAGTAAACCTGGAGGTCCAGCGACTGAAGGAAGCCGGGGTCATAAAAGAGATATTCTTCCCGAGATGGCTAGCAAACACTGTCGTAGTGAAGAAGAAGAGCGGGAAATGGAGAGTTTGCGTGGACTTCACCGATCTAAACAGAGCGTGTCCCAAGGATCCATTCCCAATGCCCAAGATTGATTAGCTAGTGGATGCCACGTACGGGCACCCGAGAATGAGTTTCCTGGACGCCTTCCAAGGCTACCACCAGATTGCCTTGGCGCCCGAGGACCGAGAGAAGACAGCATTTATATCCCCGAACGCAAACTATCACTACGAGGTCATGTCGTTTGGATTGAAGAATGCCGGGGCCACCTACCAGCGTATGATGACAAGGATGTTCCGGGAAAAAATTGGGTGCACGGTTGAAGTTTATATCGACGACATGGTAGTAAAAAGCAGAAAAGAGTCGCTGCATACTGAAGACCTTCGGGGAGTATTCGAGATACTACGACAACACAGGCTGCGCCTCAATGCTGAAAAGTGCACTTTCGGAGTGGGGGCTGGCAAGTTCCTGGGTTATCTGATCTCCACTCGGGGAATAGAGGCTAACCCCGACCAAATAGAGGCCGTCAATCGCCTCCAACCACCGAGCAATCCTAAGGAGGTGCAAGTGCTCACCGGGATGTTGGCCGCCCTGAACCGATTCATCTCCAAGTTTGCCGATCGCTGCCGGCCATTCTATCAACTTCTGAAGAAGTGGAAGGGGTTTCAGTGGGACGAGAGCTGCGATGAAGCTTTTCGAGAACTAAAGGATTATTTGGCAAAGGCGCCGAGGTTGACGGCCCCGGAGCCCGGGGAGGATCTGTTTATGTACCTTGCAGTCACCAATCATGCCGTAAGTGCTGTGTTACTAAGGGACCGGGGAGTGCAAATGCCGGTGTATTACGTGAGCAAGACCTTGGTCGACGCCGAGACAAGGTACCTGCCTCTTGAAAAGTTGGTTCTGGCCTTGGTACACGCCACGAGGAAGTTACCACACTACTTCCAAGCACACACAGTGTTCGTCCTCACCGAGTATCCATTGCAATCACTGTTGAAAAGATCCGATTTCACAGGACGGATTGCTAAATGGGGGACTCGGTTGGGATCGTTTGACATAAGATACCGACCTAGAAGCTCGGTGAAAGGGCAGGTTCTCGCTGATTTCATCGCGGAATTTACACCTAAGGGTGAAGGCAAGGTAATCTGTAGTGCGGAGATTCGCCCGTGGAGGTTATTTGTGGACGGCGCATCAAATGCTATGGGGGCTGGGGCTGGTATTGTCATAGTCACCCCTGAAGGTATGCGACTGGAACATTCCTTCAGATTGGGGTCCAAAGCCTCGAACAACGAAGCCGAATATGAAGCCCTGCTGGCCGGACTGAGGGCAGTATTGCATCTGGGCGCCAAGGACGTGGAAATCTACTCGGACTCTCGGCTGGTTGTTTGTCAGATCACTGGGGACTTCGAGGCTCGGGATCCCCGAATGAAAGCTTATCTATGTACGGCAAAGCAAATTATCGGTCAGTTTGGAACGGTGAAGATATCCCAGGTAGCCCGGTCACAAAACAGGCATGCTGACTCTCTTGCCACGTTAGCCTCATCTGCTACCGAGGACACCCCGAGGCTTATCACGATTGAACTTGTAAGGGAGCCAAGCATCTGTGTGAAGACTGCTCTCGACCAAGCCGGAGTAGAGGTCGCGCAGGTGGCGGTGGCCGGATCATGCTGGATGAACCCGATCATAGACTTTCTTTCCGAAGATAAAGTTCCAGAGGACGAGGCCGAGGCCAACAAGATTCGACGAATGGCTCCCAGGTACTGGTTATCTTCGGACCGAAAGTTGTACAGAAGGTCCTTCGCGGGCCCTTACCTCTTGTGCCTGCATCCTGAAAGAGTCAAGGAGCTTCTAACCGAGCTGCATGAAGGAGTATGCGGCGGTCATGCTGGGGGACGATCTTTAGCACACAGAGCAATGACGCAGGGGTTTTGGTGGCCACAGATGCAGAAGGACGCCGCCGAATACGTTCGGAGTTGCGAGCAATGTCAAAAGCACGCCCCAATGATCCATCAGCCGACAGGACATCTAAATCCTGTCAGCAGCCCGTGGCCATTTGCACAATAGGGGCTTGACATCCTCGGGCCGTTCCCCCGAGCAACGGGGAACCGCCGTTTTGTATTGGTGGCTGTGGATTACTTCATAAAGTGGGCTGAAGCTGAAGCCTTGGCCAATATCCGGGATACTGACGTGAAAAAATTTGTATGGAAAAACATAGTCACAAGGTTTGGGGTGCCGAATTCACTAGTGACAGACAACGGGCTACAATTCGACAGCAACGCTTTTTGGACTTTTTGCAGCGAGCTCGGCATCAAGAACAAGTATTCAACCCCAGCATACCCCCAGAGCAACGGCCAAGCTGAAGCAGTAAACAAGACTATTTTGAACGGGCTCAAGAGAAGGTTGGATGGAGCGAAAGGAAGATGGGCAGAAGAACTACCCAGTGTTTTATGGGCCTACCGCACGACCCCCAGGAGATCCATGGGGGAAACCCCATTTTCTCTGGCATACGGAGCAGAAGCAGTGATACCAACCGAGGTGAGCTTATGCAGTGCACGGGTCGCCGGGTTTGACCCCGTACAGAACGCCGACCTTATGATGGAGCATTTGGATTGGCTAGAAGAGTGCAGGGAGGCCGCGACCGTACGTCTTGCCGAGTATCAGCAGAAGCTGGAGCAAAGGTACAACCGAAATGTAAAGACCAGGGAGTTCAGTGCCGGGGAATTGGTGTTAAGAAGGGTAGTGGGGCACATGCGAGACATGGCTGCAGGGAAGCTTGCTCACAGTTGGGAGGGACCGTACAGAGTCACAGCCGTCGCAGGTGCAGGGGCCTACCACTTGGAGGACCTGGACGAGAGGCCGCTCCCCCGACCATGGAACGCCAACAACCTGAAGAAATTCTACGCGTAACCATCGATGTAAGCCAAAACTTGTATTCTATTAAGATTATGAGCATGATGAACTTTTTTGTTTATGCTGTTTTTTGACCCTGTAACCACACCAAGAGAATCGCCAATAAAGCCTAAGGACAGAAACCTGACCTTCGGCTCGATCAACATCGCCGAGCAGGTGAAAACCTTACGAATAAATCCTAAGGACAGAAACCTGACCCTCGGCCCGATCAACATCGCCGAGCAGGTGAAAACCTTACGAATAAATCCTAAGGATAGAAACCTGACCCTCGGCCCGATCAACATCGCCGAGCAGGTGAAAACCTTACGAATAAATCCTAAGGACAGAAACCTGACCCTCGGCTCGATCAACATCGCCGAGCAGGTGAAAACCTTACGAATAAATCCTAAAGACAGAAACCTGACCCTCGGCTCGATCAACATTGCCGAGCAGGTGAAAACCTTATGAATAAAACCTAAGGACAGAAACCTGATCCTCGGCTCGATCAATATCGCCGAACAGGTGAGAACCTTACAATCAAATCTATAAGGACGAAAGCACAATCCTCGGTTAAACCAAATCCTGATAAAAACCTAACCTTTTTTTTTCAAAAACTAAGTCCAATAGCGCTCTCAAAATTCTCACAGCGCCGCACAACAGGTTTTCGGGGGTACCATTCTATTAAGCGGCCATAGCACTGGTATAATTCGAGCAAAACACAAAACAAAGATAATTTCATTCAACAAATTGGAACGGAAGCAGAAAACGGACTACTGATTAAACAGGTAAAAGCAATTGTTCAATCACCACATCCCGGTGACATGGGCAAATAAAACCGACAAACTAAAGCAAGTGTTCAATCACCACATCCCGGTGACATAGGCAAATAAAAACAAAATAAAAATAAGCTAACAAGTAAAAATAAAATCAGCTGGGAGGTTGAGTCGGTGTTGGCACTTCCTGCTGGACGGTCAGTAGAAAAGGCTGGCCCTCACCAAGAAGCTCCTGCACGGTAGGTATGCTCGTGGCCTCCATATCCTCGGGCTCAGCATGAGAGTCGATTTGCTCAACCAACTCCCTCATACTGGCCGTCTCCTCCTCGTCAAAAGCAGCGGGGGCATTCTGGACGGCAGGTACAGGGTTCGGAAATGGAATCTGGCCGGGGTCTCTCAGCGGCGAGTCTTCAGGAACTCCCATTGCCTAAAGAGCAGCAAACCACCCGGCCTCGAAACCCATATGCCGAGCCCGAGCCACCACCGGCTCTGTGGAGTTCTCGGCGTCGGCAAAGCCTACTTCATACCACTTTTGCTCCGCGGCCGCCAAGCTTGCCCTGAGATCAGCTATCTCGTCGGCATGGGAGGTGTTAAGGCTGAGGGCTTCGGCTAGTTTGAGTTCCGTCTCATTTTGCCTGGCCAGGAGGTCTGCACACCTCTTTTCAGCCGATGCTCGGAACTTCTCCGCGGCAGCAGCCTTCTTCTCGGCAGCCTCAGCAATCTTTGCTTTTTCCTTGGCCGTTTTTACTGCTGACTCCCGCGCCCCCTTCTCGCGCTCATTTTCCTCATCAAGCTCCCGTGCCCGGGCAGCCACAATGTGAGCCAGTTGAGCGGCCTAGCAAGCACGAAGGTTAGCAAAGTGACAAAAGGAAATCTACATGGAGCAAATGGACAAAAGAATTACCGCAATGGCGTGCCACTCTAACCGGCGCCCCACGGACTCCTCGGACCCATCATCAAAGGCGTGCATGTCCTCGGGAAGTTGGAGAGCTCCGGCCAAGGTTTGGGCAATACGGCCGCCCTCGCCCTTATCCCACATCCGAACAGAGGCCGTCGATGGCAATGGCTTGCCGTCCAGAAGGAACTTTGGCTCCCACGCTGGAGCCACTTGGGAGGAGGACGTGCCCCCCGTGCCGGCTTCGGTTGGCGGCTCGCGGATAACAATTCCCCCTGTTGGTCGGGGAGGAGTCTGGACAGCGGCATCCCCCGGGCCCGTGGAATGTTGCTCGGTTACTTTCTGTTTCTTCCGGGCACGTCCGGACTGCGAGGGGGGAGGAGGTTGAGAAACTGGACCCCGACCCTGAGTAGGCGGGGGCTGGTTGGTCGGCCGGGCACCAGGCACGAACCTGTCAAGGGTCATTACTCTCCTTGCCACCATTCTTGCACCGGGCTGGATCGCTTCAGCTAGCAAGTTAGCCGCGTCTATCACTTGCTGTTGATGCTCGGCGGGTGGATCCTCGGGATGGGGCTGCTCCCCTTGTTGTATGGTTTCGTGAGCTCTCTCTCTAAGGCGCCGGGATACCTGTTCCGCGGAATCGTCTCGCAGGGGAACTAGTTCGTCCGCGGCAGTGAACCGCCGACCAAATTCCCTCGCTTCCCCGGTTGTAAGCTTCGGCGGCAAGAAATTCACGTACCGGACGTCTATGTACGATAGCAGGGGGCTGTCAACTATCAACGCCTGCTTGAAAGGCTGCCAAGTAGAGTAAACCGGTTCCACGCCGAGGATCAGGTGTGAGGCCCGGAGTTGCCCGTCCCAATGCACGTAGATCTCGGAACGGAGGACGAAGTTTAGGTCCCTGATGTGGACGGCTCTGAGGTCCTGAACAAACACTTTGCCGTCTGCAAAAGAACAGATAACGCATTAGCTTTTAACAATAAAAAATTTCTTTTACTCAAACAATTATAAGAGGGGGAGGGTACGAACCCACTTCACGCCGTGTGAGGGGGCAAGGGATCTCCCCGGCAAACCAATTGCCGCGCACCCTAACGAACTCCCCGGCGGAGTTCCTGTTCGAATCGGGTAGGCACGATATCAGCCGTACCCGAGCATCCCTCGTCTTTAAGTAATAATTTGTGGATTTGCTCCCACAGAGGCTGTACATTTGGTTAATATCATGGTGGTCTAGTTGTAAGTCAAAGGTATGATTCAACTGGCCGACACAACTAACTACCCGGTAAAAATTGGGGGGAAGCTGGTCGGGGCACAGCCCATAGTAGGTGAGTATGCTTATCAGGAAGGGATCTACCGGGAACCTAACCCCACCTTCTAAAATGGACATCAAAGGAAAGAAGGCTGTACCCTGCCCTCAGTGGAGTTCCATATCACTCTCATGGCAGTAAGCCACGTCCACATCATTGGGAATACTAAATTTACTCCTAAAGGTGGCCAAAGCAGCCGGGGTATCTAGAAGGTAAGAATAACCCATCTATAAAGCCTAAAAATACAAGAATGAACTCAAAGAAACAAAGCTGAAGGAACAGGAAGGGGAAGAAAGACTTACTTTGGGTTCTAAGGAGGAAAAGAACGCTGAGCAAGCAAGCGCACAGAAATGTGGTCGGCAGAGAGTAGGCACTAAAGATCAGAGGCGAAGGAAAAATGGAATGATGTTTGGAGAAGGACTATTTATAGAGCCAGAAGAAATGGGGAAAGAAGAAACGCTTAATCAAGCAATAAATGGGCACAGCATACGAGCGACCCAACAAATGCCAAGCGTAACCGATTTGCGCGCCGCTTCGGTTCACGAACCGTCAGGCAATAATGACGACTGCGCCTGGCGCCGCGAAACGGCGCGTCTTTTGAGATGACTATTAATGAGAAGTGACAGCCAGAAGTCCCAGACTAGAAGATTCCCGAGGTCAAAAGGCCCAGGCAGCTCCTTGATTCTCCTCGGCGACCGAGTATGAATCAAGGGGGGGCAATTGTACGGCACCGAGCTCCCAAAGCCCATACTGGCCTTGGGCCCAGACCTATCTAGGCCCTGGGCCCAAGCCCATACCGGCCTTGGGCGCAGGCCCAGCAGAAAGTTCCAGTTACCTTATGCCCTTCTTGAAACTGCCTTAGAGCAAAAACAAGTTTTGGGTATTAAGTTCCCGGGGTTGACCGGTTAATCTTTCCCGGTAGAGCGCATGAGTCATATCCGGGAAGGTCATGATATGTACGGGAACGTGAGTTGCCGAGCATAATCGGTGAAAATGGAACCAAGTTCCAAGATCATAAATGCTGCACCGCCCTTTCACCTAAACAACCACTTTAACCAGATAATACTGGACCTTCAATAGCACTAACGGTGACTGTAATCATGATCTCCCCACTAACCTTGGCTATAAATAGAGGAAAGTTGGGAGAAGAAGGGGTTCAGAAAAATTGAGAGAAAATAGTGAAGGAGAGAGTATCAACTGAGTGTTGCTTATAGTCCCTCTGCCGAGAACGACCCATTGTAGGAAATCCTTAAACCCACTACAAATAGATTGTGAGCCCAAGTGATCTAAGGCCCAGAATTCTTGTACTTGGTTCTTACAATAGGTAAATCATATGATGTATCTATATAATTTTATTGTTGTGTTGAGTAATGGTATAGTTGGATGATGATAATTCAATAGTTATAATGGGGAGGAGGAATTTGAACCCTAGACGTGTCGGTTAGAAATGCCAAGAGGTGGTAGTTGAGGGATCAAGATCCTCTAAAGTTTCTAGGGTACCTTTCTTTCTTTTTTTCTTTTTTGAGAAAAAAAGTTTCTAGGGTACTTAATCGTATAGAGTTTTTTTAATTTTAATATTTCATCTATATATATATAACCGAAGCCTCTGAAGCTCTCACAATTTTCAACGTCAGCACAATATTAAAAAAAAAAACAAACAAAAAACAAAACGTAGTTGAACTTTGCTAAAACCCAATTCTGCCTTTCACTTTCACAAAAACTCATCTATGAGAATGTGATGTGGTTGGCACCAGCATGTTGCCTATTTGCCAAGATGCAAATCTGTTAGAGATTCATCCTTAAAGCGGTGATGTAATTTATTGAGGATGAAGAAGACTATCCCACCGTAAACTCCAAAATAAGCCAGAGAGGTTTTCCAACGAGGATGGAGCAAAAATTAGAATTTTTTTTCTTCTTTTCTTTCACAGTTTATTATTATTATTTCTTTTGATAGCCACTAATACAATTGTAATCCTATTTATGAATGTAAATACTTTCTTATAAAATCAAACTAATAATATTTATAAATGCTTATAAACACCGAACAGTTGTGACTTTTCATTTTTTAATAGGCACCTTTTAGGTCAATAGGTACATTGTTATACAGTAGACATTTTTTTTTTCTATAAAAAAAAAAAAAAGACACTTTTTTATTCAAAAGATACCTTTTTAGTCAATAAACACCTTTTCATTCAATATACACATTTTCGGCCAATAGAAACTTTGTGTTATTTTTTTCAATATTTTTTTTTTAAATAATTTTATGCATTTTTGCTTACTACTCCAATTTTTTTTCCTAAAACTCATTTCGAACAAATTTAGTAGCTACTCCCATGCATCGCATGGATTAGCAACTAGTTTTTATAATAAAGAAGTCCAAATTTTGCCATGTCATTAATCTACTAGCAAATCCCCTAAAATAATGTTAAAAATATAATTACTCATAAATGATAATTATTACCTTATATCTTTTACTTAAACAGTATTTGAAAAAAAAAAGGAAAAGTCATCCCAGTTAGGTTCCCTTTCCCCTCCTTTTCAATTTGTTTGACAAATCCTTCTAGTTATTGGATAATTTTAAAGAATGAGTGAGAACAAAGGTTAGCCACCACCACTTGGGATGGAGCCATTTTATAGGAAGTTTAGTCAGCTGAGGTTGGAGCAACTATTAGAAATGATAATGGCTATAAGCGAGAAATTATACAGTCCTCATGGTGGACCACGCCATTTATCCCTCATTCCAGTAAAAGACTCCTACCTATTTAAAATTGTTGAGTCAGTATTTAGGTTTTATTTAAAACTCCACAATTTTAAACAAGCGGAAGTTCTTTTATTGGAATGGCGGACCACATCACTTGTCCACCATAAAGACCTTATAATTTCTCACTATAAGCCTATAACACTGTAGCCTTAAATGCAAAAGAACCACATGTAAGGAGTGCTGGAGAAATGGAGTGTTAACTTTGCTTATTTAGTAAATTGAGTTGAAAACTCGAAATGTGTGAAAACACAAGAGCTTGTTTAGACCCCCAATTCAAATTATGGCTTAGTTGATTTTACACTAACTTAATACTAAGTGCAGAATAATGTAAACACAAGCATACAAACACGAGAGCTACTCTAATCCATATTTAAAGCAACACAGCAGTAAAATGAAATGAACAAAAGTAGGGAAGAGAGGTGCAAACACAGATAACATCGAGACGTGTTATCGAAGAGGAAACCGAAAAACTCGGTGAAAAACCTTTCCGCGGCCCTCCAAGCGAAAATCAATCCACTAGTCAATTAGTTGGGATACATAAGTAAGCAAGAGACCCTCCAAGCCTAATCTACCTTCTATACCTAAGCCCTCCAAGCTCCTACTCCAACAAGGCTTCTCGGAATCATGTCTTGTCAAGCTCTCCGGATCCCGCAACAAGCTCCATGTTGCATCTATCATCCTTGGCTTCTTCCAATGTTTCCCAACAGCACCAAAACCTCACTGGACACTCTCAAAAGGTGTGGTAAGTGTTTGGGCTATTGACCTCTCAATGGTATGGAAATGGAGAGGTAGGAGATGAGGAAAATCCACAAACAAATGTGTAGAGAATTGTTTGGATTAACAATTTCTAACTCTCAATTGTTTTAGCTAGGGTTTTCTCTCCGAAACTCTCTCTTACATTTGTGGGTAATGTGTGTATAAATAGTGTAGGCACAGAAAGTGTGTATCAGACTAGACAGGCTGGTAGAACAGAATGTCTCGCGGGTGTCTCGCAGGAAGGCCTTACTCGCAAGATACTCGCGAGACACAACTGTCTCCATCTGGCCTGACTCTTTGCATTCCAGTCATGTGCAAGGCACATGCTTCTTTTCGCGGGATGCTTAGTCGCGATATACCCGCAAAAACTCTTCAGTCTTCAATAACTTAAGTCTTCACACTCTCTCTCACTATCACACAACCCTTATAATAAATTCCCACAACAAATACAAGGTACAAAAGATTGAATAAAATTACAATCAAATTTGGCACAGAATAAAAGCCAACAAAATACATATTTGTAAATCACAACTTTACATGAGTGTCATGCTCATGCACATTGATCGAGAAGGGAACAAAGTTTCCTAGGAGTTGGAAAATTCTTTTGTTTAATTGAAAAGAAAAATGAGATGATAGACAATCTATATTGTATAAATTTATTCTCATGACCCTAGTAAATAATTTTTTTAAAAAAAATATATCTTTTAGGAAAAAAAAAAAAAAAAAAAAAACCAAAGTTGAGGTAAAAGGAATAAAGCCAAATCCCTAACTTAAAATGGAAAAAGAAAAAGAGACCATCACTACAAATATGTGGGGGAGGATTGGGGTATTCTTCTCCCACTATTTTCTCTTCATTTTTGAGGATTGAATTTTGGTGGGATTGGAGAGAAATTTTATAGACTACCATTTTCACCCCACTATCCTCTCCCAACCAAACACACTCATTTTCTATTTTCTCTCCTCCATTTGGAGTATGTTTGGATCGGTTGAAAATAGGAAAAATGGAAAAGATAGAGAAGAAAATTTCATATATCATTAATTGGTTGAGTTGGAAACACTGAGGAAAGAAAATGGTGGGCCCTGGTATTTTCCATCCAATCCCACAAAAATGCATCTTTCCGAATTGGAGAGAAAATCGGAAAGAAAATGAGAAAAGAAACCCGAATTACTCTTTTGCCCTTGTTCCCTGTTGTCTTTCCCTTGCCAAAGTTATGTTTTTCTTTTGGATGCCGAGAATTTCCTTTCTTAACACAGCTGCAGATATGAAAAGAGAATTTGAGCATCTGGGAAGGTGTTTTGCAGTATTGCTAATGGCGAATCAGTGAGAGTAGTGAATAGTGAAAAGAGAACAAATTGCTCAAATTGGTTAAAGCCAAAATAAATAGGCCAAAAAAAAAAAAAACATGAGTGGCTAAAACAGGGAGGCCATGCAAGACTCCACATATGAGAAATTCATTACAAAACTAAAAGGCAAGATTAAAGTTGTAGTGTTTCTAATTAGACCAAAAAAAAAAAAAAAATTGAATTGTTCAAACGTAGACATGCATTAGGAAGAACTTATTATTATAATATAGGGTAAATTCCAGAAAACATCCCTGAGGTTTGGATTAATTACAGTTAGGTCCAAGATATTTTGAAAATGAACAATTTGGTCTTTAAAAGACAAAAAAACCCTTACACTGTTATTACCATTTTTGTTTCCTACATTACTTTTTTTTTTTTCTCAATCCTGTCTGTCTCTCTGTTTCCTCTCTTCTTCCTCATACCTCTCATTCCCCCTCTCATCCTCTCTCTCTCTCTCCAAGCCAATCCACTCTCCTCCCTCTCAAGCCTCTGTTTCTCTCGTCCATGCCTCTTTTCTTCATAGTGGAGCATGGGTTTGGTGGCTGTGAGTTGTGGTTTAGGTGGTTTTTGCGGTGGTGGTGCGTTTTCTAGTGGTTGGTTTTGGTTTGTTGATGATTTTTTTGGTGGGCTTTGATGTGGTTGGTTTGTGGGTTTTTTTTTTCTTTGGGTCTTGTGGCCGGCGGTGGTGGTGGGATCTGATGTTTGTGTGGCTTGTTTTGGGTTTTGGGGTTTTTTTTTTTCTTTGGGTTTTCTGGCCGGCGGTGGTTTTCAGTGGTGGTGGTGGTGGTTTCCGGTATGGGGTGGATTTGCAGTGGAGGATGCTAAAGGTTTTTTGGATTTGGGTCTTGATGCTATTTGGCTAGGTTTTATGGCTGGTGGTGGTAGTAGCAAATCTGAGGTTAGAGAGGGAGAGTGGGGTTTTGGCTGTGAGAATCAAAGGAACCACCAAGAGGGGAGAGTGGGAGAGCAGGTCTGTGAGGAATAAAGACAAGAAAACAAAAGTGTAACGAAGGGTTAAGAGGGATAACGGTGTAAGGGTTTTTTTGTCTTTTAAGGACCAAATTGGTCATTTTTAAAATATCTTGGACCTAACTGTAATTAACGCAAACCTCAGGGGTGTTTTTTGGAATTTACCCTATAATATATTATTATAACTAGCCTCTAAGCACACGCTTATGTGCGTGCTCAGAGGTTCTTTTTTTTTTTTTTTTTTTATTGGGTAAGGGTTAATTTAAAGTATTCATTATAATTTTG
Organism: Quercus robur; assembly: GCF_932294415.1. Taxonomy (NCBI): domain Eukaryota; kingdom Viridiplantae; phylum Streptophyta; class Magnoliopsida; order Fagales; family Fagaceae; genus Quercus; species Quercus robur. Next base: position 31,015,273 of record NC_065544.1, read on the forward strand.
GATCAATACATTTTTCAATTAAAAAAATACCTAGAGATGTGATGAAAAATTATTTCACCACATATAATACTCATCACACCCCTAGGTTTTTTTTGTTATTGGAAAATGTAGTGATCCAAAATTATAATGGATACTCTAAATTAAACCCTTACCAAAAAAAAAAAAAAAAGCTTTTGAGCACGCACATAACCAATAAATCATTTATCCAATTTAACTTTTGTTAACTATAAATATCAATTGGAATGATATTACCAATATTCTGTCGTAATGCACATTGAAAAACACAATAGTAAAAGTTTGGGTTGATTTCCAACCAAATACAGTGAGCAAATTAGATATGTAAAACATTATCTTTCAAACACTCAGATTTACTACAAAAATCAAGTGAAAATGTAATGACCTAATGGACCAATCGGAAGCAAGAGCAACTAAATTTAGTTTTTTTTCATTAATGTTTAGACAATTTTTCATACCTTTGTATAATGCCATCAATGAACAGAAGCAACAACTAAACGCAAAAAGTTGTAACTTTTTAAATTTTCTAAGTTCTAACCACAAAATACAAATATAATCCCAAAGATATTGGCAGTGAGAATTTTATCTTGTACAGGAACGAAAAAGTAAAAGAAAGAGTGTGTGAGAGAGAAAGAAAGAGATGTGATACTGGTTGCAAACTGCTATCTTCAATCACAACCTTTCCACCAAACCAAATGAAATTCATCATTGAAAACCATTGAAAGAGAAGCAAATAAACACCAACTTCATATCAGGGGAGAAAGTGAATAATTAAAATTTTTTTTTTTTTTTTGAAAGTTATCAACCTAGATGGAGATGTAAGCCCTATAAGTATATTTGTAAGCGGTTCTTTGTAGAGAAAGAGAAATAGATGTCCATATAAAACAAAAAAGAAATAGATCAATGTGTGTGGGGCTGGTGACCTTTTTATGGGATAAATCTTCAATTGCGGAAGTTATCATTGAGTAGTTTTGGTTAATTTTAAATTTTAAATTTCAATTTGAGAATGGTGAGACAAGTGATGATAACGAGGTGAAAAGGAAAAAAAAAACATATAAGATAAATGGATTAGTGGGAGAGAAGAGAGGAAATGTGTGTTATTTAACTTGTTTTCCTAATTTTGTTTTAAAGAAAAAAAAAAAGGGCACGATTGATTAGAATAAATGGGTTAGTGGGAGTGTTCCTATTTTGTAGTAAACATTTTTTCAAATTTATCTAAAATTTAGGAGTTTTTAAATTAGTAATTTTACATGTCTAACCCTATTATTTAAGATTTACAAACAGGTAAATTTGAGAGTATTTTGGATGTCGAAATTGAAGAATCCAAACAAGAGAAGCCCCTTAAATAGTAGTATAGATACTTAAACATAGGTGTGTAGGGGCATTTTTGAACTAAAAAAGTGAGGAATCCAAACAGGGAAAGCCGCTTAAATGGTAGTATAGATAAACATTTTTCAAAAATATATTATAATAAACCTTTATTTATTTTGAAAGGGCATGAAAGTAAATTTATACAAACTACATTATTTATCTTCTCATTTTCTTTTTCAACCAAACAAAAGATTTTTCTATCCTCCCAACCAAACACAAATGAGTGAAAAATTAAATATTTTCTATCCTCTCAGTTATTTAATCGTCCCACTTTTCCATCATCTCAACCAAACGGACTCTTTATATTTAGGTTTTCACCCCAACCAAATACACTTAAATGACTTCTTGTGTTTTTTACAGAGACCTTGTTTAGGTAAAAGAGATATGGTAATATTATCATTTATGAGTTGTTATTTTTTAAACATCATTTTAGGGAACTTGCTAGTGGATTAATGAAAAGTACCCTAAAAACTTTAGAGAAGATCTTAATCTGATAATTGAGTTAGAAGGATCTTGGCCAAATGGATCTATTTATAGGTTCATAGATAGTTAATGGAAAGTTTGATCCATTTATACACAACTATTATGCCCATTATCTTCATAAAAAAAAAAAAAAAAAAAAAAAAAAAAAAAAATTATGCCCATTACACAGAGAGAAAATCACAATTGATTTACTAACCAACTATAAGCCATAGATGAAAATAACAATAAGAATTTCACAACTCATTTATTAATTAGTCTTAAAAGATGCACCAACACTGAATAACTGCTTCTTATTTCCCTTCTCTAATTTTAATTTAGATATATCCTAATCTGTCAGAAAAGTTTTTGGCTAAACTCCAACCGGATGCGTTTAAGAACTAGCTAGTCTTGTTAACTGCACACGTTGGATAGAATGAAGCAACAAATCACCGATGCGCACGCAACGCAAATAAGAAAACCACAATGAATGTAATAATGGTTTTAATGCTAAAGGTCTTCTTCTATACTAATTTTAAAAGATTAAAAATTCCAGTACAATCAAACTTTCCCCAAGTTGACATTTCAAATTTTCAATCATATTAATATTAGGAGTATATATTTTCAAGTAACTACGGTAGCAGCCTGAACCAGACACGGTACCAACCTGTTCAGTTGCAACCTAGGAGTAGGACTCACTCTTGACTCTCCTCCAGGCTCTAACTAATCAATAATCAATAAATAAACCCACTTACCACTTACCACTACTAGTCTTAGAGGAGGAGCAGAGAAATACTGGTTAAGAAGATTTTGATCATGGGTGGCTCTATTCCTGCTCACAAGTCTGAGTTAGCTCTGACCCAAAGTCCACATCTGGTCCGAGCCACAGCGAGCGGGCCTAAAAAGAAGGGAACAGTTCGAGCCTGGTTGGTGCTGAACACAACAGGCCAGGCCCAGGTGTTAGAGGCCGGAAAGTCTGAGATCATGAGCCGCACGGGCTTGCCAGGCAGGGACCTTCGGAGCCTGGACCCAGTCCTGTCATACGCATCAAGCATTTTGGGGCGTGAGAGGGCCATAGTGATCAATCTTGAGAATATTAAAGCCATTGTTACGCACAACGAGGTTCTTTTGCTGAACTCAAGGGACCCATCTGTCACACCCTTTATTGAAGAGCTTCAGAAACGGCTTCACTTTCATTACCATTCCTGTCATACCCAGGTTTGAACTTTACTCGTTAGAAGCAATGTTTGAAACAAAACCCATGCAATATCACATTGGGAAAAGATAGGGTCTTAAGTGTTTGGAAAATTTTCTTATGTTTTGGGCGTATAAAGCGACCAGGGGGGCCTCCATATGTCCGGCACACAAGATGAAAACCCCTATTGCTCGCTTTAGTGCACTAGACCTGATGCCATCGAGTCCAGTGTGCCGGAGGCATTGGACCCAAGTCAATTTGTATCACATAAAAATGTAACTTTTTTTTTTATATATAATTAATTTTGTCACATATCATCTAGTTACTTATGATAATGTTAGGTAAAAGTTTAACATTACCACCGCACCTATAGGCCAGTTGGCATCTCTCTACGCACGGAGTGTTTGGGTTTCGGGGAGAAGGTAGGATAACATATTAGTAATTAGTAATACTAATAAATAGAATTTCTAACTACCCAAAAAAAAAAATTTTAACATTATTTGAAATGTTTTTGTTGTGTTATTTATATGTAAAATATATTGTGATGTTCGGCAGTTGTGCACGTCATGTATGTGAAATTTAGAATAGATGAAGTCGGTGGTCCTTTTCAGATTCCTACTCCGTTGACAAAGCTATCAAAATGATATAAATTTGCAACACATACTATTATTATTATTATTATTTTTTTTTTTTATGGATTGGGTTCATAAAAAAAATATATGCTTACAGATGATTGATATTTTCATGTAATTTATTATATGTCAATTACTATCTGGAACCTCAGCAAGTATGAAAAAAAATTTATAAAATTTGTTGTCTCATTTTAGTTATTTTTCGTGAAGTTCTAATTTACAAGGTTACTACACAAACAACAAAAGCTGGCTGGATGTGGTAATGTGTAGCCTTTGAAGTCTGTGTGTGTGTGTTTGCAGGCATCCCTGATGATTGTATAAGACAGTGACTATTAAGTTTATATACTAATACAAAAGCCCACAAACTTTGGCAACAACAAAGGGTGTAAAAAAAGGTTTGAGCCTCAATAAAGTTATAATTTGAATAGTAGTAGACCAGTAGTAATTGTTTTCTCTAGTAAATGTATGATGGAGAGTGAAGTTATGATTTTTTTTTTTTTTTAAATGGTTAATGCTGCAGAATTGAACTCTTCACTCTTAAGGGTGAACTCATTTTGATTCGAAATGTGTTACTGGAGAACTTTCCTTTCAACCATGTGAATGCAGCTGTGTCAAGTATTAACCTCTGTTTGCCATTCAACCGCAATCATATAAAATATTAATTTAATTATTTTTTATAAAAATTCTCTGCTGGGATTTTTTTCCCCAAAATCCTGAGGTTGGTCTTGGAATTGGGATTTCTACATGTTTCATTCTGCTTATAATTAGTAATGCAATGGCCAGCGTAGTTGTTTCAAGATTAGTGTTCTATGGTGATGATCCTCTTGCCTTTGGAAGGCCTTCAATTTTCAAATTATTATTCAACTTGATTACTGAGCTAATAAATGTTTAAGAAACTTGAAGAGTAGACCTTAATTTCCTTTTCTTTTGCTGATTTATTATTTTCTTCCTTTTTATGAGTGAGTTTAGCCCTAAGGAAAAGACTCAGTATCTTATGTATCAGCTATATGAAACATCTTTATCACATTATATGAGTACCTAAGTGGGACCAACATAATGTGAGAGAGATGCTGCATATAACTAATACATAAGATACTTTTTTCAAGAAAGGGGAAGGATTAATTTGTTAATTATTTATGTGTTTTCTGTTTGTTATTTTGTTGCTTTTATAGGAGGCCGATGATGAAGTTTCTAACAAGAATAATGTACATGAATTGGAAGATTTGAAATCAAGGATTGGTAGTTCTCAAAGGTTCTCCAAAAGATTTTCAAAGTTCATGGATCAAGATGAGTCAATTAAGATGGAGGATGAAGTTGAGAGTAAAGATGGATCAGAGGTTCTTCCATTTGAGTTTGTTGCATTGGAAGCATGCCTTGAGGCTACTTGTAGTCGCTTAGATAGTGAAGTAAATGTCCTTTCCTCCGGTTCTATAGTTTTTTTTTTTTTTTTTTTTTTTTTAATTATTACGGGCCTTCTGTTATAAATGTTATTTAATTTATTTTACAAGGGATCACAATTTATATTCTTGTGGTATGCTCTAATTACATTTATCTTCTGACTAATAAATTTCTTTGCCTTACAATAAAATTATTAACATTTATGTCCATGTTGCAGCTACTAGCACACAATAAATCAACAATATGAAGACACTTAACTATTTGTTTTTTTTCTCAAAAAAAAAAAAAAAGAAAGTTTTAAACTGTTAATCTCACTTTCTTTTTCTTCATAATTTTATTTACTGTTCATTTATCCTTTTGTTATTTGTCTCCAAACCAGGCCAGGACATTGGAGAAAGAGGCTCATCCAGCCTTAGATAAACTGACTTCAAGTATTAGTACGCTCAACTTGGAACGTGTTCGTCAAATCAAAAGCCGCTTGGTTGCAATAACTGGACGTGTTCAAAAGGTTACTTTATTTTCAGATTATGAACCAATACAGATGTTCTATTTTTATATCATGTCATTGATTGTGACCATGATACATTGTGGTTGTCGGTTTAAACTTCAAATCACCCCAAACAATTGAACCACAATGTCGTGTTCTTCATTTGTAAATTTCTATTGATTGTAGTTATTCTCATCATCAGGTAAGGGATGAATTAGAACACTTACTAAATGATGATGGAGATATGGCTGAGATGTATCTAACTGAAAAGTTTCAACAAAGCCTAGAAAATTCTTCTACTTCCTCTATAAATGAGAGCGATGACACGGATGATGAAGAATTTCAATCAGCCATTGATGATAGGCATGTGATAATATTACTCACTTTTATGATATGAACACTGATTTTTAGCTGTTTGGTATTACTAGCTGTCTTCTATGACACTTAGAATTCTCATTGTGTATTACCAGGGTGGCAGCTGAAATCTCATCTGAAGTTAGTGAGTCTGCTAACGATACTCACAGTGCTATGGTCAAGAACTTTGATGTTAAGGAGCTTGAAATGCTCTTGGAGCCGTACTTCGTGCAAATTGATGGTACATTAAACACAGTATCCACGGTATGAACCCCATTTTACAGCTAAATTTTCTTTTTGGCTTTCATTTTCTTTAGGCTCTCTTTTTTTCATACTTAGTAATGCTGATATATTTCCACCATCCCACTCAAAAAAAAAAAAAAAAAAAGATTCTAATGCTTGTGGTTTAATTTTTATGGTTGACCATTAGCATTCAAACTGCCCAGCAGAAATTTCAGGACTAGAATGCATTGATAGTGCAGAAATTCGCAGAAATTCACCCATACAGATTCTTGACTTTCATCCTAAAAGTATCAATATATATATACTGCCTCCTAGACAAGGAAGAGAAGTTACTAAATCATGTGATCCTTATATTTAGTGGGTCGCTTCCTTTTAATATGTTGTTTTTTGCTCGTCTCACTTGAGCTTTTACAAAGAATGAACTACTCATGTGGTTTATGAGCTTTAAAATTTCTGTTATTTGATAGAAGATGGAACATTTAACTTTGAAAATAATTTGGTTTCAACACAACCTTCTATATTCATTAAAAAGTTATTCAATGTAATGTATGCATTGCACAGATTCCACTTAAATTTTCATATATTTATTTTCTTAAATACTTAATAAGTTTAACTTATAAATGTGTTGGAACTTTAATTTTCAATCTGTGTTATGGTTTCCTTTTGTTTCAAGCATCCTATTTATTGACTTTTCCATTGTTAGTACTTAGTAATAAGTATATCAGTCTTTTCTGATGGTTGGTCTCTTGAAAGCTGAGGGAGTATGTAGACGACACAGAGGACTACCTCAACATAATGCTTGATGACAAACAGAACCATCTCCTGCAAATGGGGGTTCTATTATCAACAGCAACCGTTGTGGTGAATTCCTTTATTGTTGTGGCTGGAATTTTAGGTATGAACATCAGATTCAATCTATTCAATGACGTACCACCTGGGAATACAAGATTTCTATGGACTTGTGGAGGCGGCACGTTTTCTTGCATAGTCTTGTATATCTTTGCTATTGCCTGGTATAAACAAAAGCGATTGCTAGAAAGATGAAGGGAGAGAGACCATTAATTCGAAACTTTTGTTGTGTCATAAAGTTGGGAGTTGTATGGACCCATAAAACTTTTATATGTAATGTATACCTCTTATTATGTTTTGGTTATTATCATGGACATGCTTTGTTAATCTGTTACAATTTCAAATACTTTCAGTTTACTGGTTAATAACATTCACGCAGTGTTTGCAGGTATTTGATTTTAAATTTTATTTTCAGGCTAAAGTGAGAATGTTTAGACAATTATGTGATCAAATCAAATGCTTTATTCTCCTGAGCAGTGATGTTCGAAGTTAACAGACTATTTTCTCAGGTTCGTTGCAAATCTCAATCCAATCTAAATCTGTGGCATATTTGATGGATCATATGTTAATGAAATACTAACGCCCTCAACCTCCCTTATCATGCAAATTTGTGGTTTATCAGTTAATCAAAAATCATCTCCATTTCCCATGAAAAAAATAAAATAAAATCATCTCCATGCTTCCTGGCGGAACTATCACATCATCTATTCATTTTATTATATTTTTGGATATGTTTGGCAAAGGCCACTCATGGGAAATATTAAAAAAAAAAAATAATATATATATATATATATATATATATATATAAGCTACACAAGTTAGCAACTAGTATATTATATGAGTGAAGTTAAAGCATACCCTTATGTGGTGCATATGTCATGTCTAGAACTTACACCATTTAATTTGCCACGAATTCTTACATCCATTTTAAATTATTTAACCATTTGCATCCATGTGGAAAAACATTTTGTGCACCTGCCAACTTTATTTACTACCTAATTATCATCTTTTTTTTCTTTTTTTCTTTTTCTTTTTTTTTTTTTTTTTTTTTTTTTTTTTTTTTTTGTAGAAACAAAATACATACACAAATAGAGGAGAAGAGCTGAGATTTTAACACAAACTCCACTCAAAAGTTCTGGTAGTAATTTTGTTCTATCTATCATTAGAGATTACATGTTTGGGTTGAAACTATACCATCAGATATTTCAAATGTACTCCATATTGATGTTTCCTCTTGAAATAAAACTATATATATATATAGGTTAACAGGACACAGGATAGAAGCATGCTACAAGCCTACAACTACATAATTATAATGCTAAAGACAACATAGTGGATGGTAGTAGTTAGCAAATGATAAATCATAATGTGTGGTTTGGAATGGAGAAGGCACTGGCGACTCTACGCCTCTACCTGTATGTGAGGGTGGTCCTCACATACAGGTACTAGGACCACCCTCACTTGTCAAAAAAAAAAAAATTATATAAATAATTATTTTATATTAATATATTATGTGACCACCTTGACTTGAAAAAATTGTATATATATATACTTTTAAAAAAAATATTATTTACTAAATTAACTTATTTTGACTACTCTAATAAAAAATTTGAACACTTTTACTTGAGACTCATAAGAATTAGAGTTCAATAAATATAAGAGTAATGCTACATCCACAACATTTTCACAATAATTTCACAATAAATCTTATGTGGTAAGCTATTATTAATTTTAATTTGGGTTCAATATTGACATGTTTTACCCACCAATAGCAGGCTAACAACTTATTGTATAAGATTTGTTATGAAATTGTTGTAATCACTTTGTTATTCTCATATCAGCATTTTCAATTTACACTTTATCTTTTATTAGTTTTTTTTTTCTTCTTATTTTCTTTGTTAGTACAAAAAAATTATAATATTTCATGTATTTGCATTTTTTTTGTGACATTGATATATTCAAATTGTCTATTTATTAAATTTTGTATAATTTAAGTTTCTTAGTGACCATCCTAAAAAAATTTTCTAGAACCGCCACTGAGAGAAGGTATCTCCTGCGCCAGTCTTACGTGGGACTCACATGTGAGTCTCACATGAGGAGGACGCATATGGAAATTTCACTTTGGAATGACCTCAACATAGATCATGCAAATACAATAACACAATATCTCATTAGCCTTAATTTACTAATACAAACAATAATATTATGTCCTTAGTACGTTTTTGGTGGACAGGGATGATGACATATTCATATGTTAATGGTACCACTTGAAAATATTTTTCATTGTGGATATAACATATTAGTATCACTTGAAAATTTATGATCATTCATCAAGAGTTTTTTAGTGTTTTTAATAAACATATTCTGGCCTCCCTTAGAAGAAGGGAATGGAATGGAATGAAAAGAATAATTCTAGAATATTCTTTCCTTCTCTTGTTTGGGAGTTTTAATGGAGGGAATAGAAAGTCCATTCTATTAAAACTCTTAAACAAGGGAATGAAATAATATTCTGAAATTATTCTTTTCATTCATTTCCATTTCATTCCATTCCCTTCTCCCAAACGAGGACTAAACAATTATGTAACTTGTGTGAAGAAGCTAATAACAATATATAAAGATAGATCAAGAATATTGTAACTCAATTGGTTGACATTTTTTAGTATTTTTAACCAAGGTGTCAAGTGTTCAATTCATCTCTCTCTAACCTTTTTCCTTAAAAAAATAAATAAATAAATAAATAAATTTTTTTAAAAAAAAATCTCTAACTTTAAATTATAAAATATAATAATAATATAAGACAGAGAACAAACCACCAAGTCATTGAATACGATGATATGAACCAAATCCTTGTCAATATTAAGTTGACATCTGCATCAGTGCACATGTAAAATACAATACAATAAAGCAACAAATCACTGATCGATTAATGACAATGGCTGACACAACATTTACATCTATCGAAAAAAAAAAAAAAAAAAAAAAAAAAAAAAAAAAAAAAAAAACTTCAAGGTTTTTCTCTATACTAATTAATATAGTCCTAAAAGCTCAAAATCAGATATTACCTATGCCAAGTTGCCAACAAGATTGCCTATACAAAAGCATAATATATATGTGCACCTCAGATAGCAACCAGAATAGGTGCCATCTTGTTCAGTTTCAACCTGGGACTTCATTTCCTCGTATTGCACTATCTATAAAAGTTATTAAAATAGTAGCATTGGTTTGGATATTACTTAGATTATAGCCATTGAAGAGGTACAGAGTGATGCAAAGGAATACAGAGAGATGATCTCTGGTGGTGATTATTATCCTTCTCCTCATAAATCCAAGTCCCACATCGGCCAAACTAATGATTTCAGACCAAATCAAGTCCGGCCACTACCAACTGGGCCTCGTAGGAAGAGTACAGGAATTCAGGCCTGGATGCTGATGAACAAAAAGGGCGAGGCCCAAGTTGTTGAGGCCGGGAAGTATGCGATCATGCGGCGAACGGGCCTTCTGGCCCGAGACCTTCGAGTCCTCGACCCACTTCTCTCATACCCATCAACCATTATGGGCCGTGAAACAGCCATTGTGATCAATTTGGAGCATATAAAGGCAATAATTACAGGACTCGAGGTTCTCTTATTGAATTCTAGGGACCCAACTGTGATGCCATTCATTGAGGAGCTCCAAAACCGGATTCAACGTTTTCACCATGCTACCATAGCTCAGGTTTCAACTGAGATTTAATTTTTAGGTTTTTTTTTTTTTTTTTAATATTTTATAATATATTTGATGGTAAATGAGAAAGAATGATACATGTCACTTTAAATCCATTCATGATTTTTTTAAAAAAATTAAAAAATTCCATTTATAATGGCCAATTTGTATTCAAGATACTTACCTAGACATCCTAGGCTCAATTCCCACTAGGAGTTCTTTTGGATTACTTAATACAAAGTTCTAGCAGGTAGAATCTTGTATCTATGGGTTACTCCCCAAGAGTTGATCCAAGGGATCTTGCCATGGTGAGATCAACAACATCAAAATTTTGTATTCTTGATATTATAAAATGGATAAACTTTAACTACAAAATTGGTTGTAACTTTATGCTACAATCTTATTAAATATCTTCTTATTAGAAGTGAATTTTAACAAATCCACCATTGGATTACATCTTCTTCTTATATCCTCCATGCTTGTAAAATTTCTAGAAAATTAAAAATTAATAGCTATGTCATCATTAAATTGTTTAAATTGTAAGTTTTTTGTAATTTAAAATTATACATAAAATATAAGCCTCTAGATCATATAGTAACTAATATCCGATTGATACAAATTTTAACATGTGTATTAAGAGCGTAAAAAACATGCAATTTAACAGTTAAATTTTTAAAATATGTAGTAATATTTATTTTATTGAATAAAATTGTAATCAAGGTTACAATAAATTTTGTATCTAAACTATGTCCTTATAAAATTATTATGACTATACTATTTAAGGTAAGAGCCTTGAAGGTTAAAATTTGTACACATGAGTTCACATGTATAAATTTTTTTTTTTTTTCTTTCAATTCAACCATATGGTTAGAATGATTCCATTTTTTTTTTTTAATTTTTGGCCTATAATATATATATATATATATATATTTTCCTTTTCAATTTTTAAGGTTAATCTTGGGGCAAGATTATTACCCTTAATTTGATTCTGATTTTAATTTGTAATGTAATGTTTAGAGTAGTGGTTGCATTTTTTTTTCTTGGGCAGTCTTCTTATAAAAGCCTAAGTTCAAATTATTATCCAAATTACTTACCATGCTAATAAACCTTTAAGCAATTGGAATAGAAGACATTAATTTTCTTCCTTTTTTTTGTTTATTTCTTATTGTATTTATTTTAAATAAGAGAATTTGGTCCTAAGATGAGAGATTTTTGTATCTTATTGTGTTACTATTATAGAAGGGCGATGTTGATGGTTTGAATTTCTCCAAAGAATTTTCGAAGTTTGAAGATCAAGACGAGTCTCCTAAGGTGGAGGGAAAAACTGATGTAAAGAATCAAGATGGATCAAAGGTTCTTCCATTTGAGTTTGTTGCATTGGAGGCATGCCTTGAGACTGTTTGCAACTGCTTAGAGAGCGAAGTAAATTTTACTTCTTTTTTCCAGTTTGATATGTAGTCTTTTCTTAGTCTTTTATGAACTTGAATTTACATATGTTGTTTTACTGATTTCCTTTATTCTTTATTGTTATATTTTTCCAATTCAGACAATCACTTTGGAGCAAGAGGCTTATCCAACCTTAGATAAGTTGACCTCAGTGTTAAGTACTCTCAATTTGGAACGTGTCCGCCAAATTAAAAGCCGCTTGATTGAAATGTCTGGACGTGTTCAAAAGGTTGAGAGGATTAAAGGTTCTGAACCCCAAAAAAAAAAAAAAAAAAAAAACATATTTTTTCCTTACAATATGGTTTAATTCACTGTGATGATAGGACTTCACCATTGTTGATTTATACATTAGATTACACTAAAGAATTATACTATAATAATGTATTCATTTTTTTTTTTTTTTTATTATTTTTTTTTTTTATACTTTTAATTGTGGTCATACTCATCTGCAGGTAAAGGATGAGTTAGAACACTTGCTAGATGATGATGAAGATATGGCTCAAATGTATCTTACCGAAAAGTTGGTTTATGGTTCCAATATGAATGAGGGAGATGATATGGAATCAAATTTCGATGATAGGCATGTGATAGCACCACTGCCATATTTATCATATGAATTCCAATTTTTTAGTTGTTTTAAACTACCATATATATGTGACATTTAAAATTTTCATTTATTTTATCAGGATGCCAACTAAAATCTCTTTGGAAACTTGTAGGTTTTCTATTTTATCTGATGATGAAGGCCAAAACCTTGAGAACCCCCATGGGAACCATGCTAGCAGTACTCAAAGTTACATGAATAAGAACCTTGATGTAAAGGAGCTTGAAATGCTCTTAGAGCCATATTTTGTGCAAATTGATGGTACACTAAACAAACTATCAACGGTACGTAGTCTTGTTTTACCTTACCACTTATTGTAGATATGAACATAATTTAAAAAAATAAATAAATAAATAAATTCTTATATGAAGAACTTGAAGTACTTATAATAGTCCCCCTAGTTAAAGCCTATGCAGTTTATCAGATTAATTTTAACAACATATTATTAAGGTGAAATTCCTCTCACCAATTACTTGTTATACTAAAGTATAAAGCTTTTTGCATCCATAGCTTTGTAGTTTATTCCCACTTATTTGAGCATGCAAATCTCAACACCTAGTATCATTTTAAAACTTTAATAGAACATGATAAATACCCAATATCTAAAGAAGTCTTTGATGCTTGTGGTTCAATTGTCATAGTCTGACCATTTTCATTCAAACTACTAAGTGTGTGTTTGGCTTCAAATTAAAAAATAAAAAAATAAAAAAAAAAACCTCAACTTATTTTACTATTCAACTTATTTTTGTTACTATTTATGGATTTCATTATACTTTTTGATACTATTCATAAGTCTTACTATATTATTTCAATTAACTTTTGCTTTTATCTACAATACTTTCAGCAAAAAAATTTCAATTTCAATAAAATAAGCAGATGTTAAACAAATTCTTAATAAAACTTCCTCCACAAGCATGCGTTTAAAGTTGAACACTCCTGCACACTAAACATTCTTCTTGAATAGTTTGACTTTGACCAAACAAGACCATTGACTAGTTAGATATTGACCGTTGACCAGCCGTTACTCGTTCAAGTGTTTCATCACGGTGTCTTCCTTTGTCGATATTCCTCAAGTCATTAGTGTACGTACCATCCTTCAGCCACAACATTCCCTCCTTAGTCCATGATGTAGCCATTCTTAGGCTCTCGTTTATAGTCGTTTTTCAATATTCCTCCATTGCTCGTTCATTGTAACATTATAGGATAATTGTAATAAAACAGTTAAGTATGGTGAGAAGATATAGCTATCAAAGGTGTTTGTTTATGTTTAGAACCCTTAAACCATATTAGTTTAATCTAATAAATTAGTCAAATAATTACTTAGATTAATTATGAAATCTAAATTAAACACATGCAAATATATTACTTAGTGCGGAAAATTATAGAAGACTATAATATGATAACCTAGGAAAACCAATAAAACTAACCGTTTTAAGGAAAAAAAAACTTGAGGAGGATTTAACCTAACTATCCTTAAAGTAAACAAATTCACTATGATAGAATGAAAATTACAATGGATTTAAACCCTAAATCTGAAGTTACCTCTTGTAGAACTTACTACCCCAATCACATGTAGCTCCGACTCCACAAACTCTTCTATCTTGGATTTACTGAACACAAACTCCCGCGCTTGTGACTTTGACTTCCCACTCAAAGGTTTCAAATCACCATTAGTAAATCTT